>NC_050457.1:57483688-57850297 GCF_903995425.1 Onychomys torridus | reverse complement strand
AGTTGTTAAAATTTAAACACAGATTACAGAAAAGTTTAAAAAATAAAAACAGAAAGAGCCAAACACATGGAAAATCCTTCTGTTGAAGTTTACTCTTTCCTACTGAGTTAGTCAATTGATCCCTAGTGTTTTCTTAGGTATAAAAGGCACTACTCTAGTGATCAATAAGTAATAAACTTAGCACTAGTGAGTAGCAGGATCGACTTGTGCCAACTATATGTGTAATGCAATGCAAAATCTGAGTAATTCTTAACATACTTCTGTCTTCATTTTGGTCTGGAAGCCCACATCTACTCTGATAATAGCCTATTCACTGCTTTCCAACTCCATACCTGTCACTCTTTTCTATATAGCATCTCCAAGTAATCCCGGTTTAATGTCAATTGGGTGATGTCTTATTTCTACATGGAATAGTCATTGCACTTTGAGCAGAAAACAAGGTCTACCCAAATATATGGTACCGAGTTTTACAATGACCTGCTACTTCATGCGACTATTTCCCTTCAGCCCTTTACTTCACCCCACTAAAATGAGTCCTGTAAGGGTTTTGTACTATTACCATTACCGAGTGGCCCAACCTCCCTTCTGCTTGGGCTCTCTTTCTGTCATGTTTTGCCTTCAGGTCTCAGCTTAGAATAGAACCCATCACTCTTCAGCTCTTGCTTTGATATCCACTCTGTCATTTCATGTATGACAAGCACTACCTGTTTTACTTTTTACCAATATACATTCTATTAACCCATAAAAAAAATCTCTCAGGGGAATGAGATGTATGTATTTTTTCCTTACTGTTACATCAGTGTCTAGAACAGTGCCTTGCACATTAGAGAAATTCAGTAGCCACTTTCAATAAAGAAATAATATAGAAGTGTAATGGTGCAAACATCCATCATTTTCTGTTCTATGATCCATGTCATGTATGTATGTATGAAAACTCTTTACAATAACAATTATTTGTATTATGTTATTATTGTGGGTCATTTTTTTATTTTGTAAATTTGTGCAGATTGTTAAAGCTTTCTAGTAAATATATTTTATTTCTGGAGATCATAATTCTTCTAAGTTACTTAGAGGCCAACAGGATTGGATCCTCTGTGTATTCTATGAGAAGCACTATAAGTACTCTGATTCACATTTATGCTTTCGCTCACAGATATTTGGTAGCAATCTGTTTGGTTTTCTTTTCCTTTATTGTTAAAATGATTGAAAGGTTAATGCAGATGTGCTTTAGAAATAAGATTAATGATGTACCAATGTCTCCCTTGAGTGTATTAAATGATAGTGAGCATATGAAGTCATACAACATGATCGATATGAACTCTATTATAATATGCCATGTAATACTCCACTGGAGTTTAGCAATGATCTGATGCATAATGCAGTTTTACATCCCAGAGCCATGACTTTCAGACACATATATTGATTCCATTCTAGGTAGTAGGAACATTTACCACCCTGTTGTTTGTATTTCTATGATTCAGGATATGTTACAAGCCATTGGCCAGAATCCAACACTGTTTCTATGAATTGGCCTTTCTGCTGAGTTCTACTAGAATATTAACATTTATTGAGGTAACAGTATACTTAACTCATCTCTTTAGATCATTAACAAACATGACAGCAACTATATTCAATATTCCCACTCCCTGTATACAAAACGATAAACTACCAATAATTATAGCAGAGGACTGACATTTTAGAAATTAGTGAGTGGTGGCAACTATATATTTAAGCACTGTTAATGAATATTCAAAGCTCTAAATAATGAATGGAATCATATTTTCACTATTTTCTATATTCAATTGTTTAATTATTAAATACCTTAGGAATCCTCAATAAGATGCATGACTTAATAATTATAATGTAAGTAAAAGTATATTTTAATATAGATTACATCCAAATTATTTGACATAATCAATTCAAACAATGAAATGTTTACATCAAAATAGAAAAATATATCCACTCATTATTACATTCTCCCAAAGTTAATTCCTTCTGTACATTTTCTATGAAGTGAGGGGCCAATATCTAGACATTTGAGAACAATGCTTATTTATTATAAATACCACTAATAATTACTCTTCTGGTAATATGATACCAATTATGAAAAGTCTTTTTATTTTCTACCAATGTAATATTTGACATGATCAGCCAATATATTCTTTTGTTTCAGGAGGTACATTTCTTCATGAGGCATAGCTCTTAGCTACATGCCTTTTTCTTCTCTACTCAATATGCCATCACAGTGTGTGTGTGTGTGTGTGTGTGTGTGTGTGTGTGTGTGTGTGTCTTTGAGAATTTATAAAAGCCAAGCTAGAGGTTAACTTTGCATATCTCCCCTGATTCCTCCTGACTTTATTTCTTGAGACAGAGTCTGTTACTGAATCTGGAGCTTGCAGATTAAGCCAGGATGATTGATCAGGGAGTCCCAGGTATCTCTCTCCACCTTCCCTGATGCTGGAGTTACTGGTGCATACCACTATTCCTGGCCATTGGTAAGTGTACTAGAGATCTAAACTCTAGTTTCCATGTTCACACAAAAATCAATTTATTCGCTGAGGCAAGTTTGTAGCCCATCACACTATTTTAAGTAATCATTTCTCATGACAAAAGAACTTATAATATCTTCTAACAGGTTTTCTTAACCTCAGTATTTCTTACTTAAAAGAAGTCCTGGAGGGCATTATCTAAATTGATTTTTCTTAACCCATTTTATCAAGAATAAAGTCAATTAAAATATTTTAACATGTCTGCAACTAAAGAAATAATACTTCAACCTTATTTCAACATTTTGGATGAGCTCATATTTAAAAACTTTTTTCACAAATTTCCAGTAATTTTTAAACTGTTACATAAATCTTTTAATTTGTATATTTCCCCACTAATGTGTAATTCAAAATATTGTTTAGGGGTTTAAAACATATTGAATTGTCTTCACTAAAGAAAACCATAATATTATAATAAGTGATTGGTATCTCCTTTGAAATTCCTAATGAATAAGTTATAATCTATTATTTAAATTTGAAGCTAAATATTATAATATAAAATTGTATTAAAAGGAGGTATTGTAGTAGGTAAAATTATAGTATTACAATTAAACAAAAAGTGGTGGATATTAAAGTAATGTAGTAAAATTAATGAAATTCTGTAATGTAATGTCTAGGTAATAAATTAACTTTTGAGAAAAAACACTAAAAACCATGCTTCCTTTTCCTAGTCTTAAAAATAATTTAATATAATTCAATCTGTAGTTAGAAACCACCACTCATTCTGAAACCATCTTTCATCACGATGTATTCCCACATTCTGCTCATACCAGAGTGTTTTAAAATTTTAATGTAAATTCAGATTCTTGGGTAGATGCTTATCTGTCTATGCACTTTAGAGTAGAAATGAGGTAGGGAGAGTGCAATATTGTTTCTCTCTGTGTGTCTCTGTCTCTCCATTTCTCTGACATATTTGTTTATGTATTTACTTGAGAGAAGATCTGGCCTTATATGTCAGTCTAATCTGGCTTCATTATTTACATGAGACTGGCCTGAGGATCAGAGTAATCATCTGGCTACAGTCTCCTCGAGTCCTGAGTTCACAGGGGTGTGTGTATGTGTGTGTGTGTGTGTGTGTGTGTGTGTGTGTGTGTGTGTGTGTGTCTGCAAATATTGTCTTGTCTTTCTAATCCTATGTAGCTAGACACATGCAGGGAGTATAAAAAACGTGGGCTTTCTTTCCTTGCATCTGAAATCATCTTCAAAATCTTTATGACATTTTGAGTATAGTGATTCAGAGCCCAAATGCACCTTTTTACAGTATTTATTGGATGATAAACAAGACTGCAATGGGAAATACCAGAAAATATTACTAAATGGCATCATTGTCTTTGTTTATTATTATTATTATTATTATTTTAACTGAGACTGTTTGTTTCACAGTATAATACACAACAGCATCTCTTTTCCTAGGCAAGCTACAGAATTAACCCCTTGGCAAGTACACATGAATGAAACTGACATATTCATCTCATTTCACTTTTCTGATAAAAGAACATTCATTCTTCTTGTGAAATGCTTATCAAAATGTAGCTTCATCCAAGGCTAGTTAATTTTAGTATGTAAGTAGGCAAGATTAGAAATTATAATGTAGTAGGCACATTAGTGAATGTCAATTACTCATTGTCTCTATACATCACTGCTGATCACTACCATCCATCATTAGCTAATAAAAAGAATTAGTCATTCCTCAGTCAATTGGTTATAGTCATTAGGATATCAATGTAATAGACTTTAATCTTTTACCATCTATAAGAATAATATAAATTGCTAATGACTATTGAGAACAAATTTAAGCCAATTTGGGTGGACATTTTAAATACTTTTAGATTTTCATTCAATAAATACAGTCTAATGTGATTTCAATATTGAAAAACAAAGAGACATTTTCCAGGTGTAATTTTTTACAATTCAAATGAATCAAAGCATATTAAATGCTTCCTTTTTATTTAACTAATGCCAATTTATGCATCTAGAATAAGGAATTGTGAGAAAATTGAATCAAGGCATTACACTAAGGACTCAAATAAAATGAGGCCATATGCTTGATCATATTTTCCAAGATTTCATTACGTGTTACCTACTGTGCTCTAATGTCAGAAAATGTGTAATTCTACATTGAATATTTATTAATCACTTCAGTCTATTTTAAGTATTCTGCACATGCATTTTGGTTTAGGTATAACTTAAAGCAGGTCCTATATGGTCTATAAATTTTTAATAATGCAGGGATTCACACAGGGTTCAATATTTTTTAATTAGACAGAATATTACTATCACTTATAAAATATTTCAGAATGAACAAATATTGGCTCTTTGACCTAAAGAAAAAACTAAATTATAATACTATCTTTACAAAACCTTATTTGTATACTTATTATTGACAGAGCTTATACAAGATGGCCAAACATGCAAATGGTACCTTTTTAATTGAGCAATGAGAACTAGACTAAGAACACTAGTCTCAAATAAGCAATTACTCACTGCAAGGAATTCTAAAAAAATTGCAGAAGAATATACAAAAAGTTCAAATCTTTGCTGTTCCTCTTCAAGAAAAAAAAAGTGGTTGTAATCATTTGTATTTTCAGGTAAAGAATGTTACCTACACATAAACACTTCATACACATCTCCAGCTATAAACATCTTCACATAAAAATTTTCAAAGTCAGACACAAGTTACATAAATCTGAAAAGGTAGGCAGATAAAGCATAAAGTAGTAGTGGAGAACAGTACCATGCTCTCTAAGATTCTGCTGACAGGTAAAAGAATAGCATCCAAGAGCTGTTTCCTAAACTCTTTTTGACTCAGAAACAAATGAGAGAGGCCCAGATATAACTAAATCCATGAACAAGCTGGCAGTACCAGTGCAGCTGTGACATAACACCTGCTGCTCCCTGGAAATCTCATGTTACTGCAGCTGGAGTTTATTACATTATATGGAATGAGTAACAAGAATGCTCTCTCAGATCTTCAGATAAAGCCATCTGCTACTCAATTTTCTTGGACCAGGATTTAAATGGGTTCTGTAAAACAATTTCATATGTATGTGTGTGTGTGTGTGTGTGTGTGTGTGTGTGTATGTGTGTGTGTGTGTGTGTGTGTGTGTGTGTGTGTGTGTGTGTGTGTGTGTGTGTGTGTGTGTACATTCTGGTCTAATGTAAGATATTCCTCATAATTTTTTGAACAAGTAAAGAAAAGGATGTTAGCAATCATTAACTGTTAAATCACTTCCAAGAAGACATTTTATACATGTACTAAAAAATGGTGCATAAACTTAGTTGATACCTAAGTTTATGGATCCTACTGTGTAGATTGTAATTTGTGTGCAAATTAAGCTGGAATCTACTATGTTTTTAGCTTGTTGTATCTGAACCTGGAAATTTTCAAAATAGAATTCATGAAAGTTAGTCAAAGGAACAATTATATGAACACAACATTGTGGCCATTTGTTCTCTACTTGGTTTTTAAGGCATATAGACAATTATTACCATGAGCAAAAACACATATAATAAAACAGATCTTTATGTGATGCAATCAGTGTCAATGAAAAGAAACAGGAAAAATGTTAAGAGTAATTAGCTGTCACTTATGTTCAGTACCTCACATTTCTGTGGAAAACCACTCTATAAAGTTAAAGACTTAAAAATACTCCATAAAAACAAAAATAAAAACAAAAAAAAATTATATGGAGACCAGATAAGGCAACTCAATAGAGGAAAAGGATCTCAAGGGCAGACAAAAGAGTCAGAGATACACCTGCTTCCATTGTTAGGAATACAACAAAAAAACCAAGCTGACAGCAACAATAACAAGCAAAGGATTTGGAGCAGACCATGTAGTAGTCCCTATGTGTGATGCTTCAGTCTCTGTGAGCCCATGCGAGCCCTGCTTAGTTGATTGGGTAACCCATGTTCTCCTGGTTTGGCTGTCTGTTATTCCTTGTTCTCCCTTTCTGTTCTTGATCCAGCTGGGATCTCTCAAAGCAATACCATTAAAATCAGGAACAAGGCAAGGCTGTCCCCTCTCCCCATAGTTATTCAATATAGTACTTGAAGTTCTAGCTAGAGCTATAAGACAACATAAGGAGATTAAGGGGATACAAATTGGAAAGGAAGAAGTCAAGCTTTCCCTATTTGCAGATGACATGATAGTATACATGAGTGACCCCAAAAATTCAACCAAGGAACTGATACAGCTAATAAAAACCTTCAGCAACATATCAGGATACAAGATCAACTAAAAAAAAAAAAAAAATCAGTAGCCCTCCTATATACAATAGACAAGCAGGCTGAGAAGGAAATCAGAGATACATCACCCTTTACAATAGCCACAAATGATATAAAATACCTTGGTGTTACTCTAACTAAGCATGTGAAGGACCTATATGACAAGAACTTTAAGTCCCTGAAAAAAGAAATTGAAGATGTCAGAAAATGGAAAGACCTCCCATGTTCATGTATAGGCAGGATTAACAGTAAAAATGGCGATCTTACCAAAAGCAATCTACAGATTCAATGCAATCCCCATCAAATTACCAACACAATTTTTCATAGATCTGGAAAGAATAATGCTCAACTTCATATGGAAAAAAAAACCCAGGATAGCCAAAAGAATTCTGTACAATAAAACAAATCTCTGGAGGCATCACGATCCCCGACCTCAAGCTCTACTATAGAGCTACCATAATAAAAACAGCTTGGTACTGGCATAAAAACCAACATGTGGACCAATGGAATCGAATTGAAGGCCCTGACATTAACCCACACACCTATGACCATATAGTTTTTGACAAAGAAGCCAAAACTGTACAATGGAAAAAAGAAAGCATCTTCAACAAATGGTGCTGGCATAACTGGATGTCAATGTGTAGAAGGCTGCAAATAGATCCATATCTGTCACCATGCACAAAACTTAAGTCCAAGTGGATCAAAGACCTCAACATAAATCCAGTTACTCTGAACCTGATAGTAGAGAAAGTAGGAAGTAGTCTTGAACGCATTGGCACTGGAGATCCCTTTCTAAATATAACACCAGTAGTACAGACACTGAGAGAAACAATCAATCAATGGGACCTGTTGAAACTGAGAAGCTTTTGTAGAGCAAAGGACATGGTCAACAAGACAAAGCGACAGCCTACAGAATGGGAAAAGGTTTTCACCAACCCCACATCTGACAGAGGGCTGATATCCAGAATATATAAAGAACTCAAGAAAATATTTTAATTCTTAAAAGCATCAAGCACTTGGTATAGATAGTAGAGTCTGGACTTTAGTTTGTTTTATAAATTTGAAATATTAATCTACAATCTCATAATCATCTCAATGAATCCATTATTGAACAAAACCTTAAGGTTGTTTTAGTTATTCTGTTTCCAAGTTAAATATTAAAACTAAATTGTGGCAATAAAATAAAGTGAATGACATTGCATGCCTTGGAAATATGGGTCTTCTACATAGTATAAGAGAAAGAATGTGTCAATGAATCAAATGGATGCTTTAAAGAAACAAAAATATTTCATTTTTCTAAGAGGAAAGCTTAAATGTAAATTCAGGTTCAGGTGTGTTTTAATGTGGTGGCCCATTCACATCATGTTTCAGTCACAATTTTCTCAATGTTACCCATGATAATGTTATAGCTTTCTTAGAACCTATCCATTTATCTTACTGAGATTTTTTTTTTTAATTTTAAAAAATGGGACATATTTTTTCACCACTAAATTCATAGAGCTAATTATACCAATAATACATATGAAGGACTTGATTTCATTTATTTATGTATTATTCTTAATTTAATTGAATATTCATATTTTCTCTCACTTCAAAATAAATTTAATCGATTCCATGGGCTGCTAGGTGAGCCCTCCGCTCTATGCTTATCATAACTAATGGTGAGGTTTTCCCTCATTTTAGTGCCAAATATATCAGCCAGGATTAGCCTCGAAGGCAGACAGGAGAGTTTTCATCTACAAGTTAATCTGTCACCTCTGAGAAAGTATGACAGTAAAGCTATGAAATGCAATCATAGTGTTGACTGAAATCTAAGGCCACCAAGTGTCTCTTCTACTGTTCTAAAATGTACTGAATAATTTAGAAATGAACAGTTTGTGTTAGTATTAAACTTACACTTTTGGTAGTGGTTATCACACAGCAAACTCATTGATACTGTATCTATAACTTCAACTCTGTCATGGTGAAGAAAAGAGGATTCAAAGGACTTGATAGTTTGTTTAGCCAATAGGTGAGCATAAAATTTATTGAGGAGCTATGTCTCAAAAATCGTGAGGCATAAAGTGATTGAGGAAGACACCAAAGATCAGCCTCTGTACTCCAAGTGTATGTACACACACATAAATGTACCATGCAAACATGTATTTAAATAAAAGTATGTAAAATTTAAAATGTGATAATTAAAAGATAAAATGTAAAATTTAATACTAATAAAATAAGTTTTGGTCTGAGCACAAATATGGTGGACTGTGAGCAGGAGACTATGAAGGAAGTAATTTCAAACAAGGCTAGGTTAGGTCACAAAGTGAATTTCTGGGTCTCCTCAAAACATCAAAATGCCTTTTTTTTTTTTTTTTGGTTTTTCAAGACAGGGTTTGTCTATATAGTTTTGGTGCCTGTCCTGGATCTCGCTCTGTAGACCAGGCTGGCCTCGTACTCACAGAGATCCACCTGGCTCTGCCTCCCAAGTGCTGGGATTTAAGGCATGCGCCACCACCGCCTGGCCACACATTGGTATTTTTTCTTAAGGATACCACTGACATGACAGATTTTCAGTAAGGAAAATGCTATTCCAAAACAAAAATTCAACTATTTTAAAATTATGTTTGTACAGAGTTTTATCAGTTGAAAGAAAGATTGAATGAGTTAAAACTATAATGTACCTAATCAAGACAGATTTTGATGAGTATGTATATGTTTTCCTTTTTTATCTTTGTCCTCATTAACTACAAAGTCTAATCCCCACTCTACAATTATCAATTTGTGGCACACACTCTTTGAATTCTAAATGAAATGCAGCAGGCAGTCTTTCATTTGATAAGCTTTATGAGTACCCAATTCAACAATCTTTGATTTATGTATATGTATGCTTACATATTTTCCCCCAATAGCCAAAACACCAACTGAGGAGATCATTCATATAAAGCGTTGGAGTTCATAATTCTGATTCATGTATTATTTAATGTTGGATTACAGTGTAGTATTTACCATTAAAACAAATACCTACTAGTGTAAAAGGAATTAATAATGTCTATGCTCTCTCAGACTCCAAGAGAGGTTGGGATTGGTTCTTGTATCAATTATATTTGTGACCTATCTCCAGCCACATTTATTGTGGAAACTAAAAGGACACATCATTTCAGTAAGAATTTAGTAGGCAAAAATAAGTACCAAAAACAAAACAATCCATCTATAGTCTGGATCGTCAAGGCCTAATCTACAAAGTGTCATTCATTAACTTACTTGAAAATTACTCTTGTAAGCAGAATTCCACTCAACATTTCTTTTCATGTATAGTTGTTACACCCTGTGTATACTCTGTGTTAAATTTAATCTTTCCAGTTTTTGCACATGATAGTATTCCTTGCTACTTTTCCTATGTGTTAGATGTCTGCATAACCATATCTTCAGGAAAAGGAGGCATAATCTTCCTCTACTTTTTTTTTTTTTGTGTGTGTGTGTGCACATACATATATTCAAGACCCTTAAATGTACTAAGTTAATCAAAGGAAACATTCCCTTTTGAGGAAATTATAATTTATTTTATAGACTTTTAACATAAATGGATGGATGTACTAAGAAATACATGGAGGCAACGAGGTGGAAGAAGATGCATAAAAATCTCCAGTGTTTGTGTGGACCATGTTTTCTTACTTTATTTACCCCATAAAATATCAAGGAATTAAATAGCCAAAACCAAAGAATGCATCACAAGGCATAATTTTCTATACTTCAGGTCTTTTACAGCAATTTAGTTCTTTTAGTATCTTTTATTATTATTTTCCATTTCTTTACTTATTCCATAATTTAATCCTCTGTCATGTGTATAGTTAGCAAAGATTTACCCTGATTCTGCAAACCGTCTCTCCACTTAGTTACTTCCCTTGCAATGAGGAACTTTAGAATTTCCTCCAATTCCACCCCTTAGTTGTTGGTGTTGTTTCTTAAGCTATTGGATTTCTATTTGGGAACTTCTCTGCCTAGGTTGTGATGTGTTTTCTCAAACAACTAGTGAAAAGTATCACATGAACCTCAGGCAAACTGCTACTGGGATATAGCCAAAGCAACCAAAGTCAACATAACGAAATATATACACAGCAATGGTTGTCTCAAGGCATCAAGTGTTAGAATCAGCATAAGGGGTTGAATATAAATGGGTAAATAGAGAACATGTGGCATATTTTGTGCATATATAAATATATATGTATAATATAAATAAAATATATATGTATATAAATTCAAAATGGAGTGTCTTTCAACTATAAAGAAATTATGTCATTTGCTAGAAAATGGATACAATGTGAGATCATCTTAGTGAACAAATACTACATGTTTTCTCTCAGTTGTAGATCCTACATTTTATAGAGATATATACATAAATATGGAAAAGAAGTAATGTAGTAGAAAGAACGGGGAAAGAAGGAGGAGAAGAAAGTGGAAGGAGATGGTATTATATGTTATTATGTTCCAATGACAGGATATACATTTAAGAAACTATCTTTGTGAAATTCACCAATATTGAATGAACATATTAATATATTTTAATTCTCATGTTATGTAAACATTCGTATTCACTTTTAAAGTATTTTCTATGAAAAGTTTTCAGAATTTATCCTGAGTTAACAGTTTTCTTTGATAATAGAATACTGAACTAAGTATTTCCATTTTGAATCTTCAAAATATTTAGGTAACAGAAATTTAATTAAATTATCCCCCTCTCTCCTCCTTCTCATGTTCCTCTCTCTCTTTTAAATTCATTACCTCTTACTCTTTAATTAATATTGTTAAATGTTTATGAAAATAAATATCAAAATACAATCTATTGAGTCCCTTCAGTGTTGTTTGTAGGGGTATTTTTAGGGCTGTTTGTGATTGGATAGTCATGATAGAATACTCATGTCTGGGGAAGGTAAATTCAACCTCTCACAGAAGGTTTAAAGTACTTGTAGCTCTTCTTCTAGGACTGGGGCCCTGTGTTCTTTCCCTCACCCACATTGGCATGTCAAATGGTATTTTAATTGTTCAAGTCTTGTATAAACAGCCATACTGTTGTGATTCCATAGGTGTAGCTTCCCCTAGTATATATTTAGAAGACACAATCTTGCAGTGGATTTCCTGGTAGAAGTGGAGGTTTTGAGAGAGAAAGAAGAGAGGTCAGGCACTCAAGAGTAAAGAAATTCTTGATCCAGCTGGGATCTCCTCCTCCCCTAAGCTTTCTTTCCCTCAACCCTTGCCCTTCATTACTCCCACTGTCGTCCAGGTTGTTCATGTAGATCTCATCCATTTCTCTGTCATTGGGCAGAAAGGGAGAACAAGGAATAACACACCATCATAAATGATAACCATATGAGAACAGGAATAGGCAGAGGGCTGGAGAGGTCCCCAGAAATCCATAATGATACATCCTCTGTAGACTGCTGGTAATGGTCAAGAGAAAGCCTGATCTGACCTAGTCTGGTGATCAGATGGCTAAACACCCTAACAGTCCTGCTGGAACTCTCATCCAATAACTGATGGAAGTGGATGCAGAAATCCTCGGCCAGGCCCCAGGTGGAGCTCCAGGAGTCCAATTGTCCAGAAACGGGAGGGACTGTAAGGGCTTGGATTGTTGAGCCCAAGATTGGGAAAAGCACAGGGACAAATACCCAAATGAATAGAAGGACATGAATTATGAACCAAGGGCTGTGGAGCCCCCAGCTGGATCAGGCCCTCTGGGTAAGTGAGACAATTGAATAGCTTGAACTGTTTGGGAGGCACCCAGGCTGTGGAACTGGGACCTGTCCTTAGTGCATGAGCTGGCTGTTTGGAACCTTGGGCTTACACAGGGACACATGCTCAGCCTGGAAGGAGGGGACTGGAGCTGCCAGTACTGAATCCACCAGGTTTCAATGAATCCCCCAGGGGAGTCTTGGCCCTGGAGGAGATGGGAATGGAGGGGAGGGGCTGAGGGGAAGATGGGGGCAGGGGTGGGAGGGGGGAGGACAGGGGATCCCATGGCTGATGTGTAAAATTAAAACACAAATATAATAAATAACAAAAAAAAAGAGTAAAGAAATTAAACACGCATGCTTCCAGAGAAGGAGAGTAACCACAAGAACAAATCACTGATAGTAGGGTGCAGCAGGTCCACCATAAAAAGCTAAACCCTAGAACTTCTAGAAAGAAATTTCTCAGTAATAATATTTTGTGATTTTAATTGGAAAAAACATTTTAGAGATGAGAGTAAATCAGGACCCATGAAAGAAGAAAGGATGACAAATGTATTTTTGTCAAAATTGATATAGTGCCTCTTCCTCACAAATGAGTAAAATGGAAAAAAAAAGTCTATAAAATAAGAGCCAAGTTGCAAAACTCTAATCTGATAAAGTATCTCTACGTGCAATTGTAAGAATATTAGACCTCATAGCTGCAAACAAAAAATTTAAAGGCATATGAAGACTATCCTGAGTTCAAGCCCTGCTTAGGTTAGCTTTTGAGTTCCAGATAACTTGGGCAATCTGGAATGAGACCCTGTGTCAAAAAACAACAACAAAATACAATTAAATATCTGAACAGGGGTCTAGGATATGGCTCATCAGGTGAAAAAATGCTGGCTATATTAGCCTGATGGCCTAAATTCAATCACCAGGACTCATGAAAAATATTAGATGCTGTGGTACACATCTGTAACACCAGCATTTTATGTGTGAGGAGCTGAGCCAGGAGAACTGTCCATAGGGTCATGTGACCACTAGCACTGAATATGCTGCCCATCTGCAGAAACATATCCTGTCTCACCAAGACAAAGGGTGGGAACTCACTCCTAAAAGTTATCCTCTAGTCTCCACAGGCATGCATGGCATGATCACGCCTACTCTTATGCATACATATATACACATACTCACACAACACAAAACAACAAAATCTTCCAAAAAAAAAATCTGAAGAAATTTTAACAAAACAAAACAACAACAACAAACAACATGACTAGATTGACAGCAGCATCTAAAAAGTTGTTCAGTGTCATTCACCATCTTTGTGGACCAAACACGAAAAATTAAAGCAACAATGCATATCACGTCTCAAAATTAAAAACCCTGCTATTTTAAAATGCATCATCAGAAGTTTACAAGAACAGACAGCTGAAACTAGTATACCTTGCTTATGAGGATGGAAAGTATCAGCTATTCCATTAAACATATTTTCTATTTCTTCAAAGCTTTCATATGGACTCCTTTGATTAATTTGATTCAGCAGTTTCATGCTAGACATCATATTTTTTAGTTTTAAAAATTCTTCAGAAATATCTCTATAAACTGGAATATTTGCTTTATCAAGTATCACCAAAAAATGGAAAAACAAAACAAAACAAAACTAAAAACATCTCAAATAGATGAATGGACTAACAAATTGTGGTATCCACAACACAAACAATGGAATTAACTGTTGATAATGATGTAGTCACAAAAGTCACTGCATATTGAATATACAGAGTTAAGAGAAGCAAACTAGGCAAAACTTATTACAAAATGTCTGATTCCACTTAATATGGCTTTTGTAAAACAGCAATGATGTACGTACATGAGACAGATTACAAATTATAGTCACACCAAAATGACATGAGAAAACTTTATAGGGACTTGCCTTGGCTATCATAGTAATCACTGGAAAGATTTGTTAATACTCACAGAACTGTCTCCCATATGCAGAGGCCCATGGCAGTGAGATCAGCATCTATCCTGGGGCCGATTAACCTATGGTCAGATACCTTGCTCATCCTTGATGCAGGAGGAAGGAGCTTGGTCCTGCCTCAACTGAATGTACCAGGCTTTTCTAACTCCCCATGGGAGGCCTTACCCTATCTGAGGATGGGATGGGCTGGAGTCCGGGGGAAGGTGGGAGATTGGCGGGAGTTGGAAGAGGGATGAGAGGGGGACCTGTGGTTGGTATGTAAAATAAAAAAAAATTAAATAAAAAACAGAAATTAAAAAAGAAAACCCTCACAGAACTTTACCCGGAAAGAACACATTTTACTCTTTGTTAATTTAGACCCTTACGAATGTCCAACAACTACACAAAATGTACTCACTGTCCAAGTGAGGTAAACCTAAACAAAAGCTACAATGTAATAGCACCTCCTGTTTGCAATTCTATAAAAGGTGAATGTAAATTTTAAAAAATTGAAAAAATTCCTTGAATTTCATTCATCACATATTAAATTGTATTAAAATCCCTGGTGGCTGGAATTGACCGCTATTCCCGAAAAGTGACAGCTGCCATGGGCAAGAAGAAAATCGCCAAGAGGTCAAAGACCACTTTGTGAAAGTTTATAACTGCAGTCATCTCATGCCCACAAGGTACTCTGTGGACACCCCCTTGGACAAACCAGTTGTCAACAAGGATGTCTTTAGAGACCCAGCCCTGAAAGGCTAGGCTAGGCGGGAGGCCAAGGTCAAGTTTGAGGAACGATACAAGACAGGGAAGAACAAATGGTTTTTCCAGAAGCTTGGCTTTTAGGTGTATTTTTGTTCCCATCACTAAAAAATAAAATAATAAAATAAAATAATTAAAATTATTAAATATCAATTTATAACTATAGATAATCCAGGAAATACTCGTTTTAAATGTTTATTTCAATCGCTTGTTCGTTATTCTACTCTGAGACATTAAAGCGCCCCTCCATAACCCCCTCCCCCCAAAAAATAAGCATTCTTTTGGACACGATACATTCCTGTCTTGTTATTACTTTGTTTTAGTCTGTTTATCTCTTGTCCAAATGACAGCCTGAATTTAAGACTTAACAGCCTGAGAAATACCTTGTTTTATCAAAAAAAAAAAAAAAAAAAAAAAAAATCCATAACCTCATGAGAACTTTATATTCGCAGTTTGGCCTGGAACACCTTCAGCTTCAGCAAACAGGGGGTGAGTGCAATAGTGCATAAAATATGAGGGCTGTGAGAGCTCACTCCTGCTTATGGAAGTGTGTAATTTAATAAAGCGTTCATTGATGTCAGCACATTGGCTTCTCAGACCTGTGTGGACGTCGATGCCGGCAGCAGAGAGACTTTGGCTCCTAATTAGATGACTGAAGGCAGATTACATTTTCCCTTGGAGACAGACACAAAGGTGGGAGAGTTATTCTCAGCGGGATTTAGATTCACAAATATCTGATGGAACAGAATCCAAATAGGGAAAGGCACACATTAGGCACAGCCAGCTAGGAAAATGAACTTGACAGGACTGCATTATTTATGAGGAATTTATGAAAGCTAACACAAGGCTTCTATTGTTCTTCCCTTATTCACATACAAATTTCTGGCATACATTTTTAATAAGGAACAATATTTTGTGTGACTTGCTGGCTAAGTTTTCTAACAATTCTGTAACTTTCAAAGAAATTTATGTGTTATGACTTAGAATTCCTTATAACACACTTGACGTTATGGGCTAAGGGGGCCTACTCCATAGTACCTTGTGGAACTGCAAATAAAAAGGTCAAATTAATTACAGATTTATCCAAAGAAATTGAATTGTACATCCTTTAGAGAACTAGGAATTCTAATTTCAGATATTACTCATAAAAATGTTATTCCCATAAATGAAAAATACATGGTTTGCATAATTATACTAATCCTTATTTTCCCTAACAAATTAGTGTATGTATTAAGGATTATCTAATGAACAAATACTCAGCATTGTTACTAATATAATTTCATATTTGGAGTATACCTTCTATTTTTCAACTAATGCAGTCAGCATTTACACTTTCAAATGTCTGAAAATGTGAATCGTCAAAGTTTGAAACTAAAATATCTTTTACAAAGAGTGTTCAATTGAGAAGAAAGGTCAGTAAAATATATATAATATTTGGACACATGCATAAGGAAGACTACAGATGGCTGACCAACTTATCAAATTTTTATCCAGTGGTAATGAAGGTATACAGGTGGCCGAGGAGGATGGCGTAGGCTGTAGTTTCTAACCTTCCTAATGCTGCAAACATTTATGACAGTTCATCATGTTGTCCGGCACCTAGAGGTAGCCTACGTCTAAGCAATTGTGACTGCTATAATAATCATCAGGCAAGCAATAGTTTTAGTTATCTGCCGAATTCATTGTTCTCAGATGTATAATCATGAAGGGATAACTGAGTCATACAGTATTTGCATTTTCACCTTGGGGGGGGGTATTTCCATAGTATTATCTGTAGTTTTCATATTAACTTATGTTCATAGTATTATTGTTATAAAGTGTCCTTTTTTTCTGAGTGCTATCTATTCTTTTTCATTAAAAAATAACAGCCATTCTAAACAGGGTGAAATAGTGTCATTTTAGCTCACATTTACATTTCTCAGATGGTTAAAGATAGTGAACAAATTTTAATCTATTTATTGACCATTTAGGTTTTTCTTTCTGGAGTATCTATTCAAATATCTGCTCATTTTTAGTTAGAACAGATTTTTATTATAGTTTTTTTTTAAGTTCTTTATATATTTTGGTTACTGTCAGAATAGCTGGTAAATATTTCCTCCCTTCCCTGGCTGATTGCTTCCATTCTTATAAAGCTTCTGAATTTGAAATGCTATCATTTGCCAAATGGTCTGAGGCCTATTCAGGAAATCATTGGCTGAACCAAGATCTTCAAGTGTTTACCTATGTTTGCCTGCAGTAGGGTATGTGTAGCATCAAAAACCATTATCTATTTGAATTGGTTTTCTACAAGGTGAGAAACAGTGAACAAATTTCAATCTGTAAAATGTAGATATCAAGTTTCTTAGGAACCTTTTTTTATATAAATCATTCTTATTTTAGTGTATGCTTTTAGCTCATTTGCCAAGAATCAATCACCTACAGACACACAGCTTTGCTTACTTAAATGTTCTCTATTTTGTTCAATTTGTCTTCTTTCTGTTTTTATTGGAGCACTGCAATGCCCTCTTCTTGACATGTTGCTGGAGAAGGGTTCTTATTCTGTAGCCCTAGATGACTTGTAGTGTTCTATGTAGACCAGGCAAGGCTGGAACTCACAAAGATATGCCATTTTCTGCACCCTTCCATTTCTGATACTAGAATTAAAAGTGTGTCTTTGTAGAACTCATATTGAATCTGTATGTCACTTGGGTTAGTGATGGGTATTTTAATTGTATTAATACTTGCAGTTCGTCAATATAGGCTGTCTTTCCACCTCTTTGTGTTACCTTCTTTGATTTGTTTTTTAATTGTTTCATAATTTTCTTTGTAGAAGTCTTTTACTTCCTTAGTTCATACATTTGGTTTCTTTGTCCTTTTGTTTGTTGGTTTGTTTGTTTAGTGTTGTAGCTACAGTGAGTTGGCTGGCTTTTATTTTTCATTCTGAACAATTATGATATTAGCATATAGGAAATACATTCTCTTATGGTGATTTTGCATCCTGCTACTGTACTGAATTCATTTACCAGTTGTAGTAGTCTTTAACTAGAATCTCTACATTTTCCTAAAGATAGAATCGTATATGACCCTGTCTTATGATAGTTTGACTTCCTCCTTTCTTATTTGAATTCCTTTTCTCTCTTGTCTAATTACTCTTTCTAAAGATTTCAGCAGGATTGAACAGAGGCAGTGGGAGAAAGCACTCTCATCTTGTTACTGGTCACAGAGAAGGAGCTATTGGGCTTTCACTAATTAGGATGATGTTGGTTGTGGCTTAGTCATTCAGTATTATTACCTTGAGCTATGATTGCTCTGTGTCTGTTTTTTTTTTTTTTTAGCTTTAAAATTAAAAGAATTTTTAATATATACGCATACTTTTACTGCACCTATTCAGATGGTCAATGAATGTGTGTTCCTCCTTCTCTTTTCACAATGGGTTAATATTACCTGATTTTCATATGTTAAGCCATCATTACATTCCTGGTGTCTTAGGGTTTCTGTTTCTGTGATGAAACACTGTAACCAAAAGCAACTTGGAGAGGAAAAGTTTTATTTCACTCACAGTTCCATATAACAGTTCAGCATCAGAAGCAGTAAGGGCAGGAACTCAAGTAGGGTAGGATCCTAGAGGCAGTAGCTGATGCAGAAGCCTTCCAGGGGTGCTGCTTATTGGCTTACTCCCCTTGGTTTGCTCAGCCTGCTCTCTTGTAGAAACCAGGACCACCTGCTGCAGAGGAATGATCCACTCACACATCCAGAATGGCCTGAGCCCTTCCCCCTGAATCACTAATTAAGAAAATGCTCTACAGGCTTGCCTACAGCTAGATCTTCTGGAGCCATATACTTTTTTTTTTTTTTTTTTTTTTTTGCCAGAGCTGAGGACCTAACCCGGGGCCTTGCACTTTCTAGGTAAGCACTTTACCACTGAGCTAAATCCCCAAGCCCACCATATTCTTAATAGAGGATCCCTTCTCTGATTCTCTGATAACTCTAGCTGTGTCAGTTTGTCATAAAAATAGCCAGTACATCTGGTATGAAACAAACTTAACAGGTAAGTAATGATTTCACTGTGCAAAATATTAGAGATTTTTAAAAATTTGTCTTTTGATTTCTCTAACACACATTGTGCCTGGCTACATCTCAATTAGCCTAACACTACTCTTTGGGTGTGGATCTTTCAGTATGAAACTCCAAGTGTTGTTGACAGAGTGTTTAATGTAGCCCTAAGTTTCAAAATGTCCTTTCATCAGTGTGTCTCAAGAACAAAGGATGTGGTTCTTAGTAACTGTTGAGTGCTTAACAGGTTCCTCAGTGCTTCATGGTGAACAGAATGTACAATATCAGGCAAGGAGTATCCCCTCTCCACTGTGAAGGAAAACCATCTTAGCTGCTGAGCACTGACTAAAGAAAGAGAAAACACAAAAGCCCACTAGAACATGGATCTTTACAACTCATCTATCATTAAGTCAGCAGCTCTGAGACTTAGAAGAGGACAGTGAAGGATGTTAGAACTTTTGACTCCATGGTAGATAAAAAACAGTTGATGGAAGTGTATAGGTGGGAGGGCAGTTTCAGGAGCCCCATCCAACCCAGAATGTAATAGGTAGAAATTTAGCAGACAGAAGAAATGAGAAGAGAACCAAAGAGAATAAAGCCAGGACTAATATAGACCCAAGAGGAGGAGTAAGATAGGAAATATCATGGCAATCACAGGACATCACAGTCCACTACAACCCATACAACAAACAACAAGTAATGTATCTGATGAAATGATCACTCATGAAATTAATGCAGGTGTGAAAAGGGAATAGTTTCTGTGCAATAGGAAATAGCAGGCACTTAAGAGACCACTGCTGCCAATAGAAAGCAATGTCAGTTTTCTACCAGCCCTTTGATTTCACCTCTTTTCTATGAACTCTCCCATGACTTTCAAGCCTGAGTATGTCTTCCTCCAGGTAGCTGGCACTCTCCTAATTCCCCTGGCAGCTGACTTTGTCATTTGGCAAACCCTCATTGTCTCAGTCAGACCTTCACCAGAAATGCTGATCATCCTAGTCATTACTTGTGCAGTATCCATGCATTCCTTCTCCTATGATTCCCAGAATTCAGGCTACAACATCTAAGGCAGGACACCGAGGAAAAATAAAAAGGAGGAAAAGCAAGTGAAAAGGAGACCCTTTAATATCACTCAGCAGCATGTAGTAAGGAGGCCCCAGGTACAGAATTGCCCCCATGTTATTATTCAGAGTCTGGGGACTTCACTAACTGATCCTTGTTTAAAGAACTTAATTTTATATTGAAACAATTCTGAAATATAAACGTTCACATTTGGGCAGTTATTACATGTCAGTCAATGAGGGAGCACATTTACAAATGCTGAATCAGTTTATAAAGTAGTGTGAAGTAGATTTCCACATATATAGGTACAGAAAGAAATGCTAAAATTCCCAAAGATACATGTGTTGAACTATATATTATGAAGATCATCATAGTAAGTAGCTTTTTAAATACAAATTGAACTTAATTCCAATAAACAGTAGTTTGTAAGTCCATTTAAGTAAGTATTGATTAGGATCATACATTTTTGGTTCCATTATGTTAATTTTATTTGATTAAATTTAGAGATAGATATTTAAATATTAATGTGGAACTTTTTCCATATTATAAATATGAATGTTTGGCCTCTATTTAAAAAAAAACACATGAATAAAACATTAGGTTTTCTCTGAATGGCAAAGTTAAACAGCTCTACAAAATGGAATTACAATCCCTGAATATAGCGATTATATATTGATTTATTCTAGTGAAATCTTTTTAATAACATCAATAAATATTTCTAGACAATATTCCCATGCTACATTTTATTTTTCCTCTGTCAAACTGTCAAAAGATTTTAAGTATTGGCATTTAGGAACACTTGAGAGGCCTGGGAAATATGTCGACATGTGAAGGCAGCAGAGAAAGACCTTAACAGGTTCTAGTGTGGGGCAAAGAAGATAGAGTGTGATTCAGCTGCTGCGCTCTGAGGACCTGCACTCAGCTGCTGTGCTCTGAGGACTAGTGCTTGCTAGTCACTGATGGTCCACAATACAAGGGATGCTGATGGCTAGAGAATACTACTTAGAAAATATCACCGGAAATATAGATAGAAAAAGAAAACCTTCTTCATCAAGAACCACACATTTTCCTACATCATTGAACCAATTTCTCTTCTTGGTTAATTAGGGATTTGGGACAGGACAGCTCCTTTTTAGTCCTAGTATTGAACATCGATTCTTTAGATTGATAGTTGTTTGCCCAGTAAACTCCAGGAAAGTGATATATCTTACTATTTCCCCTTAAAGGAAGTCCAGGACTTGGTTATATTAAGTTAAAATATCATTTAACCAATAAATCCGTGAATGCTATGGGACTAAGGAACACAGTTAATGTAATACAGCTGGTAAGTGGCTACCCAGGGATTTAAGGTGGATTCTTTCTTCTTTATTATTCTGTCTTCCAACAATAGAGAATTCATAATTTAAAATGCCAAGAACATGGATTCAAAAGAAAATTAAACAGCATCACCAAAAAAGTCTCCTATGTTTCAAAGTAGAATTTTAAAGATGTATTTTTATTGTTTTTCATTATACATAGGTTGAGTGTCCATATGGGTATGTGCACATGGGTACAGGTACTTTTAGAAGCCAAAGGCATCACATCCTCTGGATCTGAAGTTATAAAAGACTGTTAGCTCCTTGACATAGGCGCTGAGAACTTAACATAGGTCCTCAGAGAGCAGCAAGTGCCCTTAAAAATTGCACTGTTTTCCCAATCTCCAAGAAGGTTTTATTATTGTTATTATTATTATTATTATTATTATTATTATTATTATTAAAACTGGCTTTCCAGTAAGTCTACAGTGACCTTTGGCCTTGGTCAGTGTGCTTGATTTACTCTCTTTGTCCTATTGCTTCTAACATTTAAAGCATAACATCAGTGATAGGATAGCAGCCTCTTGATTAAAGTTACATCTGTTTCTGGCTAAAGGCAACCTCTATCACATTCTTGGTTTACAGGACTGAGTGAGTAAGCTGACATACTGTAGGAGGTGTCAGGCAACTGGTACATGACAGTGGCCATAGGCCAATAGCCAGTGGGGAACTAAGGATCCCACTCGAGCAGTCAGTAAGGAACTAGAACCCACTAGTACCTAGTGCTCAGCACCAATCATATTACACACCTTGATTGTGACCTGTGAAAACTTACAGCAGAGATCCCCTAAGCTATCTCTACATAGAAACCTCCCCCAGAGGAACTGAAGTTGTCCATTTTTTTTGAGCATTCAGTTTTGAAACACTGTGTTAGAAATTAGTGAATATCTACTTCAATAATAACCAAATTGCATTTAAATCATTGTAAGTCATGTTTTCTATAAAGAATGTCAGATGTTAACAATTCTGTGTACAAAACATATACAATGCTCTGGTGGTCTTCAATAGGAACAACTTCTTAAATTATACTAGTGACATGATGTGATAGTAATTGGAAGAAATATCTGAACAAAGGAAATTTGAAAGAGGTTTTAAAATTTTCTTTATTATGATCTTATCTCACCACTTAGAACTTCATAATATACTAATTTTCCATATTTTAGCACCTGTGAATAGATAAAACTTCTCAAATGACTTTCTCTTCACCCCTATGAAAAGTACCTGATTCTAAAACTGAAAATAGGTAAGTACAAATCAACATTTAAGACTGTCTTTAGAGTAGCTTAGGAATCGGGGCTTGATGCCGATATTCTTATGTTTCTGTGAAGACAGCTACAGTTAAGTGGAGAAAGAAAATCAGAAGAAAAACAGTTCACTTGTGCTCCATGTTGCTAACATACATGTCAGTAAATGCAAATAACTTAGTTGGGTACCATGCATCTTTATGGCAGGGTGACTCATCTTTAAAGACTTATTAACAAAAATATTAAAACTTATTTTCTGTGCTTTCCTTCATCTCTGCATGAATGTTCCAAAATGTGTTTATTGTAGTCTTCACAGTACTGCCAGGCTTGCAGTTATAATCTTCATAAAGAAAAGGGAGAAGGGGTAATAAGTGTCATTTTTTCATTTACTGTAAGCATAAAAGAATAGCCTAAAGTGAGTTGGGCAGCTGTTGACATTCTTGATCCCTATAATGAGGTGCAGAGTTACAACTCAGGATATGGTGGAAACTATTCCAAGATTTAATAAACAAATTTGTAGGGCCATTATTCATTATTTAATTCGGAAGCAATCTGCAATGACCATGTATCACAAGGGATAGACTAACCAATATACTGTTGAGTAGAAGATTCTAGCAGAACTTGCCTATAGAGAACTCTCCGTTGTCTGTACCCAGATCAACTAAAACCATCTTGGGTGACATTTTCCCCAAGAAAATGTTCATTGAATCAACATGCTGAAGAGTAGAAAAATAACAGATAAGTGATAAGACCAAAATGCATGGAGACATCTGCTACCATTCCCAATGCCCTGTTCCAGTCTCTGTGCCCTGGTTCAGTCCCTGGACCCACATGATTGCAACAGAGAGTTAACTCTTGTAAGTTGTCCTCTGACCTCCACAGAAGCACTGTGACAAATGCACACCCACACATACACATTCACATGCACATTTTTAAAACAAAATTTAAAAATGGAAAAAAATAGCCTCAGAACTGGAAGGATTATTATTCCCAGAGAAAACCAAACCTTTAAACAAGGTTCTGTAAGTAAACTCCTGCAAGAGTATGGCTTAATTGTATCAGAAAGCTCTGACTATACTTTGATAACCACACTCCATGGTGTATATTCTAGACACATAGTGTGACCAGTGTTGTTAGACAGCTACAATATAAAGTTCTTTGATTCAGATTACTCAATGTTTTTCTATAATCACTACCAAAATTTGGAAAATCTTTTCAAGAAAGGCTCTATCCTGACAAAACACTGCAAGTGATATATACACTTTAATACTTTAAGGATGAATGAAGGATAAATAGAAAAAAAACATCTCATTACTATGGTTGACTCCAGTGCTTGCAAACTTTCATTAGTAGTCAAACTTCCACATGAGTCATAATACTGATTTAGATGACAGTATGATTTTTATAAAAGCAGGAATCAAGAATGACTAGCTTATCTGACATAGCTGTGAATGTATAAATGTATAAACAATAATGATGATACATTAATAAATCACAGGTTTGAAAAAATGACTGGCATGACTTTGAAGAAGCAAAGGAAATTATCAAGGTTTAATCATAGCATGATTCCCTGTAGCTGACTTGTACAGCCTGTTTATATTGTTAAACTCAGTTTAGGTGTTCAGACCACATTGGGAACTTCTGGGTACCAGAGGGTGATACACAATCTTCCAAGAAGGGAGGAAACTGATAGTGATACCCAGCTATGATGCCTTTGGCAACAACGTGGACCTGCGTGGCATGATAACACAATAAATGCAGTAGTATCTTGGTGTACCATATATATCTTGGTGGTAACCAATATCCCATTTATTGGACTTAAGACCCACTCAACAATAGGAATATTGTTCCTGGTACTGGAAACCTAGCCCTATACTCAGGGCTAATGAAGTCATGAATCTTGAAGAAGAGCCTACAACTGACACGTTAATAATATCAAACAACACTCTAAATGATTATCCATAGTCTCATAAATAAGTACAGCCCTCATCTGTCATCAATGAAACTTCTCTTTGCAAAAGATGGAAACCACAACCAATCATGATGTTGATTGTAGAGCCCAGTCCCAACTCATACATCTACAACACAATTCCTATACCTTAGGTCCAGAGATCACTGCCAAAATGTTGGTGAAAAGATTGCAAGATCCAGAGGAAGAGGGAATTTGCTGTGAGATTACATTTTATAGGAATGTCAGAAACTACCCATAAGGTCTCACCAACATGTTTGCAAATCATGATCTGAACAAGAACGACAACAATTAAACACATTAAACATGGAAGGGAGTGGGGAGAAAGCTCAAAAATCTACCATAAGAAATAGTCTCTTCCAGGTAAGAGCTCAAAATTGGTTATCCATTACCAAATGGTCAAGCCTGAAGATATATACACATTCAAGTAACAAGGAACAGATTGAGCAGGTTGTATTTATATATTTGGGAATACGTACACACAACAACAAGGCAAAAAAGAGGACATACTTTGAAAAAGAGCAAGGAGGAAAGTGTGGGAGGGTTTGGAGAAAAACAAAGGGGGGAATTAGGTAGTTATATTATAATCTCAAATTTAAAAAATGTGATTTGGGGGGTGTTAATCTTGAAGAATTATAGGGATACACAAATTATAAATTCATTTGAACTGGACAATGCTGAACTTGGCTTTTGTTCTTCATTTTCTCACCTTGTGAGAAAAACAAGGAGGAGAGCACTCAATTTTTCTGCATACCTATTCCCTAGGAAAGTATGTGGTCATAACCTGTAGGCTCCAACCATAGCCAGTATACAATCTATATCCACTGAGACAAGAACCTGGATCTCTCCCATTGATGAGTGTGGGTTCTGCTCTCACACTTATGCTGAAATACACTTCTGATATGCTTTCTAGTTGATTAACTGACTCAGGATACATGTTAGCACAGACATGGCATTTCCCTTGAGTGACACTCTGGTACAATCACCTCTGTTGATTTCTACTACTGCACCAAGTCATTTCTGCACCAGAACTTTTGCAATTGCTGATCTGCCTCTATGAAATCTCTGCTCCTCAAGTATCAGATATTTCACTTAGTTCATATTTCAGCAATATGAATCCAGACATCTTGGCAGCTTATCACTACCTAATTTATAATTGTCCCCAAAATACATTCTCATTCTTTTCACTTTACTTTTTTTATTTCTTTATAGGTCTTATCATCATTTTAATTTCTCAAAGACACAGTTTAATGATTTATTTTTTGTCATTAAGAAACAATATGTATAGATGAAAGATGTTCTGTGGTGTGTGTGTGTGTGTGTGTGTGTGTTGCATTCACATAACCATACAGGTACATATGTTGCCACATGCATATTCAGAAGCCAGTTTGTGATGACATCGACTGCTGTCCACCTTACTTACTTGAGAAAGAGCCTTTCACTGAACTGTAACCTCATTATTGCTGCTATGTTAGCTGACCATAGAGATCCTATTATCTGTCTATCTCTGTGCCACAATGCTAGGGTGAATATTCTCCATAGATATGCTTGGCTTTTCATTTGAATGCACAGAACTTAATCTCAGGACCTCTTACATGCACAGCAAGCATTCTTGTCCATTAAGCCTTGTCCCCATCAGGAAATACATTATCATTGTTCTTGTATGAAGTTATCCTGCTACAGTGCAAATGTACTCCTTAGAACAGTATAGTTAGGCAACATATGGGAGACAACATTAGATAAAATAATAGAATGTCTTTAAAACTGGGAAATATTTTAAGTCCTTCTATACCTCTGAAGAGGGGAGAACTATCAATTCAAGTTCAATTTTTGGTGAATATAATGTATTTTTGGTGTTAAATTAAAAAGAGAGTGAAAGAGAGCGAGGGCTTCCTACTTTTCAGTGGGTTGCCAGGTCCCTAAGCATCCACACTGTCATGATCACCCATTAGATTTCCCTAATATATAAATGGTATCAAAAACAGATAATTCACACAAGTAGTCCATGTTGAGTATGCCATGTATTTTCAAAACTGTATCTTGATGCATTATACTGTCTTTTTTATTTTCAACTATAATGGGTGTGTGCTGTTCAAATCTCTCAGCAATTAGAGGCTAAGAGTTTGACTATGACTTTATTTTTCCATATTTTTCATGTTGTTGAAGTAATGATATGCATCATATGTAATTATTGCAAATTAAGTCATGTTTCTTATGCACCATTAGAAATAATTACTTCCTTGTTCATGTACTTTTCAAAGTATGTGTATATGTGTGTGTGTGTATATGTGTGTGTGTGTAGAGATAGAGAGACAGAGAGAGACAAAGAGAGACAGAGTAAGAGAGAGAGAGGAGTATTAGTTATATGACATGGATTTAGGTTTTTCTTTAATCAAAAATATTTTCTTAAAAGAAGAGAACAAGAAGGACCATCATTTATGCTCATCCATGTCTGGCAAACAAAATAGACTTCAGTTATGTCATTTTTCTCATGCAAAGACCAGGTAATATCTAAATTTTTCACTATTTAAGTCATTCAATGAAGAATAAGTTTGTGTTTCCCAAGGCTGATGAGAACCAATAATTTCTTTATTTAATTAAGCAATACATGAAGACTTGGTTGAATTGTGACATTTTTAGACTTATTTGTATTTTAGGTTAATACTAAGCATATTTTCTGTACTTGAAGTTATTTGTAAAGTTCAAAGGCAAACAGGGGAGTAGACATAGAAATCCAATGGCTTGGCTGGGAGATATTAAGGGGATCCATACATGATATGGACTAATATTGGTTGTAGTCATGTAGTGCTTGTGAAGCAGGTGCAGTATCACCAAAAATAATATTTAGCATGAGGCTAAAGGAGATCCAACAATCATTTTTGTCTACTTAAGAGGGCTAAGATGTAGAGAAAATGAACTTTAATTCCAGAATGCCTAGGTAAGCACTCCTATGCTTTCACACTTCCAGATGAAAAGGAGGACAAATACATATTTCTACTAAACCTCAGGACTGAGGCCAAACTATGAGTTTATCAAGCTGTATGAAAGCTTACTTCCTTGTGTGGTATGGCTGCAAATGACACCGGTCCTCACAGCACCTCTGCGATTGTTCTTCTTACAGCAGCAATCTCACAAGTATACTTCATTTTAAATCGTGAATTGAGAAAAAGCACATTGTCTCATTATTTTTATTTCAATAAGTGCAACATTTCACCTATCTGAAAGACATAGCCCTTTAATCAAAACTCAGCATCAGTTATTGCTGAAACAGGGTGATCAGCCCAATTCAGTTCATCAAGTTGAATTCAATGGATTTGTGTTAGTTTTTCAACTGCTGCACTCCTGATATGCTGGACAAGATAATTGGTGTTCTTTTGCTGCAGATGGCTGGGCATGCTGTGCAACATAGGAAGTTCATCAGTGTTCCTGTCTTCTGCTCCCTAATTTCCAGGCTCACTGTCTTCCATAGATCATAATGAACAAAAATGTCTCTAGGCATTGTCAAATATTACCTGGGAGGAGGATAAAATTACCTTTGAGTGCAACACAATTTAGATATCACACAGAATATCTCAACACATGCAGATAATTGAACAGAACATTGAAAGAAAACTCTGAACAAAACGCACAAATTTTAAGCAGGAAATTCAGATCAAAATTAAGACCAGGCGTAAATCTGGGAGAAGAAAGGGGCACTGAGTATGTATTTGATAATTAACTTGCCAAACTCAACATGTGAGCCAAGTTCTTAACAGAATGCTATTCTGTTTCCTCATGTCTATGCTTTCTCATTAAAAAAACAAACAAAAAAACCTAAAAGTTCAAAATGACCTTACAATCAATCTTGCCCAATAATTATAACTTCACACACACACACACACACACACACACACACACACACACACACACCAATAAAGATAGTGGTAAATTATTTTCCCGTGGATTTCTACTAATATAACTTATCTGAAAACTCCAAACTACAGATCACAATCTCACATTAAGTTCCCTAAACCCCTGCGTGTTCTCAAGCATAAGTATAGTATCCACACTGCAGGGAACTAGAACACAGAAAAGGGGGGAAAGAACACACACTAAAAGATATTGTGGATCCAGAAAGCCTAGCCAATTTTAATCAGGAATAATTAGCAAAGAGTGTAGCTGTAATTAACCAGTGGTTGAGACAGGCAGGGGAGGTAGATACAAAATTCATCAGTTCAGAGGAACTGGAAGACATGCTTTCCAGAAGAGCAATGGTATCTAATAGGTACAATAATGGCTGCTAGAAATTTTATAAGGCAGACTGTCCATCTATTGCCTTCTTCACTTTAGTTTTCTCAAGAATAGAAATAATAAAATATCACATATGGTATTTTTAACAACTCAACAATCTTTTGTTGCACAATGCTTTTTAATATTCCCAATATTTATTGAAAAGGGGATACCAATTTGCAATGTAGAAATTCAATACCTAACTTTTATTTTATTAATTAAATATATTCATTTATTTTACACCCTGACTATAGTTTCCCCACCCTCTTCTCCTCCCATTCTGGCTCCTCACCTCATCCCCCTATCCACTGCTCCTCTGTTTCTGCTCAGAAAGGGCCAGGACTCCCATGGGTATCAACAAAGAAATCTGAAATACTCAGACATTCGCAACCTAGGCATTATAATGCAATTTTAAAATTACCAATATATAAACATGAAAGCAAATATCATCTTTAAATGTTGTTTAATGTTTTTCATAATTTATTGTGAAAGTTAACAAAAGAATACAGAAATCTCTAACTACGAACAAATAAAAGTTTAAACAAGTTAATGATTTAAGAATTGTTTCTAACTCTCCATTTACTACTTTTGTTAGGATATTTGACATGAGTTTCCCAAGCCTTCTTATATAAAACATTCACACCCCACCTCAAGCCACAGTTCTCATTTTGGGAGCTGATGGAGAGGTTTAAGAATAAGATAATATCACAATTTTATTCTGACTGTTTTAGAACTATTTCTGTGTGTGTGTGTGTGTGTGTGTGTGTGTGTGTGTGTGTGTGTGTGTGTTTATGCCATGTATGTGCGGATACTTGTGGAGCTCACAAGAGCATGTTGGATCCCCTGGAGCTGGACTTGAAGAAAGTTGTAAGCTTTCTGACATTTGTGCTGGGAATTGGATTCAGGTCCTTTGAAACAGCAGCATGAACTCTTACCAACTGAGCCCTCTCTCCACCATCCTATTATTTTATCCTTATGCACATCAATGATGACTTATTTCTGAATAGAAATTCTTTCAAAACAGGGAAGAAACATAACTATATGGTGATATGGGAAAGATACTTGCAGAGAAATAAAATGGAACTTAAAGATCCATGGGATTCTAAAGGAAAAGTAGCAGAGAGCAATTTGAAATATATTATCTGCAACAAAAACAGGATAATTTTAAAAGCTCATGGATTTTTAAGGCATGTTACTAAGAAGGTAAATACAAGGAAACTGTACATTTTAAAAATATTAATGCTTTGAGAAGTTTAGCATATGGTATATTTGATAAAAGATTTAATATTTCTAAGGAAGAAAGTTGCTTGAAATTTTAAGAAAATAATAGGAAACCACAATGAAACAAAGTTAGGTAGCATGTAAACAGAAATTAAAATATTTTGTATCTTATATTTTGCACCAATTTATTCTAGCATCTATTGAATATGTGTGTTTCAATATTTAAAAAGCTAAGTGGATAGTGCCTATTCCTAATGCTAAGGAATAGTACCAAGAATAGCTTGCATGGCTGTATTTAAATAATAAAATTCACATATAAATTTGGCCCATAGAATTGACATACTAAAATTGTGAGTCAGAAGATGGAGAGAAGACTTGGTGATTAGCTGTTCTTGTTGTTCAGTCATAGAGACCAGACTTTAATCATGAGAACTGAGGTTCAAAATCCCACTACCCATGTATAAAGAGTGTGTCCTTCTCTTCAAATATCTATAATTTCAACTCCAATGGATCCAGCCCCCTCTTCTGACCTCCATGTGCAAAGATGCACATACTCTCACAACTGTGCCTGTATATGCATGCATATACACAAGGCACACACACACACACACACACACACACACACACACACACACACACACACACTTCTTTAATGGTCACAACTTGGTAGAAGATAATGCTGCTCACATCACTTTCACAGAAAATAAATGTTGATTTATTAACATGCTGGGATACATTTTTTGCTATGCCTTTCTCTCCAAAATTTCAGTAAAAATTTTAAAATGAAATCATTCTCTGGCAAACATTAAAATAGCTAATTGTGTTATGAGCTATAGTATCTGAGAACCAATGCTCACTGAACCCAAGGGTGTGAGGAACAGGTGCTGCTCCAAGACAATAAACTTTGAAGAAAATTGAAGGGTTTGAAAGAGAGAAGGGAAAGGGGAAATGACATAATCATGCTATAATCTCACAAAGAAAGGAAATGAATATTAGAAATAAATTTATACAAGACTTGACGAAAGCACAGGTAGGAACCATGGGAATTTTACAACTAGGGTTCCATAATCTTGTATCATTTGCCATTGTAGATGGAAAGCAAAGTATTAAACTTCACAATACAGCCATGCTGGTTACAAAATGTCAAAATAATTTGCATATAAAACCTCACCACAGGGATTGAAGAAGCATAAGTGCTGTGGGATGTTCTGTATGCCAAATGTGTTCCTCTGATTGGTTAGTAAATAAAACACTGATTGGCCAGTAGCCAGGCAGGAAGTATAGGCAGGACAAGCAGAGAAGGGAATTCTGGGAGGTAGAAGGCTAAGGGGAGGAGACACTGCCAGTGGCCATCAGGACAATGAAGATGTAAGGTACCAGATGTAAGGTACCACATGGCAAAGTATAGATGAATAGAAATGGGCTGAATATAAGAGTAAGAGCTAGACAATGGTAGGTCTGAGCTAATGGCCAAGCAGTTGAAGTAATATAAGCATCTGAGAGATTATTTTATACGTAGGGTGTGGGACCATGGGGGCTTGGTGGCACCTGGAGAGAAGCTCTCCAGCTACACATAAGAGTTCTAATATTGTTATGTATAACTGAGAATTCAATGAGAAAAGTGTAATAATACAGATGGTTTAATGCACCCTAATCTCCAGGTGTCCGATTCTTCATGGCCAGCAAAGAACAGCGTCCTTCTGTACATTTTTCCATCCCTCTTTTAACCCACTAACAACTTTTCTAGCAGATTCACCTTACAAGGGGAAGAAAATTCCATTATCTCTAATTATCTGTAAATCTAAATTAGAAATGAAATTCAATATGCCCTAAGGAGACAAGTGCAAACTCACACTTCAGAAGCCACAAAGCATGAAAATATTGCTAAAATTTTAAGGGTTGTATCAGGGAAGATCTAGAAACCGTGCAGAGGGACAAAAGTGGACTGTACTAAACAGGGTTTGCAGAGCACAATCTTTCAATAGTGTTTTTGTCTCTCCCAGAATCTGTCATTATTGTGCTAGCCTGAGAACAGAAGAGGGAGGCTTCCTCTATTGCTTAGAAGGCTGAAATATCTGGGATGTTTTTGTGCATTAGTTAAAGAAAGATTCATTTAATTAAATAAAGGAGAATGGTAGGATTGCTCGATCTTGATTAGTTAACATACTTTATAAACATTTTAAGGGAGCGTCAAATAAGATTTCATGTTTTGAGGACTACACAGATGGTGGTGTATCCAAACATTGAAACGTGCTACACAGCCTGTTCTCCTCTAGCTAGGATATATGGTGGCCGAAATAAGCATCACTCAGTGCTGAGAACAAACAATACTAATGAGATGTAATTTCTGTAATTAATAATGGTGACTCAGGGCATATTTCCCATTGGCTAATTAATTGTATAGCATTCCATGTTCTACAGGAATGATATAAGTATATAACCTCTCTATTTGTCACACAAAAAGGTGTAGAGCTCCTCAGGCAGTTCTCTGTACTAGATAACAGTTCTAGACTGGAGTACACAGAACAATGAAATGACTGAGGATATCTGACAAATGGCCCTAATACCAATACAAATGTACTTCCCCTAAAAAAAAAAAAAAAAAAAAAAAAAAAACTATGAACTTTGGAGAATGGAGTTAAGCAGATTAAACTAGAAATAAAGAAATAGCTAGATATCTTCAAAGCTGCTTTAAAAAAATTGAAGATTGCAAAATTACATAGGGATTCTGTTAGTTTCTTGTTGTTATATTGCCCAAAAGCAAATTGTGGAGGAATTGGCTTATATCAGCTAGAGCTTACAGTCAGTCATGATTGGAAGTCAGGCCTGGAACCTGGAGGTAGAAACTATTGCAGAGGCCATGAAGAAGCTTAGCTTACTGGCTTTCAATCCATGGTTTGCTCAGCCTGGTTTCTTGTACCATTTGGGTCCACCTGCCCAGGTTTGGTAATTCTCACAGTGAACTAGGCCCACTGGAATCAATCATTAGTTAAGGAAATTGCCCCAGGCCAGTCTGATGGAGGAGAGGTTCCTTTTTCCCACATTATTCTAGATTGTTCAAGTAGACAGATCACAAACAAACATACATGCAAACAAAATTAACCAATACAGAGACTAAATATCATGATCTACTACCCATGATAAGGGAAAATTTGTGTTACAGCAGAATCCTATCTAATTTACATCATGATTAAGTTAGTGAACTACAGACGTTTCTGACACTAATTTAGGTTTTAAGTGTATTAGTGGGGTAAGCGGATTTGGAAACGGGATGAACAGTCCCTATTAGCTAGCTAGGATACATTATTTCCCATATCTCTCTTTATTTCCTCATTCCTAAATAATCTCATATTTATATTTTCACACTATACTCTCAATATATAAGACTAAAAAAAACACTAAACTCTATCTCCATACTCCAGTAATTTTGTTATCTTTTACCTTTTTGATTCAGAATGGCATTGCTCTCAGTTCTCAGTAATACCCAGGATTAGTTCATTAGTTCTCTCTCTCTCTCTCTCTCTCTCTCTCTCTCTCTCTCTCTCTCTCTCTCCCTCCCTCCCTCCCGACTTCCCTCCCTCCATCTCCTTGTTGTTAGTCATCAACATGAAAGGATGTTTTGACAACAGTGATAGGTTATAACTGTAAAAGAAAGAATTTTGAATCAGAGAGAAGAAAACCTGACTTGGGGCATTTGGCAATTGCAAGGGACATTTGACCATCTGCTTAACAGATGAATGAATTTTCCTCGTGTCTTACTAATTTCATTGGCCAAGCTACTGTTATGCAACTGCAAATAGAATTCTGCTTGCTGAAGAGCTCCAAGTATACAATGGTGTGTTCTTTTGCCTGTGATTTTTTTCTTACCATAATTTAATATTTTATTAGACATCTTTGAAGACAGATGATGGACCTGTTAGTGAGACTTGTACTCTCTGAGAATGTATAATTTGAATCTAACACATAGGTTTAAAGTGGTTACTGTCTTTTTCATTAGAAACACTAGTATGAAGATTTAGTTTAGGATGTTTGTGAGAAATTTTCAACTTACCGGTGTGAACATTTAGTAACACCATGTCATAGCTTGTGTTTAACTTTGTCTCCATGAGCAATTCTGACAAAAGATAAATGGCATCCTAAGGTAATTATCATACAATATTCAAATTTAAAATCAGAAAACTGTCTTTTGGTATAAAAATTTTTATTTATATATCTCAATATTCATTCTACATTACAGAATTTTATCATGCAAAGTGTTTAGTAGTCTTATAAGCATGATAAAACCAGCATTATTTTATTTCCAAAGAAGACTTTTATATACTTAAACATATTAAATCATTCTAGTAAATGTTTGGGGAGAGCAGAGCTAACAGAAAAAGGTGATACCCTTTAAAAAAGCTACACTTACTTGCAGCTTATTATCTCCAGCCTTATTTTCTTTGTCCATGGAAGGAAGTTTTCAAAGCTGCTGTGAGCATCTCTGAGAACTGCTTGGAGCTTCTATGCTATGGAGCTCCTGCATACTACAGATGAAAACTATAATGTTCAGTGAGAAGAAGTAGTGGATCCATAATTACTTATTAAGCTTATAATCCATTCCAGGTGAGTGGAGAGTGTGAACATAGATAAAAAGATAAGTAAAAAATGTTAAAGAGGCTACAATGGAGACAGAGATTTTACAAAATGCATGCAGACCTGTACATAACTTGCTTCGAGTGCATGAGTCCATGTTCTGATATCCAGCCCAGTTAAACATACAGGTATATTAAAACTACATAGTTCAAGGTTGGCAGTTGAAAGACTGCTTGCCTTAGAATACCTCAAGTTTTAATTCTTTCCCTAGGACCATGGAAAACTGGGTGTGATGGTTCAGATCTGTAATCCTAGCTCCTTAGTGGTAGAAGCAAAAAGGCAAGATTTTCAAGGTGATCCTCAACGACACAGTAGGTTTCTGGCAGTGTGGATTAAAGGAGATGTTATCAAAAGAACAGGAATGGTGAATGGAAGAAAAATGTTCATGAGTGCTGAGTGAAGTACTGAACGACTCGCCCAGGTCACAGAAAATTTAAAAATACTTTTGAATGCTAAATGCCGTTTATTGAAGGAGAGAGGAGGTCTTAAACACAGGCTTACAGCACAATGGGAGAACCCTGGAGGGCAGAAGTTCCCTTCTGATGTTTTACAATCTTGCATCTAAGCTGTTGATGTCCAATATGCAGGATACACAGACAAGGAACTTCCTTTAAGCATTCAGGAGGGTGGAACATCGCAGGGAATTAGCATAGGGTCAAGGTCAGCAAGCAAGGCAACAGTTACCCAAAATGGAGGCCAGGCACCCCCCTTTTACTAAAAAATGAGCTTCTGATTTAGGTTGCATGGGACATCAGCAGGTCACCTTACCCATCATGGAGACACCTGTCCAGGCCACACAGGTGCTCTTTCTTAGGCTGGTGAGAGCCCCCCAGGCATTACTCATCTCTGAATACTCATTATCATACAGGTTCAATCATGTGAGAGCTGCAGAGTTAACTGTTGCCAAAGATCTCTAAGTGGTGCTGGGCTTGCAATCTGTGTGTTCAACACAGAAAAGACCAACAGAAGTCTTAACCCACCTATAGCCAGTAGGCTAAAGGCAACTGAGCCATTCCCTTCCTTAATGAGCCTTACTGCAAATTGGAGTCCTTGTAAGATAGTATCCCAAAAGCAAATTGAACTTGAGTTTGTAAATTTATAACTTTCAAAGCCAAACAAAATGTATATAACTATTGATTTAAATTTGTCATGCCCAATAGAATGAAAGATTAACTAAAAGTGGTAGCTACTTTTGCTGCCAGGGTTTCCACTGTGCTAGCTGTAGTAACCAATTATGAAATGGCAATCCCAGAAATAGTAGTAGCAGTGGTCATCACTGTTATAACAGCAACAACGGCAGCAGCAATGTCAAATTCTCTTCTGGAGGGTGTGGCATCCACTGGCATGGACACAACTCCATGAACTCAAACTGCCAAGGCCCACTTTTCTTGATCCCAGCACAACTTAAGTTGGCAGCTCTCTGGTCCAGATGGGAGTTCCAGGGTGGATGGGAGCTGGGGGCTGGTCTCTGAGTCTCAGGAAGTGGCTGGGGTCTCGGGTAAATAGGTGTCTTTTTTTTTTTAAGATTTATTTATTTATTATGTATACAGTGTTCTGCCTACATGTATGCCTGCACTGAACTGGCTTGCCCAAGTAATCAGAGAGGTGAGTACCCTAACTGTTATCATAGAGCTTTTTTTCAATGCAGATACAGAGATCCAGAGCCAAACAACAGGCTGAACTCCAGGAATTCAGTCAGGGAGAGAGAGAGAGAACGGATTCCATGAACAATTACATCAGGAGCATGATGGGGAAACCTGCAGAGATGACCAAACCAAACTAGTGAGAACTCATGCAAGTTAAATCAATGGCTGTGGAGCCTAAATGGACTGGACTAGGCTCTCTGTATGAGGAGACAATTGTGTAGCTTGGTCTGTCTGCTTGGGTAGGTGGAGGGGTGCTGGCAGTAGAATCAGAATACATCCTTGGTGCACGAGGGGGCTTTTTGGAGCCCACTACCTATGATGGGAACCTGTGCAGCCTTGAGGCAGGGGAAAGGGCTTGGACTTGCCTCTACTGGATGTGCCTCCCCGTGTGAGGCCTTGCCTTCTTGTGGGTGGGGGGTTGGGATGAGGCTGTTGGGGGGTGGGGCGCGAAGAGGGAAGAGGGGATCTTTGGTGTGTAAACTGAATAAAAAAAGTCTATCTCAGAGAAATGGATGCAATTATAGCAATGTTACAGATAAAACTGGATATAAATAACCTATCATGGATATGAAGGCATACTTTCTGCATCTCAAAAAACATAGTGAATGTGAACAAAGGCTGATATGTTTTGAATGTAGAGTTGAAACAGGTTTCCCAGACAGCTGATCTTGGACAGCAAATGACGTAGAAGTGGTTAGTATGTGCTTAACTGCCACATTTTAAAAAATGTTTTCAAGTAACAGGGTATTGATTAATGATTTTATATCACTTGAGATAATCATTTATATGAATACTATATTATTTCATATTCCTTAGGATGTCTTTGATCTTTTGTCAGAATTTCTCACAGAGAAACATTTTACATCTACTGTTTCATATCCCTATATACACAGACAAACAGAAAGTCCTTTCTATATATTTTGTTATTTTTCTAAATTTGTATTGATTGTTTAATTTTAAATCTAACTTCCTTAATTTTAATATAATAAAATATGATTTTATTATATTTTCATGGTGATTTCAAACAATTACTGGTTTCATTCAACTTATAATTATCTTCCTGAGTCAATAAGTGTTCTATTAACTAGATTTGGCCACTTTATAGTCACAAGAGGAAGGAAGAAGTTTTATTTTACAATTACCTAAATAATTCTTGAGCTCTCTAAGCAACTGTTTATTCATGATTATGAAATTCAATATATACATGAACATTTTCCTAGCTTTGATTTCATTTTCTTTTGTACAGAAATTTTATTCTGGAAATGACATACAAAAATGCAGCAAGAGATATTACATTTTATCAGAAATAATTTTTACATTTTTAGTTCATGTTTGACAAAAATATTTTGATTTTCAAGTTGTGTATTAGTTACAGACTACAAGTTCCTTTTCTACAATGTTTAATGCTTAAGGTTGTTATTTTAAAAAATATATTCTAGTATGTCCCTTGGGGTATTAAACAGCCTGCTGAGACAGCCCAATGCAATAGCCTAAAACGTGGCATTTGATTTTTCAAGATCAGGTATGTACAGTAAGAATGAAAATATTCTAACCCAGAACTAATTGTTGTGAGCTGACCTTGATCATAAGGACCAAGATCACAAACTCCTGTAGTATCTACAGGGCAATCACTGTCTAAAAGAGCCAAAGGTGACTAACCTTGACTCAGCCTGCCTCTGCAGATATACCTACAAAAAAACTACCCTACAGCAGGGCTGCGCAAAGCCATTGGTGTAAAACCGCCACCCCAGCCCATTATTGCTAGAGGATGGGCTCTGTCCCACTGACCTTGAAGGACATGGTGTAAAAATCTACAGAGTATATTAGAAGAGTTGCAAAGTTTGTACTTTCTCGGGACCTACCTCTCCTCTGTTCATTCCTGTCTCTTCAAGTATTGAGTATCCTTTTGAAGGCTGCTCTGTCTTTATACTTCAAAAATATACAACATGTTCCTTTTGCAGAAGCCCACAGCTGAGGAGCATGTTAATGGGAAGAAATATAACTTGAGTCTCTATAGATGGTTAGGTATTAGATAGATGGAGATATGCACTTATATTTTGAAGATAATTCTTGAATAAGTTAGGATATGGGGGAGCTATTAGGGTGCATTAATTTTTGCATGAAAGAATGTAATTTATTTTGGATGTCCAGAAATAGAATGTAATAATTTCTCTATAAATATTTATTTGTCTATAAACGCTTATTTTTCTATAAACATCCTATGTTGGAAACTCAGGAGACTGGGATTTGAGAAAATCAAAAGATGCTGGGCCTATGGAATGAGTTCAAGGTCAGCCTGGCCAGCTTTATGAGATCCTGCCTCATAACAAAAATTAAATATTGGGCTGGGCATGTAGCTCAATGGCAGAGACTTCTCTAACATCTGCAAAGACCATGGACAATTCCTAGTGCCACAATTAAGAATTATACAAAATTAGTTAATGATAGCATAGTTTTCACTTATAATAATATTTATTTTTATGTACATTGGTGTTTGCCTACATGTATGTCTCTGTGAGAATGTTGAGTCCCCTGAACCTGAAGTTACAAACAATTTTAAGCTGCCATGTGGGTGATGGGAATTGAACCTGGATCCTCTAGAAGAACAGTCAGTGCTCATAACCACTGAGTAATCTCTCCAGTTCTTCAGAGTTGCTCATTTTGAAACAATTATTATAATTCTTTCTTTCTTTTTTTTTTGAGCTTAGGATCGAACCCAGGGCCTTGCACTTGCTAGGCAAGCACTCTACCACTGAGCTAAATCCCCAACCCTTATAATTATTTCTAAGTAACAATTTAAAAATTAAGTTTTTTGTTCTTTCTCTTTCAAATCTAGAATTTAAACAAAAGAAAACTTGATAAAAATTACGGTGTGCAAGCCAGGCAGTGGTGGCGCACGTCTTTAATCCCAGCACTGGGGAGGCAGAGCCAGGAGGATCTCTGTGAGTTCGAAGCCAGCCTGGGCCACCAAGTGAGTTCCCGGGAAAGGTGCAAAGCTATACAGAGAAACCCTGTCTCAAAAAAAAAAAAAAAAAAAAAAATGCATCATTTGATTGAAAATCATGTAAATATAATTACTGCCCCAGACACACAGGAACAACAGGGCATACACTTGGTATACATCCACTTTCTGGCCTTTAGGCTTTGTTTAGAATGATGCTGGGAAATTTCATCTGAAGATGTCAGTTACATATTACCAGTTATGGACACTGTAAGTTTTTTCCCCCCACTTTTTTCATTGCCAACGTTTGTAAGCAATGCCTGCAACAGTTGTTATTCATATTAGCCATAAAAATGTTGACAGAAAAGGCAAAGGCAAAATATACAAATCCTATAAAGGAGCAATCAATCCCTATGAGTGACTGCCTCTGGACAGTTTGTTTCAACTTTTGAAGGTTTATGGAAAACTCTTTTTACTTCCATCTTATCATCAAGGTCTCCCTGCCAGCATAATATACAAGACACTTGAATCTATCGGCATTGGACTTAATACTCTGAAATTGAAACGAGGATATATCTGCCAGCACACAGGAAATATCAGTAAGGCTTATTCAGTTTAATTCAAGAGCCTCTATTAGCTGTCTCAAGGACAGCAAGACCTGCCATTCATGTGAGCCTTTGCAGAAACTACACATGCTCTTGCCCTCACAGCCACCCACAACACTGAGGTGTCAGGAGCAGCAGGAGAGGGAAGATTAAAAATAGAAATCTAATCTCCCTGAAATTTCTGCAATCTGATGCCATCTAGAGACTCAGAAGATGCTCATGCTCCTTGATTTACAGATGCATTTAATAAATACATACCTACTGAAATCTTTAAAGATGGCAAGAAGTGAATGAAACATGCCAACTCCTTAGCCAGCATCAAATTATTATAATTATAGAATATATTTAAATAATGAATATAATAAATAAATAACCCAGCAGTAACAAACTAACCAGAACAACTGTCCCATTAGGTGCTTTAATTTAGGAAGGATATCAAAAACAAAGGGTAAATAAATAAGCCATAAAATTGATGTTCTATATGTGTTATGTGTTTAGAAAATGGCATAGGACATGTAGATACATTTTAATTTTAAATGGAAAGCCAATGAAAATCTTAATGAAAGTGTTAATCTGTTTAAATACCTGAAAGAAAATAGTGTAAGCATGTTATGTTTCAAGTGTGTATACATACAGATATATAAATGTTTGCACATATGAGACACAGAGAAAAGGAACCGGCTTAACCACAACTATAACGTGATACAATGGTATGTAATCAGATAAACCCAGGATAGTTGACAGCTGTGAGACCCATGGCAACAGATGGAGCTGAGGTGAGAGAGAAAATGTAGACCCCACAGTTCAGGCATCATGCCAGTTCCTGGCTTTTATATAGAGAAAGATGTCTGCACAGAGGTTAACACTATTTGACTAACTAGGGTTGAGTCAGATTTGATTGATGCAAGTACACAAAGAGACCCATTTGGAAACTACCCCCTTCAGGATGAAGACAACAGAAAATGTCAGCTCAAACTCAAACTCGCTAGTTATAGCTGGATTTTTGAAGTATATTAGCTTGATGTGATGACTGATTATTGACTTAAGTTTTATGTGGAGAAGTTATGGAAAATTGGGCACAGGATGTGCTCTTAACAAAGGAGAAAGCAAATCAAACAATAAAGAGACAAATGTTCTAAACATACACTTAAAAATTCCAATGGTTAGTAAATATAGGGAAGATATTTCTCAAATTTAATCAAGAAAATACAAATCTGTCTCACACCTGTTAGAACTGTGACTTTCTGAAAGCTCTCCAGCAGGAAGGAAGCTTCCAACCCACGCCTACATTACTTTCTCTATGCTTTGCAATTAAGATAGGCAGTATCTTCAGCAATGTTGTCTTATCAACTAAATCTGTCAAGAAACCAAGAGCAATGGCAATAATGTTACAGGTATCTCTGGGGTCTCCTTGTCCATTACTTTATAAGTTTCTCCATACCTTAATGTAAATTAGTACAGCCACTCTAGAAATCAATACATAGAATCCTCAAAAACCTCAAAATTAATCCACCATATGACCCAGGTAAACCACCCCTTAACATGTGCCCAACATACTCAACATCCTACTCCATAGATACTTGATTAGCAATGTTCAGAGCTGCCCTGGTCACAATAGCCAAGAAATAGAAACAACCTAAATATTCCCCAAGAGATGAATAGATAAGGAAAGTGTGGTAGACTTCCACAATAAAATACTATTCATCTGTAAAGAAAAGTGAAATCATGAGATTTTCAGGTAAATGAATGGACCTAGGATATATAACATTGAGCGAGATGATCTAGATCCAGAAAGACAAACGGCACTTTTTCTGTCTCATCTGCACTTCCTACCTGCAAATCCTCAGATGTGAGTATACAAAACAGAGTAACTACAGCAACCAGAACAAAGGGAACATACATGTTGATGGGAGGTAGGCTTTGGATGGGAATAGGATACACGGGATAGCAAGTAGAAAATAGAATGACACGGAGAGGTTCTAACTGAGTGGAGAGGGAGAGATCAATACACAGGATAAAAGAGGAAGAGGAACAACAAACATCATGATTGTTTGATAAAAACTGAAGAACCCTTTCCCTTGCTCCCACCACCACACTGTAGAAGAGGAAGGCAGTACCAGCTATGCCCCTCTCTTGCCATCAGGACTGGGTCAACTGCTTTCCTGTCCATGGGGTCAACTCTACTATGCTGTCTCCATGGGAGAGCTGTCCCCACTGCTCTTCTGTCATGCAGTTCTGAGTGTGGGAGAGAGATGCCCCTTTTGCCCCTTATACCTGTGACAGACAAGCAGTCTGATCCTCCCCTTTACTAGCTGCAGCACTCAGGAAAGGGGGCTCTGCTCCTCCCCTAGACAGCACTGTAGAGCTGACCTGTTGGCAGTGGTGCAGGTAAGAGAGCCCTGAGTGTGAGAGAATAGGATACCTGGCCACACTCCCATTATCTGTTCTGTGTGGTAAGGGCAAGGGAAAGATGCCCTCACCCCTCACCCCACCTTAACTCTGCTACCTGTGGTGGGCAAGAGAGCTTACCCTTCCCCTTACCAACTGCAGCACTTGGGAAAGTGGAGCCTGTGCCTTGCCTGGGCAGCACCGTAGAGATGATACTGTTGGTGGAGGTGTGCATGAGCCAACCTCGATTTTGTGAGCATGGAAAAGCTGTCCCTACTACTCATCTTTCATGTGGAAGCATGGGCTTGGGAGAGATGACCCCCTCCACAAGGCCCATTGTAGCATGAATCTTAAAAGTCTTATTAATGAAATCAAACCTGAGGCCAGTTATTGGGGTGAAGTTGGAAGATCAGAGACACAGAACAAGCCACAGCTTCCTCACCATGCCAGTTTCTCAGGTGGTCTTGTTTCCTCAGATAGCAAGCTTCTGAGGCCTCATCCAGAATGAATCTCAGCTGAACTGTGCTGCTCAAAGCCTAAAAGCTTAACCAGTCAAATGCTTAACTAACTCTGGTGCCTGGTTTCATGCCTTATATATCTTTCTGTTCTCTGCCATCACTCCCTGGTATTAAAGGTTCTCTTCCTGGGATTAAAGGTGTGAGTCACCATGCCTGGCTGTTTCCAATGTGGTCTTGAACTCACAGAGATCCACCTGGCTCTGCCTCCCAAGTGCTGGAATTAAAGGTGTGTGCTACCACTGCCTATCCTCATGTGTAATATTGTGGCCACCCTGTTCTCTGACCCCAGATAAGTTTATTTTGGGGAACACACAATATTTTGGGGAACACAATACCACCACAACCCATCAACGTGTGAGGCAGGTAGAAGAGCTGTCCCTGAGGTCATAAGAACAGGAGAGCTGGCCCTGCCCCTCATGAGCTGTAGTACTAGGGACAGTGGCCCATATACCTTGCCTAGGCAGAACAGTAGAACTGGCCTTAAAGTTATGGGTATGGGACAACTAACCCTGATGGCCTGACCCCTTAATTCATCACCGCAAGGGTCAACCAGCTAGAGCAATGCTGGAGAGCTCATCCTGATGGGGATGACAGGGGAGAGATGGCAGGCTGACCAACCCAGGCCAAGAAGCAGGTATATGTTGGCCCACCTCATACGTGGATCAATCCCATCCATCCCATCTATGATCTGCTGGAGCACATGAAGAGGCTGGTCCTGCAGATCCAAAGCTGCAGAATCTCCATGACACAGGGCAATGACAGGATATCCCAGAGGAGTCACAGTGAGGGCTCAGCATCGATAGTGTCGCAGAAACCAGAGGCCTCCAACCAGACCAATGACTCTGCAATGAACACTTGCAAGTAAAGACATATGGATAAAAGGGTTCATTACATGATTCACTGTGTCACACTACAGCTTCCTTGATGAGATTTCCCCCCCTTCTTCCTTTTTCTCTCTTAAATGTCATCTTATTTTATTGGTGGGGGAGATGGGTGGGATTTGGAGGCAAGATTTGAAAGACTAAGAAATGTATCATTTTATATTCACCTAAAAGTATAATATATATATATATATATATATATATATATATATATATATATATATATATATACATACATATACATATATTTATCTATCATAAAAGAAGATACACCACTTGGCTTACAATGATCCCCACAAGAATCATATACTAATAAAACCTCAGTACCAGATCTCCTTTCAAAGGTTTGGCCAAGGTAGGTAGTTCAAGTGACTTCCAAAGCAATGTAGATTATCATTGCTTCCTTTGGTTGTCTGTCAGGAATTGAGAGTGAGCCCCATTGCTCAAACCACTACACACTTAAGAGAATGGACGTTGAAGACCTCAGCTGGATCTGACATGGAAACCCCTCTTTCATGTGGTCTAGCTTTCATGGTTCCAGCAATTACTAAGCAAATTGCCTGGGGAGAAAAGAAATTAAACAGTACTACCCAGGTGCAGCATCTATGGACCACAACAATTGACAACATGGCAAGATATGCCCAAAGTTTCAAGAAGTGGCATTCACGTGTTAGTGGCAACCAACAGCTGTCTAATTAAACTTCAGGCCCATTCAACAGGAGAGAAAGCATACGTGGCACTGGAAATCTAGATGGTTTCCCAGAGCTCATGAGGACCATAGAAAATAATCTACATTCAGTTAGAAACAGGACCAAATCCCTCTGACTCCCCATGGGAGGCCTTACACTCTTGAAGGAGGAGATGGGGGGTGTGGGTCAGTAGGAGGAAGGCTGAGGGGGAGCGGGAGGAGCAATGAGAGAGTGATCTGTGGTTGATATGTAAAATGAATAAAAAAAGTTTCTCAAATAAAAAAAGAAAAGAATTCACTACCACCACTGTGCTAGACCAAGATAATTATTTTATTTATTTGTGTGTTTGTTTGTTTGTTTGTTTATTTATTTATTTATTTATCTATCTATTCATTATACATGTAAACCACAGTTTCCCTCTCCTCCCATTCTCCCCCCCCCCCCCTCCTTTCTACCCTCACATCCACTCCTCAGAAAGGGTAAGGCCTTCCATGCGAGTCAACAAAGCATGGCATATCAAGTTGAGGCAGGACCAAGCTCTTTCCCTGCCCACACTTCGTCAAGGCTAAGCAAGGCATTCCACCATAGGGAAGAGGTTCTAAGAAGCCAGCTCATGTGCCAGGAAAAGATCTTGGTCCTACTGCTAGAGACCCCATAAACAGATCAAGATACACAACTGTCACCCACATTCAGAGGGCCTAGGTAGGTCTCATGCAGGCTTTCTAGCTGCCAGTCTAGAGTCCACAAGCTGGGGTCAACTGTCTTTGTGTGTTTCTCCCTCATGATCTTGACCCCTCTTTCTTATATAATCCCTCCTCCCTCTCATCAGCTAGACCTCCTGAGCTCAGCCCACTGCTTGGCTGTGGATCTTTGCATCTGCTTCCATCAGTTACTGGATGGAGGTTCTATGATGACAATTAGGGTAGTCACTAATCTGATTAATGGAGAAGGACAGTTCAGGCCCCCTCTCCACTATTACTAGGAGTCTTATCTGGGGTCATCCTTGTGGATTCCTGGGAATGTCTCTGGCACCAAGTTTCTTTACTGCATTCTAAATCTTTGCCGTGGACTCAGATAAGAGTAGCCACCACCCTTCATCAGAGAATCCTCTGTTTACAGCAAATGGAGACCATCCCAGAAAACCAAAACTGGACAGAACGTAGAGATCAAGGATAGTGGGGAGCAGAGCCCCAACAGATGCGTCTATATTATTGCTTCTGAATCTGTGGCTCAAGGAACATTTCAGAAAAGAGGAGTGAAAGATGCTAATAGCCAAAATATCAGGACGTCTTCTGTGAAGCCGTCTTTCCTAGAAATTGCTTCATAAACAAAACTGGAACAATAGCAGTAACAATGGATGGTTTGTACACTGGTTTCATAAAATGCTGATTGACTAGCAGCCAGGCAGGAAGTATAGGCGGGATAAGCAGACAAGGAGAATTCTGGAAAGAGGAAGGCTATCGGCCCATCATCCAGGGAGCAGCATGTAATGGCACACAGGCAAAGCCATGGAACATGTGGCAACATATAGATTAACAAAAATGGGCTGAGTTTAAATTTAAGAGCTTGTCAGTGGTAGGCCTGAGCTAATGGCTGAGAAGTTTTAATTAATATAAGCCTCTGTGTGTTTATGTGGAGGATGCGAGTGGGAGAGATTTGTCTTGACTGTCAGCAGGCCGGGACACAGGAAAACTTCCAGCTACAAATGGACATATTGATGTTGATGGGATAAATTTCACCTTTGTCCTTAGACAAAGAACTACAGGTAGCCATGGTAGGATAATTAGCATCTCCCAGGGACAAGCCCACATATTGGCTGTCCAATGCATAGTAGTCATCCTTTAACCATAAATACACAGACAACAAAAATGGAATCAGCAAGTTATATCATCATATATTGATGTATAGATGTGTATGTGCATGTGTTTGATAGATACAGTCAAAGACAAAGAGGCTGTGGTAGGGGTCCTATGAAGAGTAGTTAGGAAATGCTGGAGGGATGACAGGGAGGGAGAAGTGATGTAACTATTTCAACGGGAACCATCTAAAAATTAAAAGCTATCCCACTGTTGAAAAATATATAATGAAAAGATTAAAAAAATATGGAAGTGTTTCTGGAGATGGTTGATTGAGGAGGCTGCAGGGACGGAAGGAAGGTGAGTGATGCAATTCTCTTTTCAGTTAAAATCATTTGAAAATTTAAAAAAAATTAATACATTAACCCACATCTGGCACTGGACTTTTAATTAATAACATTTCAGTAGCAGCATTATCACCCCATATGGTGTACCTTCCCTCAAATTACTTTTCTTTAAATTAGACTACAGGTAGCAAGTTTCAACTAACCCTGCTCCTTTATCATCCCTGTTACCTCCCTCCAGGCCCATTGAAGTCTTCACATTTCCAGTCTCCCTCTCTACTTCTCTGTTCACATCTCATGGGCTTTATTAACTGAGAACGTCATGCAGGCTAGAGCAGAAATTTCTCCTCTTGCTTTAGTTAATAGACAGGGCTGCACAATATTTGTAAATACTGGTGTGTACACTAAAATTGTGCCATTCTCAGCCTCAGCAAAAGAAACCTCGGGTCCTCAGGTCACCATGGGCAGTGTCATAACTCATCAAAGGACTGAGAATAAGTGAGAGTTGGGTGTTTGGCCCTAAAAGGGACATCTGCATGACCCTTTTCCAAGGCTAATGAAACGTTGCTGAAGAAGAGCAGAAAGAAGGTGTGAGCCATAGGAACACAGAGAGGAACGCTGTGAAATGCTGTCCTCTGAGACACTGCATGAGTATGGCACGCACAAACTCATGGCAATAGCGGTTACTTGGACAAGATGTGCACAGAACACAGCCCAGAAGCATTCGAAAGGTTCAAAAGGCTCCACTCCTTCCTAAGTAGTAATAAGCAGTCAATGGTTGTTGGGGCTGAGAGGGTAATATTTATTCATTCATAATAGGTGCTCAACTCATAGCTGTCCATGCTCAAGTCAACAAAGCTCAGTTCCTGCTTTTGAAAGTATCCCCAATCTCAAATTAAATTCAGACACACACACACACACACACACACACACACCGCACAAAGAGTGGGATTTCTGAAGAAAAGATCCAGTAGAAGGAGGAAGTGGATGAGAGAAGAAATTTAAGGATAATTCCATGGAAATTAACCAGCTCTATAGAAGTTAATTTCATGTGTCCTCTAAAGAAGATAAGATTAGGCTAGGGCATGAGCAGGGGGTGAGGAGTGAGGGAAGGAGAGAAGCGCAACAGCATACAATACAAAAGGTGAATAAGGGTAAAGTATAATATCTGCAAGTATGGAAATGCCACTGCAAAACAGATTCATTTTTATAATTAATACGATTTGTGAATCATTACAATTTGTAAAATAGTATATTTAGTCATGAGAATTCTCAAGGGTGGAGGAGGGTTCTAAGAAAAAAAATTGCTAGTCTGTTAGCTTATTTCGGCTTACTTTGCTGATAAATTATGAACTGCAGAATTAGTAATGTGTTAAGTACATGTGAGAACTTCCAGAGACACCAATGTGTTTCAGCGAAGTAATTCTAGTTGCTAGTTTGAGAAAGGATTGCCATTCAGCCCTGTCCATTTTGACAGTGATAATCATAATGCACTTCAAATGTAAATAAAAACCTTTTTTAAATTAGAATATGTTAAAGTCATCCCCTGCTCCCCAGGACAAGTTTGAAGATAGAGGAAATATTGAGTGGTGTTAGCAGTGGGTGCTTCTCAATGTTCATGAAACAAAACAATTATTTCGTGTGTTTTAACTGCAGACAAGATAAAATGGAAGTAATTGAGATGTGAGGGGGGGAACCCTCTAATATCAAGTGTGTATTTAAGCTACCTATTTTTAAAAGAAATTACTTACTTAGAAGCCATCCAGTTTTTGCAGGATTTGCAAATGTGGTGTGTGTGTGTGTGTGTGTGTGTGTGTGTGTGTGTGTGTGCCAGTACAACCCTTCGCTTTCCAAAACATACTGAGAAAATATATATGTGGTTGTAATATAACATTAGTTTGGCATGGCCTAAGACATATAAAAAGAAATATTAAGTTGTTTCCAATAGCTCTGTGTCTTTAACCTGAAGTGTATGGAAATGGGAGAGCTGTAATACCTGAGCCAAAAATTGGTATTCTCTCTTTCAATTCCCCTTTCTGCTTCAGAGAAAAATAAGAAAATAGGGAGGCATAACTACTGTATCTGGGCATTCCCCATTGTTCATTCTGGTGCCAGTTCCAAGCCAGTAGCCCTGCAGAGACAGGAAGGCACTCTGACACATTCCTTGTAGGGATACTGGTTTTATTTAACAGTCTTGAACAGCTGGAGAGCACACAGCTAACGACCACTTGAGCATGAAAGTGTCTGATGACTGCAAATAAAATATTGCATGCGACGAGGCACAGCGGTAATAACAATATACAATAGGAGAAGGTGCAGAGACAGGCTGGAACCTGTGAACTGGAACAAATGCCAAAGGAGCCCTGCCACCTCCCGGTCAGGAACCATGTAAATCATCAGAGAAGTCTGTTCACAGTCACCTCAGTGTATGTGACTGGAAAATGACAGAAGCTCACGTGTTGAAAATGAAGAAAACTCCAAACAGAGAGAGTGTCAGCTTTCACAACAGGTTTCAACAGCATTTAAGTATTGTGTCAGTAAAAATGTGAACCGAAATCATCTTCTGGTCAGAATATTTCTTAACTTGCAGAGGAGGATGAGCCTAGAATCAAAGCCAGTAGAAAGCAACACTGAATTCTAAATGTAACTGCAGGCTGAGCTGGGATTTTAAATAACTGTGTGTGTTTTAAGGGATCACTTGCTCTGCTCCCTCTTGACGTTTTTGTTCTTTCTTTTCCCCCCTTACAGGTGACTGTCAAATGTATTCTGTGATGAAAATAAAAACTGCATCACTAAAAGGCATTTCTGCATCTTCTAAATGGCATCTCATCATCTAGTGAGAAATGAAAGATTTTCTGTTTTTTATTTTATGTAAGAAACATATGTCTAGACCGTTGCAGCACAATCAAAGCATAACACACAGTTAAAGGAGAAAACAGACCAAAGCAGAATACACACATGCGGTTTTTTTTTTTCTTTAATTTCACTAGATGTTCTGAAGACCTTGTCATCAGCACACTGTATTGTGGTTAGGAAGGAGCAACCTACAATTCATATTACCCTGCATCTTGGCTTTGTTTGATTTATCAGAATCAGGGCACAGAAAGCCTTTTGGTTACTTAAAGTTTTATTTTTTTCTGATCTTCAATAGAACAGCAATCTGAATGAGATAGTAGACTTTTGTCTACTCTATATTTAGATTTCTCTCATGCCTTAAAACTGATATTTACATTGGTTATAAAATTAGCAAGTTTTGATAGAAATCCTACTATCAATTCAAGAGTAAATGGCATACACTATGAAAAAACAAAATGGACTTCAGAGATGAAGATACAGCCCAGCTTGGCAGAGTGATTACCAGGATAGAGCCACAAGGTCTCCATGCAGGGCACAGGATTGTACTGCTGTCTGTTCCTGTGAGTCACACTCAACAGAAGGGAAGCCTAAGTCATTTTTATTTCTTATTTAAACTTTTTTTTTGAATTTTTTAACATATATATATATATATATATATATATATATATATATATATATGCGCAACAAAATCACAATACTAAAACAAGAAATTTATCACATTGTTTCAGGCTAAGTTATACATAAAAGGACCTCGGTCCCAACACAACTACTGCACCTAAGATCCTGGATTACTCTGGATGAGGAGACAGAAAGGTTCTAAGAGCCAGAGAACAGAGCGTTTGCTTGTGAGATCATGTCTCAGAAAAGTCAGAAGCTTTGCTCGTGAAGTCTAATCAACACAACTGGCTAACAGTGAGTGAACAAGAACGACAACAATAGACATGGGAGTGTGAATAGAGGAAAGCTCCCAGGACCTCAACTCTGTGTGAAGATCTGCAGGCAGCTAAGGAATGCTGAGAGCTGGAGAAGTAGTCTTCCCCAGGGACGAGCACACCGATTGGTTAGACAAGACTAAATAGCCAGGCACGAAAACACATAAGTAATATGTACACATACACGTAACAATAATTAAAGATAAAGAGGCCATTGAATTTGAAAAAGTAAAACAGTTCGATACATTGAAAGGTTTATTTGGCAGACAGGGACAAAGCAATAGATCTAATTATATTATAATTTCACTTTTTTAGCCACTCTTAAAGGACTATCTTCTGTTTCGAAAACAACAACTTCGCCATTTCAATTTTTATATTCCAGCTTTAGAATGCAGTATAGGTGTAATTTTCCAAACGTCCCTCTTTCTGAGCACAAACTAAAAATCCGACCCTATTAAGGCACCTGATAAAGGTCCTTGCAGTGGTCTACAGTCAGAACTGAGACCTAAATGCTGAAAGTGCACATTTTCTGTTAATAACCTCTACAAACCATGTGCCTCAGTGCTCTCAAACAGTGGAAAACATTACTTCAGAGAAACATGCATCCCACATCCAGAAAATGCAGAAGACAATCTATCCTTGAAAAAGTTGGGTAGTTTTGTGTAGGAAGACATAGAGATTAGAATCTTCAATCTAGAGGCTCTGACATCTATTAAATCATGAAGACGGTAGAAAGTGTGAAAGCCAAGCTATATACAAATTCAATTATACAGGGCCTAAGGGTGCCCTTTGAAGTTTAAGAGAGATAAATTTAGGAAAAATAATGGGATGTGCCATGCTATGTTATTTATTAGATGGAGTGTTCATGGAAGTAGCAGGCTAAAAATATAATAGGTTCATAAAAGGTTTAGATAAAAACATACAATAAATCAATTCTAGTCTATTAAAGGGACTTAGTACCATATAACATTAACACTGCTTTTATCTTTGTCCAAGTACACAGTACTTCTTGCTCTTTAGTTATAATCTGAGACCAAACTTGAACATTATTGCACTCAGATCACACAACTAAGGAACAAATTTCTGAGAATGAGGCAAAATAGCAGTAGTTGATGTGAGGAGGAGCTCAACAGATTAGCTGTTGAATGAATCCATTACCTATAGGCAAGATTCAAATGACCATTACTGGACTAGGATTAGATATATGTGATGCTCTCTAAAGGTTCATTATGTTGGATATCAATTGAATCCCTGTATATAGACGTATGATCTATCTGATTAGGATAAGTACATAAATAACTAAATTTACAAAAATAAAAATGAGATAAAGTCTATTTCCTTATTATGTGCACTTTAGACAATGGTGCACAGAGAACTTTATTTTGAAGCATCTTATAAAACTTCACTTTAACCATGAGATTTATCACATTTTGAAATGTTATTCTTTGCAGCAGAATAAAATATTTTATTTCATTATTTTCATTAATCTCTGCTAGAGATAATTTTAGGTTTATCTGGGGGCTTTTCTGTTGAATTATTACTTTTGAATTGTAGTTTCTTATGTCAATATTGATATTGAAGAATATATTTTTAAAAAGTCTAAAAGTTGTAGGTAATTTTTTAGTAAAATAACATTTATCCCTTGAAACATAGAAGGCCAAGACATAAAAGGTAAAAGTTGAAGAAGAAATTAACTGGACAAATAATGCTCCAAGTTAAAATAAATGCATAAATATTATGGAGTCAATATTCTTCTTGTTCAGAAAAAAAATGAAGTGGTTGATGACTCTCTATGGATGTAGACAAGGAGATTCTTTAGTGATCAATATGAATGGAAATATTAAAGACTTGACTGACTTTTCTTTGTATAAAGACATGCTCATGTAACTCAATAGTTCATCATAATGTCAGTTGATTCTTATTTGGAAAAAAAAAAATCCTAAGATATCCACCTTCTTACCTAGGAACTTACTGGAGATATAAAAGAGACAATGGTCCAACTGGAAAGTAGGTCCTTAAATGACATGAGAGGATTTTTTGACAGCATAGTCATGACTCTTAAGCACAAAATTATATTAATATATTCATATTATCACAAGAAAGACAGCGCTTTTCATTTTTTAATCTAAATCAGGTTTTCAAAGCACTGATATACACTGTAATTTTAATATGGTTTTATAAAAATGAACCATTATAAAAATACTTTAAAAAAGTAATCCTTTTATACTTGCAGTCATGTGAGAAATAACTGTTACTAAACCTTCTCTACCATAATCACCAAGTTTTCTAAAACTAAGTGCAGTGAGTGCACACGAATGTGACACACATGCATCTTGATACAAGTTCAATGGGTGGGCCAATTTTTGTTGTAAAGATTAACATAGACTTTGAGATCTTTGTTTTCATTTTCCATGTCCATGGGTCATAATGATGACTAAAAAGTCTTTTAAATTTGTTTTATATGCACTTAATCAATATTCACAAAAAGTTCTCAAAAGTAAGTGTTCAGATGGGAAATAGTCCTCAAACTGTAAACACATGCATTCTTTTACCTTTCTACTCTGAAGTGATCACTGTGACTATTTTTAATCTATAAAAGTAAAGAGGTATTCTGTGAACATTCCAATATATGCATTATTTCTCAATTGAGAGCATTGAAAACTAGTGCCCAATGTCAAAAGGACAACACAGTGTTGTTTTGAGATGGTAGTTTTATCATAATTATTTCACTTAGATTTGTTTTCTTGTGCTTTACTCTTTATGGATTTTGACAATACTAATGCTACATCCTGGCAAAATCATATAATGTTTAAACTTTTCTATTTCTAATGGTACACAGGTAAAACCATGGCAATATATAGATTAAAATGAATGGTCTAAGTTTAGTTATAAGAGCTAGCGAGCAAGAAAATTGAGCCATAGGCCATGGCCATGCAATTTATAATTGACATAAGTCTCTGTGTGTTTACTTGGGTCTGAGTGGCTGCAGGACTGGGCGGGATACAGGAAAACTTCCAGCTACACATTTCTTGCACTTTTAAGTGTTTCTATGCATTTTAATTCTGTACCAATTTCCCTCATTGCAAAACAGGTGATCCACAGCAGGTTCTGGGTGAAGAAAATTTTATAAAAAGGAAAATGTGGCACACAGTTGACCTCATATTTTCTCCTTTTTATATTTCAGACTTTCAGATATGGGAGAGAAATTATGATTGGAGGAACAAGGATGTATTAACAGATTCATCCCAGGTCTCTCACATAACAGCTTTGTGATTTGTGAACACTGAGTAATGTGTCTGATGCTCAGTTTCCTAATACCATTGACTTCCTGAACCATGACAGCAAAAAGCAACACCACACACAGATCACTGTGCACAGTGTATAGAAAGCAGAAAGTGCTAAATAATTAATAGCTATTGTTATTTCACTGTTATTGTCTAATCACTTGCATTAAACCTTTTCTGTTAAAAAAAAAAAAAAAACAAAAAAAACAAAAAAAACCTACTAATATTGATAGAGCATCTACCTAAATGAACGCGTAATAGCATTAATTATTACCAATGGGTATGTATCTGGTAGGAAATTTTCCTGTGTATATATTTATGTAGGTATACAATCTCATTTGTAAAAAATAAACTTGAAAAGTTGGCATTTATTTATACTAATCCATTAGACTTGGGGGACATTGGGAAAGAGGAAGGGGAGCATAAAGAATATGAGTTGGAGACTGGGAAAACAGCTTTGAGATACTACACTTGAACCATGGCATTGGCACACACCATGGACTCACAGCGGCTGTGTACATCTACACTGGGTCCATTGAACAATCAGCTACAGAGGTAAAAGAGAATCTCTGTCACATATGGCTTATCTATTTCCAAATGACAGATTCTGGGAGAGGGGTATCCTGGTATCCAGTTGTATACCTACCCCTGAGCTTACCAGGCTCTAACCATTAGTTCTAAATGCAGAATCATGCAGATGACCCTGATGAAATGCCACGGGACACCAAAAGAATTAATAATGAATACAGATTTATAGTAGAGGTAGCTGATTAGCTGATTGGAATTGGTGAAAAATGGGGGCTAAAAGAATTAAAAATACAAAAGGTACATTATGGAATTATAAAATAACAAAAGTTACTAATACATTTTGATATTGTCAATGTTTTCACTTCATAAAGAGTTAAGTTTTAACTGCTATTATAGCAAAGCAGTAATAAAGGAAAGGAAGAATTGTGCCTAACTGCTAATTCACACGTTGCTGGTGATTGTAACTATCACTATAAGAGAGTATCATAAAGAAATATCAATGACAGAAATAAGTAAGTCATTGTGTGATCACACATGTGTCTGAGGTGAAGAAGGATTTAAACAAATAACATGGCACACTCATCATACAAACTCAGCAGAATGACCTTATGTATCTTACACATGTAGAAAGTCAGAGCACCATCAGAAAGCATAGACTGAAGAAAAGCCTGCCTCCATCAGTAGGTGCTAAACAGGGTGCAAATGTTGAGAAACTGGATCCCAGAGAGAAAAACTGAAAACATCCAAGCGGTAAATCAGAGTGCATATGTATTTAAGGCTCCACAAGAAAGGACTGCTGGGGTAGAAAATGAAACACAAAGAAATACACACAGAGATCGCTGGAATAACTTTTCTGTCACCCCATTTGGCTAACTTCAAAGAAATACCAGCTTTTAGCTGAATGACAAAAATTTTATATGAGTATTAACAATTGCTAGTTTATACACATAAAATGCCAAATAAAATTTTTATTATCATGTTCTTCAGATTGAGCTTTGTTGTTGCTGCTGTTGCTGCTGCTTTTACATTTTAAAGAGGGCTGGATAGGTAGAGTTCATTTGTTTTATTTTGATACAGGAGTTTCCTTTTGTTGCCTAAACTGGTCTGCAACCCCTGGATTGAAGGCATTCTTTGGCTTCAATCTCTGTAGTGCTGGGATCACAAATATGGGCCCCTGGAGCCAGCTTTATTTGACATATTTTTAACTTAAGGGCTTTTAAAATAATAGCATATTTTTGAGCTTGTTAATCTTGTCTGTTGTGTAGCTGATTCCTCAGAATGAAGACATTCTTTTCCTGAAAGAAGATGGAGCTTCACAAAATACAGGATACTAAGGAATCTGGCAGGACCCAGTCTTCCTCAGGGGAGAGCACATACCCTGGCAAGTACCAAGTGGTAAGCTCTGCAAACATACATGAAAATAACAGTATATAAGCTAAGCAGTCTGTATTTAGGAACACACCACACACACACACACACACACACACACACACATACACACACACACGCACACGCACACGCACACGCACATGCAAACGCACACGCACACGCACATGCAAACGCACACGCACATGCACACACATTAACAATAATGAAACAAGAAGCCGTCAATATGGAAGAGAGCAAGGAGAGGTGTGTAAGGGGGTTTGGAGGGAGGAAAGGGAAGGAGGAGATGCTAGAGAGTTATATTAAAACCTCAGAAAAGAAGAGAAAAAATAAGTTACAAGTTTTGAAAGGCCCCTCACCAAAACTATAAAAGAAATAAACAATGCCTAGGAAGACAAGGCTCAATTAGGAGTGACCTACAAGTTGGACATAGAGCTTCACGTATTCAGCTTTCAAGAGCTGTCACCACACCGGGGAGGCCTGTCAGTCATGGGGCTGCTTTGAGAGGACTATGCCCTGTAATTAGCCCTTCACACACAGTCCTAGGGGGCATCCTAATAAATTCAGTGTGTCCACAAGCTGGTCTTGTGGGGAATCATTGTTCTGGTATGCCGGGTGCATTATGGGGTGACCTAGTATTTATTCACATCTCCCTAGGAAAATAAAAGTAACTTCCCAATCTTTGACTGAGCATTAAATCATTTTCACAAATGTATGTTTCTTAATGTGAATCCACATAGTTTCTGTTGAAAATGACCATATCGCACCAGGCGGTGGTGGCGCACACCTTTAATCCTAGCACTGGGGAGGCAGAGGCAGAAGGGAGGATCTTTGTGAGTTCCAGGAAAGGTGCAAAGCTACGCAGAGAAACCCTGTCTCGAAAACAAAAACAAAACAAAACAAAACAAAAAAAAAACAAAAACAAAACAAAACAAAAAAACAAAAACAAAACAAAACAAAAAAACAAAGAAAAAAAAAGAAAAAAGAAAATTACCATATCTCTCTGTTCTTCCTTGGTTGCTGACACAGATGCAAATTTTTTATTCATCCTCTACCCAAATCCAATTAAAAGTACTTTCTTTTTTATTACATCAGTTGTTGGCTTTTGCTGTTGTTTGTTTGTTTGTTTTGAATCATACTGATTTAGTTCATACTGTGTAGCAAGTCTTTAGAAATGGCTTTTGCTAAAAAGTACTGATTCCTTGCTTGGAGTCAATAAGATAAAAAAAAAAAAAAAGTAATAAACGCCTGGCATACCTGTCTTCCTTTTTGGACTCATTTTTCTTGAAACTGATTCAGAATCCTGATCAAGTCTGTACATTGGCATAGACTGTTGGTCGGAAGGCACGATTCAAACTTAAAGTCTGTGTTAGGGGCTGGAAGATAGGCAAAGATATTTAATGTGATTTGTCTTTCCAAAATAGCTATTGTTTAAAATCCCTTTCTGACTTTTCTTCATTACTTCAACTCACTTACTTAGAGACATGAGGGCAGACCTGACATGGGGTTAAGTGACTAAAATAAGATAAAGAAAGAGATTAAAATAGTTAGAATGATAAAGAAAGCAAGGCCTGTTCTCCAAGAATTGCAAAGTAATATATCTGCTTATATTCTAAGGCAAGTTAATTACAAGAGATCTAAAGAACCTGTAATGACTTAAAAGGAAGAAAGAATTTCAATTCCCCAAGCAAGCACCAATAATGCCAGTCACATGCAGTAGACTCCTACAATCATAAAAACTCCTTCCAGCAACTTTTAATAGAGCATCATGTAATCCCTGCAGCATTCTTAGGATATGACTATATCATTAGCCCATGCTGCAGATGATAAAACTGAGGTCTACCTAAGCTTCACACCTTTCTCAAGATTTCCCAGTTCCCCCCTTAGTGATAATGGAAGTGCATATGCCCCTAGAGCAGATATAGTTAAGTGATCTGAGAAGGCATTTGAGATGTAGGGGGGAAGAGATGGAGACCTAGTCACTAACAGTAGAATTCATATAACTTTGAGAGCTGGTTTTGCCCCATCCCTGAATGATGAGGCCCTCCCTGAGTCTCTTACACTGGTACAGTCATGAATTCTATCTGTAGCATGGACCAGAAATCAAAGAGAAAGCAACATTCCTTCTAACAGAGATGGAACTAACATGATGTGGCCAACAATTGTATGTGAAAAGGAAAGGAGTTATGGGTCTTCTCATCCGTAGCTACAGGTCTCTGAAATGGTAGGTAACAAAGAGTGCTCTAAGTAACAGCTAACGGGGAAAATTGCCTTATTCTTGAGGACAATTATCTTTAACAAATTATATTTTTATGGGGAAAATTTGGAACAGAAATTTCTGTTTTCTCTTTTATTTATTTATTTTATTTTTTTGAGCTGAGAATCGAACCCAGGGCCTTGTGCTTGTTAGGCAAGCGCTCTACCACTGAGCTAAATCCCAAACCCAGTCTGTTTTATGTTTTGAGTGATTGTTGTCCTCACTCATGGTGGTGTTACTTTCATATTTTTCTTTCTACGGTTGTGATTATAAATTGTCTATTTACTAAAAAAAAAAAACTCTATATCACCTTAATCAATAACATTAAATGGGACTATGACATCACCAAATGTTTCTACTTAATTTGAACATTTCTCAAGTTTCTAAACAGAGTACTTTGTCTCTATTTTGCTTTGGGAGTTTAAGTAAATGTATACTTGTTAGAAATAATAGGATGTTTGAACCATTACATAGAAAAGAAAATAGCAGACTTTTGAAATAAAAGCAAATCAATAGTAATATCTTTAGAATAGAAGTGGTTTTGTTGATAGAAAATGTGTGGTTTAACGAGAATGAAGTAATCAGTGTTTTCAGTCTGTCATTTGGGCGGAGCATTAGAAATCATATGTTCTGACCACTTGTTTATGTCACATGGCTGTCTCAAAGGCCCGAGCAGAAAGGGAAAATGACTTTCTGACAGCAACGGGAAATGCATGGATAAACACATGCCAGGGGATGATGGTCATAAGCTGTCTTGAGACTTTTAGACGGACATGTGCCTTCCTATCTAGCTCTGTTCCATTAATGAAGACAAAGGACCCTCATGCCTCAGAGGGACCGCCTCCACTGGTTCCTTCAGACCCTGTAAGCTTGACTAAGTTGTTCAGTGTCCAGTCTTGAAACAGAAGTTTTATGACAGTGAAGATAACTAATAATCAGAACATCAGGTGAATGTACAGAGAGTGATAAAATTCTAGGGGTAGCTCCAACAGTGAACACATGGAAAAATAGGGGTGATTTGATACCCATCTCTTGCTGAGATATGAGCAAAAATGGAATCTGAAAAGAATTCATATTTATATTCAGATAACAAAGTAAATAATGAAAAGTTCATAGAAACAACCAATCTTGCAAATTTCAACTGTTCATCAGCACAGATATCCAGTTCCTAGAAGGGAACTGTACTATTTTTAGAAAGCACTTTCTCTTATCAAAATTAGCAGACCTACCAAGAGTTACATCCAGTGAAAACAGAAGTAAAAGAACATTGATATTTAGTACATATGAACATTACTCTAAGTCAACAAAAATTGTTACAGTATTTGATGACAAAATGAACCACACAGACTTTCCTCTATAAAATGACAGACCCCAATGAAAACTGCCTTAAATCCCACAATTAACAATTGTTTTCTGGTCTGATGTTTAAGATACTAGATGACTATTTGTCTTGAATTTTTTTTTAATGCTTAAGGAATCTTTTTTGGCATAATTGTAGCTGTGAAATTAGTTATTTTTTAATTTAAAATTTGTCTGCATCAAAAAATGTTATAATCATGGATGATCCTTATCTAACCCCTATTTATAGCCCTTAACATGAATCCAGATGTATTTCAGAACTTTGTAGAACAGGGTTAACTAGAAAAAAATCTTAAGTAAGGGAACATTCTCTAATTAGGGCCACTAGGTGGCCCCAAACACCACTATGTGCCACTCAGAATATGAATGAAAATTTGCCAAAATATAAGCCACAATTTACCTTAAATGGGTCAATATTTCAAACATGAGCTCAACTCAATCCTATCATCATTTTCATATTTAACTCATGTGTTTTTAAACTGAACACATTCAAAATAACCAATCAAATATCTGAAAACCTTTACAAAGTCTGGAGGATTTTGCAAAGAATTCTTTAAGTTGTCTGCATAATTAACAATTCAATTATGGTTGTTTTCTTAAAGTTTTAAAATTAATTTCTCCACTAATATTTACCCATTTTCTTCTCTTTTTTTTCAATTAAATGAAAGGAAAAATATATGCAAGCTAATGAACTTTACCGCTTGTATGATTAAAGAATTCTATAACTAATGAGACAGCATGTCTAATTCTCTAGCCTTGAGAGGCCTATTAATCAAGTATACTTAGGTAGTCAAGCACACTAGCATTACAAAGTATATGGTATTTTGAATTTGCCTTCTTAATCAGTTGGCTATAAAGCAGGATCAGTTTCCCAAATATGAAAATGAAGTAGTAGGTGGAAATGCTACTGACTAGACACCGGTTGAACAATGACAAAAGACTGCCCTTGACTGCATAAATAGCACAAGATCAGATGCCACCTGTCAATACAGAATCATGACGAAAACTGAAGACTGACTTTACGTGTTCTCTGAATTACATCTGTCATTTATGTTGGTAGTGTTTGTTGTTGCTGTGCTTATTTTTACAAACTGGAAAGGGAAGAATGCCCTTCATCAATTCAATGACTTCAGTAGAAGTTGTGGTTTGCTTTCTGTTTGTTTTTGTTTGTTTGTTTGTTTGTTTGTTTTGTTTTGTGTTTGTTTGTTTGCGCTAAGGTATTTTCCAAAACCTAAGGTTCTTAGGACCTTATTGGGTTGTCCTAACTGGAGTTGATATAACCCTGGTTTGGTCACTCTGGGATTACTGATGTGAGGTACCATACTCAATCCAAGAGTGAGTGTATAAAACAAATGTAAGAACATTTCTTAATTAATTTATGAACATTGATGCCTGGTGGTGGTGGTGCATGTCTTTAATACCAGCACACAGGAGGCAGAGGCAGGCAGATCTCTGTGAGTTCGAGACCAGCCTGGTCTACAGAGGGAGATCCAGGACAGGCACCAAAGCCACACACAGAAACCCTGTCTCCAAAAATTAAAAAAAAAAAAAAAAAAAAAAAAAAAAAGATTTAGGAAAATCGAAAGACAAAACTGATTTTGAAAATCAAATATCAAAAGCAATGCCATTGGTGCATTTTGAGTTATCTTTCAAAAAAGGAAGAAAAAGCTAGAAACAGTGGTTTGTTGGGCTGATCTTTGTATCACCGTGAACGTGCAGAGTGAATAGAATAGATTAAACTAATAAAACCTGTTAAAATTTTCACATTTTTCAGAAGATTAGATGGTTTCATTAGATAATTTCCTAAACCTAATCTGAGAAATCAGTAGCCCACTGACTTTCAGCTTGTAAGACTGTCTCAAAGTTACTCTTGTGATTTATAGGGATGAAAACTTTAGCGGAGTCATTCCCTGAAGTCACAACCTGTGTTCAGAACTCCAGCTGGATCAAGAACAGAAAGGGAGAACAAGGAATAACAGACCATGATAAATGAAGACCACATGAGAACAGGAACAGGCAGAGTGCTGGAGAGGTCCCCAGAAATCCACAGTGATACATCCTCTGTAGACTGCTGGCAATAGTCAAGAGAAAGAAGCCTGATCTGACCTAGTCTGGTGATCAGATGGCCAAACACCCTACCAGTCGAGCTGGAACTCTCATCCAATAACTGATGGAAGTGGATGCAGAGATCCTCAGCCAGGCCCCAGGTGGAGCTCCAGGTGTCCAATTGTCGAGAAAGAAGAGGGACTGTAAGAGTGTGTATTGTTGAGACCAAGATTGGAAATAGCACAGGGACAAATAGCCAAACGAATGGAAGCACGTGAATTATAAACCAAAGCCTGTAGAGCCCCCAGCTGGATCAGGCCATTGGATAAGTGAGACAATTGAATAGCTTGAACTGTTTGGGAGTCATCCAGGCTGTGGGACCAGGACCTGTCCTTAGTGCATGAGCTGGCTGTTTGTAACCTTGAACTTACACAGGGACACTTTGCTCAGCCTGGAAGGAGGGGACTGTACCTGCATGTACTGAATCCACCAGGTTTAAATGAATCCCCAGGAGAGTCTTGGCCCTGGAGGAGATGGGAATAGAGCAGAGGGGATGGGTGAAAGGTGGGGGCGTGGGCGGGATGGGGGAGGACAGGGTAACTCCTGGCTGATGTGTAAAATTAAAACACAAATATAATAATAATAAAATAGCTTTACAGAAAAAAAAAAAGGAGAATCTGTGTTTGGGGATTTAGCTCAGTGGTAGAGCGCTTGCTTAGCAAGCGCAAGGCCCTGGGTTCGATCCTCAGCTCAAAAAAAAGGAGAATCTGTGAAAAGAATCATTTTTACAGAACAAAAATGGCTCATGTTTCACCTGAGTGAGTTCACGTGGTTTATAGAACTCACAACTGTGCATGGCCTTCTTTCTAATGCCCCCCCCCCCCCCCGCCCCTCTGTGCCTGTTTTAGGATCTTCACATCCTTTTCAACATTCATGTCCATTAACCGGCTGGTTGTTGCAGTGGCCATTGGAGAACGCAATTTAAGTTTCTAGCTTTCATTCAACTCTTTATGTGCTGACATTTCCCCAATGACTGGGGAATGGATGTGTTTATAACTCTTAGGTATAGAGCTCTTTCCAATTACAATAATAGATTGAAAGAGCCCATCCCTATTAAAATTGGCGAATGCACTGTGTCCCTGGAAATTTTGTGTTTCAAACTCCCATTTTAAAGAAAACTTTTTCAATCAATAATGCTGCAATTGATAAAATGCCATTCCTAAAATCAAAACAGTAAGGCTCTCTCAATTTAACTTAACTACAAAATGGATATTTCACGATATTGGTTAAAATATTTTTAAATTTTAAATTTAAAAATGAAAATGATCTGCTAAGGTAAAAATAAAACACAATTCTAATGATGAAAACATATGTTATATGAACTTACATCAAGTAATTGTACCAATAACAATAATATTTAGCAATAATGATTAAAGTTACTACTAGAACGTGGATTGTGTGTTAGCTAATATTTGGTACATTTTTAGGCTTATGGTAATTGCTTCTATTAATCATGAAAATTGTCATATTACAAAAGTATACATATTAACCCCATTTAACTGATGAAAAACCTTCCAATGATATTAAATATTAAACATATGATAAGTGGTACAGTTACAATTTTAATTGAGACAGACTGGTGCCATGCTCCATGTTTTTTCCATTAAAGGTCAGTGGGAAAATTCTTAGGTTAAGGTCATTACATTTTCTAACAAAGAGACTCTCAATGTTTCTGATTTGCAGCTTTCTCGCTGTGTGGCCTCTTTATTAAAAAAAAACCCTCTGCAGTCTTTGTGAGGGAGATCTTTTTCAAAGTGACTAAGTGTGCAGCTTTTCAGTATCTGAGAGTATGAGAACCCCTATTAACAATTTTTAGTGATGGCACTTTGGAGTGCAGTTTGCCCTCATGTGCATCCATTTTCTGTACACTTCTCTGGTATGGGCTATTAGTCTCAGCATTGTGCCTTCATTTTATTCCACAGAGTGTCCTGCATCTGCAAGGTGAAAATTAGCTGCTGCAAATCTAAGTGCAGCATAGCTCATCCACTGAGGGGCTGCTGCAGAAACACAAGTTCACAGTCCACTTCTGAGACTCCGTCAAAAGAAACTGAGGTGAAACCAAAATGTAATTTGAACCAAAGAGATCACTCACCCTGATAGTCTCTGAAAACATGTGATGCAGTGTTCAAATACAAAAATAAAGTTTAATGGAGGTAAAATTAGAGTCATGTCTTATGCAGTTTAAAAGTACCTATTGTTTATCAGTTATCATAACTGGAATAGGATAGTAAGCCATGTGATAACTAATCTCACATCCATTCCTCTGTAGCATATATCAATGTAACATATGTCCACCATCAATCCCCCAACCCAGTCCTCTCTCTTTCTGATATTTATCCTAGTATTTAAATAGGGCTGACCTGACATTTATTAGGAGGCTAAGGAATACTTGAACTTGAGAATGCATGAGTGGATGAAATTAATAGCGAAATGGTTCCTTTAATATATATATATTTGACCATAAAGATGAAAGACTAGTTAGGTATGGTGATACATGCTTATAATCTCAGTCTTAAAAAAGGTTGAGACAGAAGGACCATAAGTTTCTGTCCAGCACAAGATACATAGATATTTTTGGGTGTGGGAGGCATTGACTTCTAAAGGGACAACCGCACTAGACAAAGAAATAAGTGACTATTGTTGATTTCATGCAAATTTTACAAGTAGCTCCTAAGAATGGTAAATTTCAAAGAATACTACTAATATTTCTATTTTAGACCACATAATTGTTAATATTTCACCTTTTTTTAAAGAGCCTATACCTCTGGCTATGACAACAAAGCGGTGGCTCATTGTCCTTCCCCCAAAAAGCATAAAATGCTGCTCAAGGAAGCAAGAAAGAACAGTCATTACACGGACTCTAAGAAAGCATTTAAATATAGAACAGAAAACAACAACAAGAGCAGAAAACCAACTTAAACACGTACAGTACATGAGAGCCTAAAATCAAAAAGCAGCTCTATTGACATCATAGTGTTACGCCACTTGGCCCTGTTCAAAGTTGAAAACATGAAGGATAATGGGACAGAGGTTTACATGTAAACTTGTAATTTCTTTACTTAACGTGGAAGGCTTTTGTCATTCATACCTTTTTTGCCCTTGGTCTACTAGAAACAAGCTGGATCTAACCTCTAAGTCTAAAATTAGGTGAAGTCTTGTCTTTGTTTTAAATCATTATAATTCCCATTTACGAAACTTCACACCTCCTGTGGGCTGGATTTCAGATTTCAACACCATGATAGTGGATAACTCTAAGAAAAAAGATAAATATAATTTTAAATTTACAATATATAGATATTAAATAATCTATGCATACAGTAAGTGATTATATATATTTTTTTTTCTGTAAAGAGAAGTTTCTTTGATAATGCATGAGATTGATACCCATTAAATTAGACTGGAAACCACATGTAATGTATGTTGAATATAAGTATATATATATATATATATATATATATATATATATATATATATATATATACACACACACACATATATATATGTATATACATATATATACACACATATATTTGTATACACACACACACACACACACACACACGTACATATGTGTGCTTCCTAGCATTCTTGAGCACCATTTCATGTCTTTGTGGTTTATATGTATGTGTTCTCAGTATTATGTGTATAAATCTGTGTGTGTGTATGTTCTGTCTGTTCCAGAATATTTGTGCTAATTCCCAAGTTGGTTAAACTTTACAAATGATTAAGTATTATGTAGTACTATTTATTTATAGTTAAATATCAAAATGTGTTTTATAGAACACAGTAGCTAAAGAGAAAAGTTTCTGGGAGGGTATGGAGATTTTTTTTTTTTTTTCTGACTATACACCAAAAAGTTGAGGTCAAAACCATGTATTTAGTGTAAGACTGTTACAGAAACTCAACACTCTTCCTATAAGAGTTAAAAGAAAAATAAAAAATATGCATGGAGATGTATGCATATAAACTCAACATTCAGTAGGAAAGAAGAGTTCAGAAGAGCTGCACAAGTCAAAGCCAAATTTATCTACATAGTGAATCCCAGGAAATGGACAGTACATAGTGATACCTGCCCAACATCAAAAGTTCAACAACAACCACAGAAAGAAAGAAAAATAGAGAAATGGGAACGAGAGCTTGAATTTAAGTTTCAATGTGCAAATTATTTTCCTTAAAATCACAACCAAAAATAAATAGTGGAGGTAAAGAAATAAAATTTTCAGCATACAAACCATGTTTTTTTTTTTAATATATTCCCTGTGAATTCACAACATTTTGGCAGCATGCCCAAAATCTGTGGAGTCTCAAGCTATACAAAATCACAGTAGCTAGTTGGTCACAAAGTTCTATCACCAGCTGAAGACCTATTTGCCACTGAGAGATGCTTGGAAAAAAAACTGGTCAGTTTTCTTTAAGGGTGCATCCCCAGGAGTTCCACCATTCTCTAGCATATAGCTCCAAAAACTAATTCTAAAAGAATTAGTGAAAAATAAAATTATTTTTTTCCAAAGAAAGGCATCTTTTCAGTTGTGGCACAGAAATTTCCTGAGTGAGGAACAGTGGTGGTATCCTCTATAGTTACCTGGTATTATTCAAAACTACAGAACAGGAATAAACTCCAACTTACACTTTAGAAATAAATTAAAAAAGGGAAAATTATACTTGACTATATTAATGGTGACAAGGCAGAACTGAGAAGAGGTACCAAGCCATGTGGCTGAACATAGATAAGAATTATGGGTTAATTTAAGTGTAAGAGGTACCTGGTAATAAGCCTGAGCTAATGGGCAAACAGTTATAAATAACTGATTATTTTATAAAAGGCTGCTGGACTATAAGTGGGAGATTTGTCCTGACCATGAACCAGGAGGGGCACAGGAAAACATCAAGCTTCATAATGGTTAAACGATGTGCCCTAATTTTTTTAATTGATCAAAAGATTGTAAATTCACCTTTGCTAAGCAAACAAATGCCACTCTTAGGAGCTTTTAAGTTCACTTTTTTAATTATTTAAGAATTATTTTAAATCAGTTGAGTTAAACATAGTAAAATTTCAATGTTTATATATGTTGAAGAAAATAGCTTAGTAAAATAATTGATGACTGTAACAGATAGGTTCAAATGGAAACATAAAAAACATGGAAATAAATTCTTAAAATTCAGCACAGTTCAAATTTTTCAAATTTTCCAATGTGTGAGACTTGTAAAGATTATCTTTAGAAGGCAATTATTTGAAATTTGAAAGTTGAGTTAAGAATTTTAGAAGCATTTATTACTTTCTTTTTTTTTTTTTTTTTTGGTTTTTCAAGACAAGGTTTCTCTGTGTAGTGTAACATGAATATCAAAGAGTCTTATTAATAAGATCAAACCTGAGGCCAGTTATTGGGGTGAACGCTAGAAGATCAGAGAAGCAGAACAAGCCACAGCTACCTCACCTTGCCAGTTCCTCAGCTGGTCTTGTTTCCTTAGACTGGATGCCCCTGAGTCCTTTTCCAGAATGGATATCAGCTGAACTGTGCTGCTCCAAAGCCTAAAAGCTTAACCAGCCAAATGCTTAACCAGGCAAATGCTTCTAGTTTCTGGTCTTCACTCCTTATATAATCTTTCTCTTTCTGCCCCCACTCTCTGGGATTAAAGACGTGTGTCACCATGCCTGGCTGTTTGCAATGTGGCCTTGAACTCACAGAGATCTGCCTGGCTCTGCCTCCCAAATATTGGGATTAAAGGTGTGCACCACTACTGCCTATCCTCATGTGTAATATTGTGGCTGTCCTGTTCTCTGACCCCAGATAAGTTTATTTTGGGGAACACACAATATTTGGGGAACACAATACCACAGTTTAGCTTTGTTACCTATCCTGGATCTCGCTCTGTAGACCAGGATGGCCTCGACCTCACAGGGATCAGCCTGGTTCTGTCTCCCAAGAGCTGGGATTAAAGGCGTACACAACCACCACCAGCATCATTTATTACTTTTAAAAATCCCATATTCTATATTGTTAACGGTGAAAGATTACTCCCTTCTGTTTTACTGGTTATGGAACAACAGGAAAAATTGTTTGATTTTTTTTTTTATGTTTCTATCTGTACATCCATTATTATATATGTATGGATATTTGCCATACATGTCTGTCTATGTACCAATTGAGCATCTGGCACCTTCTGAGGATGGTAGAAGGCAATTGAATCTCCTGGAACTCCTGGAATTGGAATTACTAATGGTTGTGAGCCACCATGCTATGTAGGTGCTGGGAATGGAGTCTGCCTCCTCTGGAAGAGCATGCAGTGCACCTAGTCATTGACTCATCTTTCCTGCTTATGTTATAGCTGTGTGTGGTAACTCATACCTGTAACTCCAGCAACTGGGAGAGGAGTAACATGAGATCGCCTCAAGACACCAGACATTAATTAATTGATTAATTAAATATAGTAATGCTTTCACAGAGCTTCTGTTTTGATTACACACAAAAATATGCTATGAACATTGAATGACCTAAGTAGATATGCTGACTGTCTTTGATCTATTCAGACAGCTCTATCAAATTTCCTGTATTTATACCTACTGGGTTAACACTTTAGAGAGTTACCAAAATAGCTCAAGTTAAAATATTTACTTGTTCATTATTTCAGTTTGTCACACATTCTGCTTAACCTGGTTGTTGCTCCACTTTCTTACCTATGCTTCCACCCGGAGTTCTGAGGAGCAACAGCAGTCCTTTATCTGACAACATGGGGACAGAGATTCCTCCCTACCCATCAGTTTCCTTTCTTAGGTTAGCAACTGGTATATTTGTTTCTCACAGCAGAGAAGAATCAACACGTTTAATGGAATACTGCTTTCTGGAAGCATGCAATTTATGTTTGATTTATTTTTAAAATCAGAGCTCTGTCAAGCCACTTCAATATTCTCTTCTTACACTAAATCAACACAGCCTCATAATCAATACCTGATGGGCTGAGAATCATAATTCATGACTATGCAGTCTCCTTGCTGATTATTTGCAGAAGTCATTCTGTTAATGAAAGCTGAATGCTCAGGAAACCAAGCTGGCGCTAGTTTCAACTCCTCAGAAGGCTCCGAGTCAACAGGATTGCTTTCAGTTTACAGGACATGCTCTGGGCAACAGAAGTGTCATGCATGTTACAGTGCACGTGATGAGGCAGAAACTCCAACACATGGTGCAGTGGAGGTGGGGATGCTGGCCACGAAACTCATACACGTGATAGAAACCCCAGTGGGTATAACATCAAATACAAATGGACATTTGTAATTATCAGAAATGAGAGAAGAGGGGAGATAGAGGGAGGGAGAGCAGAGAGGTGCTAAGGCGAGAGGGAGGAAAAAAATGAGAGAGTGGTGAAAATGTTCAGTTAAATTTATGAGGATCAGCCATGCTCTAAGTGTTTAGACATGTCATTTAATGCTAGAATCCCTGATGAGAGACCATGTTGTATTACATCTTTCAGCCTACTGCTGCATCCTGTCCTGAAGCCTGAAATGTCATTTAACATTAATTTATAAAGCTGCAGCACAGAGAGGCTGCTGTCTGAAAAAAAAAATAAATAAAGACTGAACACTGAAATCACATGATTTGGTAAAGTGCTTTATAGAGTTACTGACAAACTCCTTAAGAATATGAATCTCTTAGCTGCATGAGATTGCTACAGGAAGGCATTTCAACCTCCCACAAGCATGGATTATTTCTAAGGAATGTTGTCTCTGAAATGATGTAGGCTATGATTTGATTTTACTCACTCATATTCAATGCTCAGTTTTCTCTTTTTAAAAGTCTACTTCCAGAATAGTTAAAGCTTAAGAAAAATGTATTCAGTAATAGAGAGGCTAGTACATCACACATTCAGGAACAAAGAGATGGAACAAAACTATAAAAGAATCAGTAATTTTCTTTAAAAAAAAAAAAAAAAAAACTCCACAAAAATCCACCTTTCTCTGCGAAGCTGCATTGATAATAAAGTCAAGCAAAAGTTGTGTTAAAAAGCCATGTTTAAGACCTACTAGGTTATTTCTGATAGACTGATGCTAATATTTCACTGTTCTACTTCAAGAGACATCTATCATGGTAAAGTGATAGACCTGGTTTTCCAGCCCTGTGTGTGGGTGAGGGCGAGTTGGACTGAATGTTGGCATGAGAGGGTTGGCAAAAGCAGCTTGGCCTTCTGCTTTAGGCAGTCACCCGGAGAGGAAAGACAGGAACTGATTTGGAATGGCTCAAGGGCTCAGAGCAAAATATCAAGTAAGGAGTAATTCTATCACTGAGTCAGAATGCCTACCAAGGTGACCTTACACTAGCATTGCCACCAGGGAAACAGGCATTGCTTGTTGGCTGAAAAGCAAACAAACAAACAACTGAACTTGTTCATTTAAAAGCAATAGAATGTTAGAAGTACGTTCTGTGAACATGATCCCACTGCTTTAAAGACACACAAAGAAAGCCATTTTTGTTCTATACATTACAGGTTATCGTCTAGACAAACTCACTGACTGGACTGTCGTGTAAATCAATATAGTTTCCCATGTCAACTTTCTTTTTCCAACTATGCATTGAATAGTTTTCTTTTTATTCCGATCCTCGCCATAGTTACCTCTAGATGGTAGCTGGAGCAATGTTTGACCAGCTTCAACACCAGTGAGAACAGATAAGAGGTGATCTTTCTCTGGACTTGCTTTTTATCCTCCATCCACTTCATTACAATCAAATACATAGCAAGTGGGCTCTTATGTGAGTACCGTATTCTTCAAAATATTTCAGATGAATCGAAAACAGTTATCAAAAAAATAGGTCTGACATTTAGAAATTAAATAACTGAACTAAATGACCTATAATTGGCACAAATAATATTTCTATTTATTTGTACTTGCCACTAGTTTGGAACCACTTATAATGTAACATCAGCAGGATGTGATTTACAGAGTAGAAATAAGAATGCATGATGGCTGATGCTCTTGAAACCTAAGGTCTAGACTAACTACGGTAGTTGAGTTCACATCCTTGGTCTCTATTAATTGCTTCCTGTGCCTTAGGAAGACTCCTAAGAACACTTAACAATATGTGCTTCACAGCTGCTGAATCAGCATCCTCTGTCCAAAGCTGTGCCTGTGCTGCCGCCTAGTGGTGGTATGTGGTATAAAAATGACATCCTCCGAGAGAATGTGGTGCTGTATCTCTTACTGCAAAGTAGGTTAAGAAGCACAGGAAACAGCGATGTGACAAGAAATCTCCCAGATCTATACACTTTGCCTTCACTGTTTGATTATATGGAAAACCAAGTAAACGTCAACTACTTCACCCTTTAGTCCGATGATAATTCACATCTTTCCCAATTAATCATTCCAATTTTACCCGTTACAATTACAGACATATATAGATATACCTTTTTCATATTCACGAAGTTCCTTAATGGTGTATCAGAACTGTATATCTCTCTACACACAAAAAAAAAATCTTTTTTTTTTTTCATCAGTGATATCCCAGTGTAGGGTTAAAAAAAAAAAAAAATTAAAGATCTGACAGTGGAGCACTGCCTTCCAAGTCTGCATAGTGCTGAGCTTCTTAGTGAACACTGGTTTTTATAAAGATGAGGTAGTCTCACCTGGAGAATTAATCAGGCATCTGGTAATTTAACCATCATTTGCACATATGTATAGCTAGATGGGTTCACTCAGTTGCCATTTGGTTTTCCCAGTTTGTCCTCGCCTCCCCCCATCAAAATGTATGTCATTCCATTCTTTGGAGGCAGAGAAAGAATGTGTTCACCACTGAAGTCAATTTGTTAACAGCAAGTCTTTGAAACCAAAGAAGTGTCTGCTTTAAGGCAAGCAGACAGTGAGTCAGACTTTAAAAACAGTCAAGAAAAAAAAAAAATTAAGAGCAAAAGGAAGCAATCATCTATCTTTTTACCCTTGGGATGGTTTTGCAATTGATGTGCCCCTTGGCCACATACACAGGCTGTTTACATTTGTTCACTTTTCAATCCATTCACCTCTCTCTGCCCAAATAAACCAGCATTCCCTCCCGCTCTGCACACTGAATACATATGTGCCCCATTTACCTCCCCGGGGTGCAGATTACCCATGCAACTTATCATTTACCCATTTCTCTAGGGCACACTCTCTTCCTTTTCCTTCCTCACTGTAACTAAAAATGAACATGCAGCTCTGTCAATGACATAATGTTTTCATGAAAGTTCCACTAATTAAAAATCCTCACCATACCAGACCTAAAAAAAAAAAAAAAAAAATGAGCACACTCTTGCCAAGTGTTATTCACCACAGTGAAGCTCTTGTAAGTACGTTTTAGAGAAAGACAGAGGGGGATGGTGTGAAGGGAGAAAGTCTCCTAACATATGCATTGAAGTATAACAGTTGTCAGCATCACAGGGACAGATTATTTTTAAAATAGATCTTTCAAGAGAAAAAAAAATGAGATGGGAAAAAAATAATGCATCTCCAAAGAGCTGAGAAGTAATACATGCACAGCTTTGGGTAATAGAAGCTTTTACTGGAATGAAGGACCACAATTGTAGGAAATAGATCTGCTTTTTGAGAGCAAGTGATGATAGGTCAGTTTTAAAATGATGTTTGTCTGTACCTATAGACTCTCCCCTTTTAATGGTAAAGAGGTAGTTGTTTTTCATTGTGGTCGCCTGAAAACACTTGCAGACTACTGCTTTGGCCCCCGCTTTCTATGCTATCATAGTTACTTGTTGAGGACATTCATTTAGACTTGCAACATGCTGCATTAATTTAACACCACATAAAATATGGATTTTATTGCAGCACAGACAATAAATGCTGCAACTGCTGACTGCGTGTGTTTAATCCCCCCTTTTATTGTACCCCCTCATATTTCTGACTCATATAAAATGTGAACATAGGAATTGGACCCATCCTGTTTCTGATGGATGTCAATCTACTGTCTTTATGTAGATGCTTTGGTGACCACTAACAGCTCCTAGGCATCATCTGTCCTCCGTCTGTCATTTTACTGAAGGTACAATGAACTATGACTAAGTGAGGAGTGAATCCGTTCATATGGAATGCAAAGTAATGCTATCTGATGTTGGAGTTCATGGCAAACAGTGCTACCTGCGAAACTGATATTTTAAACAGAGGTAAACAGGAATGAGCATGACTAATTACACCCCGTAAATATTTTCTGCAATTGCTCAGAATGAATGAATTCGAAAACTCCAGTATCCAGACCCACACTGTTGAACATAATATATTATTCATCAAGCTTCACATTACCTACATTCAAAGCAGTTGTTCCAGGAAACTCGAAAAAAGAGTTGCATGCTCATTTGCTTAGTAAAAGGTCATGATTTTGAAATAATTGCGCATATACCTTAAGAAAAAACATAAAAGCAAAAACATATCTCCCCCCCCCCCCCACACACACACCCCAAGCAGGGGAAGAAAAGGCGAGACCTTAAAGGAGTTAAAAGACAAGAGGTGAATTCTTCCTACCTGGTTTCATCAGCTTCTGGAAAACGGAAGTTGGTTCCAGCCAAAATAACCCTGAAGAGATTGTCACCCTGTCCCCTTTCTGTTTGTTTTCTGCTGTTATTTTCTATCGCTGATTCTACTTCGGTCTAACTCAAGCTTTCTCTCAGCTTCACTTTTAACTCTGGACGGCAGGGAACCGAAGAAAACGGGGCGAACTCTCTCTCTGATTGGCTTTCATTCAGTGATTCTGATTAAGGAAAGGGTGGGGGGAGAAAGAGGGAGGGGGTGGGAAAGCCCTTCCTCACACGGAGAGAAAGGTTCTGCTGATGGAGCTGCAGCACTCGCCATGGGAAGGTTAGAGACTGGAAGTGCCGGCTCCTGCCAGCACACAGCGATTTGCAAGTGAATGCGAGGGAGGGAGCATCCGAGCAGAGGGCTGCGCATGAAAGGCGTCCCCTCCCCCGCAGGGCAGAAAGACTCTCTGTTTCCAGCCTAAGGTAATCAGCCCCATCTCATCCGCCTGCGTCCCTAACATAATCCCAGAAACGCGGATTCTGCAATTGCTTCTTGCAATTTAAAAAAAAAAAAAAAAAAAAAAAAAAAAATTACTTCTTTGCTTTTCTCTGGCATGGATGTGCCTGCACCACCCGTACTCTAGATCGTCCAAGCACAAAGTATTAGCGGAGCGCCAAGCTAACGGCAATCAGATCAGGTATATTAACATCAGAGGATATTGGGGAGGCGGGTGTGTGGTTTTAAATTTTTATTTTCAGGGCAGGTGAACTTTCTTGATTCTCCAAACACCTTTATTCCTTGTTTCTTGTCCTAAGGAGAACACACCTTACTCCTCATTTGGGCATGCCTCTGAGCAGTTTTGTCTGTTTAATCATACGAGCTTTGCATCTTAATGTTTCATTAACAATTTACATATGCAATTAATGACATTAAAATATTTTGATTGTGGGAGTTGACATAATCTCTCTCTCTCTTTTTTTGCCTTGGTAAACTTTTTTGCTCATAAATATATTTATGTCCAAAACAGCATACAGTCTGATACTAACGCATCTGGATGATTCTATCTACATCCCAACCCTTTAACTGTCCATCTTCCTATTTATCTATCTCTACATTAGAATTTTGATCAAACAAAACCTAACCAAAGATGTCAGTATAGCTCCACAAAATAGTTAACACCTTTACTTTCCCCAGCTACATGTATCTAGATTCCTTTTAAAAATGTCACCTATAAATAAATTTTATATATGTAAACTGCAAAAATGTAAACTAGAGGAGAAGTTATAAAGATCATCTCAGGCAACTATGATTGAAAGGCAAAAAAGCATTAGTCAGCTGTTAAATATCTTTCCAGTCACTAAGCTAACAAGTAGCAACAATAGTCTAAAGGAATCACATTCCTCTTCCCAAGCGACTGCTATCTAAGATGTCACAAGATGCCAAGAACCCATGGAGTACAGGTTTGATATTGTATCCTCCAGGAGACCCTGTACACACACAAAACAACAACAACAAAAGAAGGTTCTGATGGTGAGGGCAGGAGATGCTCTTGAATTTCAAGGAAGTTCAGTGCATCACAGGATGTTATGTCACTGAAGTTTACCCTTCAGCTCACAGTAAAAAACACTAAATACTTTCACTCATTAAATGGTATGTGTAGTAGGAAAGAGCTAATTTTCCTTAAATGTTACAGGTGAGGGGTACTAAAATGGGAATAAATGTAATGACTATGGAATTCTGACAAGAGTACAATATTTGCCTACAACATTTTCCAAAGTCCCTTACCTTTGTCATCCATTAAAAATTAGTATTGCATATTTCCGAGGGACAGATGTATTTATGTCACTCCAGTTTCTTTGATTACTCCATATAATGCTACCATTGAAACATTAAATTGGCTTTCAAGAGAAATTTCAAAGTCACATGTTCTACAGGTCAATTATACAGTGTTCAATAGATTTTTATGTCTGGTGTCTATTCACCCAAGATGAAAGATCCTCTTACTGGTTTTGTGTATTTATTTTTCTTTAATATCAAAATAAATGGCTGTATGCTGCGAAGAACATTTAGACAACTTTTGAATATGTCTAATTAAGAACTTAATCAAAAGCTCCAATCTAAAAGTAAAATCTCACTTGAATATTTATAGTGCATGCTGCAGTGACATACGATCAAGTGGATTTCCTGACAAAGCCTTTGCCTCCTCTTCCATAAAGCTGTGAGTTGATAAGATTGCCTTGACTCATGTAAGCATCAGAAACTGTAGTTCTATCCTGTCAACATTTTGAAGGAGCTGAACTCATTTATGTGAAAGATGACTCCACACTTACCTTAGGAAGGAGGAATAAAGGCAGAGAAAAAGGTGACAGGTCCTTGGAAAATGAGACCCAGGTGTTCATGTCTATAACATCATTGGCTGGAAAGGAGGCACTGAGTCACAGGTTGTTACTGGAGAGGCTTGGAGAAATAGTCATTACTCTGAAAAAAAAAAACAAAACAAAAAACTGTATTCAACCACTGAGCTCACTGATATTGCCAGAGATGTTCATGACAGACTTGAATTGGATACAACAGTTACAGTACTTGCTACACCCTGTGTCTCAGGATAGTGTACGTAATTTTTAGAACACAAATAATTGTATTATATTTCAAATTTAGAATTCAGAATGTCCTTCCAATGATACTATTTTATGGCATGATATAATATTTAGTAAATGACAACTAAAATATTAATGAATTTGTAAGTTCAAGTAAGAAATGGAGCAGGAAGGGAGAGATGGAGAGAGAAAGGAAGGAAGGCAGCATATGTATAAGAACTCAGCACATGCCGAGTGGTGGTGGCACACCTTTAATCCCACCACTGGGGAGGCAGAGCCAGGCATATCTCTGTGAGTTCCAGACCAGCCTGGTCTATAGAACAAGATCCAAGACAGGCACCAAAACTACACAGAGAAACTTTGTCTCACAAAACAAAAACAAAAACAAACAAACAAACAAAAAGAATTCACCACATTTTATAATAATAGCTACCAGTAAAAGTCCTAAGTCTTTTATTCTTTGTATCTGAAATCATAGTCCAAACTGCTGAGCACTTTAGTAATCAAAATTAAAGAATAATGTATCTGCTGGCTAAAAAGTACATCCTTTGACAATAGGATTTATTTTATTAAATGACACTGTTCTCCAGTTCTTTATTTTATGCTACCTATGATGTCACCTAGAATGCTGTAAGCTGCTCGGTTCATTTTGAGTTTTCGTAGTGAATGATAATGCAATCAGTTCCAGATATGTGAAATAAATGACTGTAGCCAGCTCTCTTAGGAGGAAAGGAATGAGCAACACTAAATGGACTCAGTAAGTTGGGAGTAGAGAGACAAGAAAGGTGTTGCACGGGTGAAGGAAGGGTGGTAATATAAACAGTACTCTTGCATCAAATTCTAAAAAAGTAAATTAATGTGAAATACCCATGTTTTAAAATGTGAAATTATTTTGTAGAAAATATCGTATTTAATTAGAAACATGAGATTATTAATTTATTTCCCCCAGGTTCCTGTACCAGTAGCATGGTGGTAACCTGCCATGTTCTGTGTGGATCAGATAGAAGGGGACTCCTTGACTTCCTAACTTTCTTACAGCAGACCTGAATTCCATACACAACTTTGTTGCCAATTTTTCTCTTTCCCACCAGCTTCCAAATCACAACATGGAGACTTATTTTTAATTATGAAACCTTGGCCGATAGCTTAGGCTTGTTTCTAACTGGTTCTTACAACTTAAATTAACCTGTATCTTTTAGTCTATGTTCTTTCACATGTCATTCTGCTTGATCTGCTTCCTTGCCGTCTCTTCCTTTCTTCTCCCCAGCATTATCTGTGCCTGGAAATCCCATCTAGTTATGGGCCATTCAGATTTTTATTAAACCAATTGGAGTGACATCACTTCACAATGTAATCAAATATCTTGCAACACAGGTTGGTATTTTTGTTACTGTTTTTAAGGTGAAAAAGTGTTGGTTGCATATAAAGAGATTTGCAATTAAGTGAATACCATCTTCACAGAAAAATGTGAGGAAAAAATAGCTTGAATAACTTTCCTGATTGTTGAAAACTGAATTCTCAGTCACACAAATTGCTGGCTCACAAAACCATCAAAGGTTTGTGGTCTGTCTAAAATCATCAAAGAGTGATAAACTTTCCACTTTCTAGTTGTGATTCAAGTTTCACTGAGGAAATAATTCAAGAGAATTTTTTTAGATGAAAAAGAGCAGAAAATAACACGTTATAATTTTAATTTGTTTCCATTTTAATTTACAAAAAATAAACATAATCTTTATTGTTGTGTTTTACCTTGTTATAGTTTTAATGTAGAGACTGTCTGATTGTTGAAAACTACAGTTTAATTAATACTGTCATTCTGGAAATCAACTCTAAGAATTCTTAGAAGTTCTTTAAAAATGCATTTTCAAATGAATTGAATATTTAATATACAGCATTAGACAAACCATAGCTATTATTCTCATTTCTTTTCCCCTAAAATATCATTTCTTTCATCCCTCCCCATTTCCTTTCACTTGTTGCTTATCAATAACTGTCAGTTATGAGATGTTCTTTCCTAAGTCTAAGCTAACAATTTAGCTTGGCAGCTCATGAATTTTTTCTGAAGCCTTGAGGCTTCCAAGTCATAGGTATAGAGTACATAACACAAGACCATAATATTTATGTTGGTTTTCTTTGTTCTCCTGCACCCCAGGAGGTAAGACCTGAAATCAGTTAAGCAGATATTACATAGACTTCAAGTTTGCCCTTAGCTAAAGACCACAGCTTAGGATGACTACTATTTCATTCAGATTGTCTGTATGGAAAATAGCCAAAATTTTGGTTCAGATGGAGATATTTTATAATCTTTTTTATAATCTCTTTCTCTACTCTGGTGGGAATTATATCAAGACTGATCCTCTACAAATGTCCCTTAAGCAGTAGCCAGAAAGAAAATGATACCACTTTGAGACATATCCAGAATATTGTTTTTTAAATTTATTATTGAGAGATTCAATGGCTAGTATGTTAAATAAATTCCAAATATAACAGTGCTTACTTATTTGATGATTTGTACCATCTACCTTAGTCATCTACAAGTGAAGATGATTTTTTAAGGAAATAAACTGTGAATTTTATTATTCAGTGGAAAATGACCTCAGTCTGCAGCCCCCTATTTTAGAAAACACCTCACCCTCATTAAGTACACTTCCCTCTCTTTTGATGACTATACTTTATATCTAATTTACCTAGACCATAGACATTGTGTATGTGCCTTTCACTTGCTGAATGTTGACTACCATGTTAGCTAAACATTACAAAACACACCACAATGCGTAACTAATTTCTATTAGCATAATGCATTCTGCCATCCCTTTGCCCTTCCAGATACACAGTTTCTTTGATTTAAACGGCTGAATGATGTTCTTTTTCTCATTTTATTTAGCTTTTCATCCATTAATGAAAACATAAATTGCCATCAACTCTTGGCTACCCTAAACAATGCTGAATTGACTGTGGGAGTACACATCTCTCTCCAACACATTGATTTCAACCCTTTAGTGTGCATATGCAGTAATAGGATTGATAGATTCCATAGTAATTATTGTGTTAGGTTTTGAGTAATATCAGTATTACTGACATGACTACACATATCATCTATGATTTCATTTATATGGAAATCCAAACAGTCAACTTCAAGAAACAGAGTAGAACAACATGAGAGCCTAGACAAGCATGGGTGACAAGGGCAGTTAATAGACAGGGAAAGGGATGATATTGATCAAAAGTTACAAGTGTTAAGAGAAATCAGCTTTAAGTATCTACAGTATAAAATAGACCACAGCTCCTAATGATGTGTCTATAGTTTATAGTTTCATCCCAAAAAGTAAATGATAAGTAGATGTTTTTTAGATCTATTAGTATGCTTAAATCTTTCAAAAATTGTACACTTAGAGCAAAGTAGAGCACATACTGAGTAAATGTTAAAGAAAAGGCTTATGTGTCAATTAAATGAAAGCCGTTGTTTTCAATTGATACTTGTGTGATAGACTTTCCTGTGGAGTCATGAACAAATATCTATGACTCCAAATAGGGAACAGATGACAGGCCAAAGTACAGATACTGATAAAGTTTAACTTGGTGAACCAATGAGTTTTATTGGAGTTGCTTACTGGAATAGGGATAAGGGGTTACTAACAGTAGAGATGACTTGAAGACAGATTCATCACCAAAGCCCACCCCAACATATGTGACAGCTCAACAAAGCTGGAAACCTAAAGCACACTGCACAGCCTGCAGGTAGCCCTTCTCGGTGGCTTAATCAGCTTCATTCTCTTTTATGCCCAACAGCAAGTCTGTTTCTTCTATATACTTCAGATGGTCTTTGCTCATTTCTGATGCCTAGATTTGTCTGAGTCTTTTATGCAGCTTGCCTTTTCTGAGAATGATTCTCAGCGATTTTTACTATTTATATACAATTGGGGAAGGAGGGACCTGGTGAATCTGTTCATTTTCAGGGACTTCCTGGAGCTAGTTTGAGTGGTTTTCTTTCTGACTTCATTAACTTCCCTGCAGCAGTTCACTTCCTCTTAAAACAGACTGTTGTTTCACTCTTCTGTAGATATCTAGTCTCAAGAAGTTTCCCTCCAATAGGAGAGGTTTTAATCTGGGAGAAAACTGCTTCCCAACAATACTACAATCACACCAACCCCTGCAGTAAGGCATAACTAGAGAAACTGCAGGTTACATGGAGCAACAGGAGGCCAAAGGTGAAAATACTTGACAAGGGCAGGTTTTCAGAATGCTGTGCTCACTCGGCCCATCACGGCAAATGGTTCATGCAACAGAAACACTGGTGCACAACCGTGACCTTATTTCCTTAATTTATTTCAATTTCTCAGAAACAAGACAAATTGGTTTACTTCTTTCCATCATTTTATGTCAGCAAAGTACTCTCAAGCATCATAAGGTATTATTTCCTAGATAATGTTCTTTGCTTCTTACAAATGAAATGATGAGAATGAGGTAGAACATTTTCCCAGAAGTCTGTCCTCTAATCTCTGAGATCTCTATACCTAAGCCACAAACAGCATCACCCACTATCTGCAACAGCTTTACCTCAGGCAGAAATGGGTTTGTGTGCTAGTCAGAGTTCTCTAGAAGAACAGAACCTATTGAATGAGTGTGTGTGTGTGTGTGTTTGTGTGTGTGTGTGTGTGTGTGTGTGTGTTTATATAGGGGCTATTTAATAGACTGTACATAGTTGAGAGGCTGAGAAGCCAGTAGTTATTCACTCTATAAAGCAGTGTGCCTTAGTAATGCCAATCTAGGACTGAAGGCTTGGAGGATACCTGGAGAGGCATTGATTTTCATTCTACACTGGAAGGTCAAAGAAACTGGGTTGCAATTTCACTGAAAGATGGCAACAGCAACAAGTGACAGGATTGGTATCACCAGCAAGGTGTGAAAGTAGTTAGGCAAATCACAATGCTTTTCCCTCAGGTTGTGTCTGGTCACTGTCAGAAGGTTCTGTCATCTTTGGGGGAGAATATTCCCCCTTTGTTCGAACCAGTAAATACTCCAACTGACCAGTCAAGACACATGTCTTAATTGGCTCCAGGTCCAATCAAATTAACAACAATGATTAGTCATTGTGACCATCAATGCTCTCTAGTCCCAGTTTATGAATATACAACATTCTTAATGTGTATATTGAGAACTCGGCTATACCAAACAATGGTCACTCCGTGGCTAGGAAAACACTGAAGAGGGCCAGACATTTTACCTCTAACCGATTTTAAAATATAGACAATAACTCTCCAAATGTGTTTCAGAGGCCAATAACATTAGCTTACACATGAAAGTGATCAGGACTTCTCTCAAGCCTACTGATTCAGAAACTGTGGGAGGGTCACTGCTCTGTTTTAAAGCACATTAAGGTAGTTCTGAGAGATTACATTTGAAAGCCATACCCCCTAACCCCCCCCCCCCCCCCCACACACACAAATTGCTTTAATGCAATCTAGAAAAGAAAAACTGAATTAAAGCTCAGGGTTTATAAACAAGAGATGTGTTTATGCGTCACTTATTATTTTAACACCTATGCATAATATTCAGAATAATTTCAAAACACCATGCTATTTATAAGATTGTGGGGGAGAGCTGTAATCACAGCACTGGCTAAATAAGGGTTTAACCATCTAATGAGGGAAACAGAAATTAAGGCAAGTGATACCCAAAGTAAATGAAGGGGAAGAGAGGAAGGAATTTTGCCAAGTGTGTGATGAATGTAGGAGTTGCTCTTGAGGTTTCAAAATATAGTATTACAATTCTGATGAATGTCACTGTTGGTTTGCATTTCAGCATCTGTGAGCAGGAGGGGCAACTGCAATGAAAATGCCACAGTGGGTACATTCCATCCTCATAGAAAGTTGGTGTTACAATGTCCTTCCAGAGTTGCCAAGAGAACTGACCTGGGGGTGGGACTCTTAACCCCTTTCCCATAGACTGCATTGACTAGGGAAGTCTGTTCTGCATGCAAATGTCTTTCCTCTGGTTCCTCTTGTGATAATACTTTCCTTGTCTAAATATTGGTGTGTGACCTAATGGAAGAGAAGAGGAAGGAATGAAACCCATGAGAGAGAACAGGGAAAGAGGAAGGATTTTTATAAAAATCAGATCCAGAAACAAATAAACAATAACAAAACCTAACCAACAAACCAGCCAAAACAAAACAAACAAAAACAAAACAAAACAAAAAAAACAAAAACAAAAACAAAAAACAAAAACCAACAATAACAAAGCAAGACAGACAAATATAAAACATGTAAGCCTTTTGCTGACTGAAAGAGCTGGCTATATCTGTGTCTATCTCATGTGGATTCACCAAACAGACTTGTGGTTTAATGGATGTCTGTCATGTCTGAAATTTCTTAATGCTTCTGAACCAGGCACTTGACATTTTCTTTTTGTTTTGCAACCCATGGTTTTGATGCCCATCACTTTATTGACTGCTTCCCAGGGCTGCTTCAGTAAAGAAGGTACCCATGGATTGAAAGGGTCCCTTCACAGGTGAAAGTTTGAATGGTAATCAATGTTGACATTTAACAGACAAACACATTGATAAACCTGTTAGTCATCAGTAAACAAACAGGACAATAAAGTGTACTTGACTCGTATTACGTGAGACCTGAACCTCAGCAGCACATTTTAGTGTCAAGAGGCTGCATAAGGCCGATGTGAAATGTGTAGGTAAAATTTCATTTTTCAGTATATTGGTTTTCCTTTCTCTCACTACACATTGAACAGTTACAATGTGACAAAGGGACTACCTAGCATTGAATAAAGTAGTGATAAACCATAGATCAGCTTATTCCCAATTTCGTGTAACTCAGGCTCTAGTGAGGTACAGCACATTCTATTATGTAAATTATGATAATGTAACCTACTGTGAACAACGATGAAGGGAAAGGATGTGGAGAGCAGGAGAGGTTTTCCCTGGAAGAAGTGAACCATGTGGAGAAATCAGAATCGAATTGGAATGACATTTGTGCAGTGGGATGTTGTTCTCTATGCTATGAATGTGTGTTGCTCTGATTGGTTGATAAATAAAATGCTGATTAGCCACTATCCAGGTAGGAAGTATAGGTGGGATAAGCAGACAAGGAGAATTCTGGGAAGAGGAAGGCTGAGTCAGGAGCCACCAGCCAAGACACAGAGGAAGCAAGATGTCAAGGCAGAACTGAGAAACGCTACAAAGCAACATGGCTAAACATAGATAAGAATTATGTCTTAATTTAAATGTGAGAGCTAGTTAGTAATACGCCTGAGCTAATGGCAAAACAGTTATAATTAATATTAAGCCTCTGTGTGATTATTTTATAAGCGGCTGCAGGACTGTGGTTGAGAGATTTGTCTCTACCATGAGACAGACAGGACACTGGAAAACTTTCAGCAACACATTTACTTCAGGGATTTATTTAAAAAAAATATTTGCTGCCTGGCAACACCTACTTACCTCCTAATGCATAACTGGCTAAGACAGTACATCACAGAAGTCATCCTAAACACTGCTAGGCAGAAAAGCAGCTAATCAGACATACTTGACCTATATATACTCTTTTTATTGCCTTAAGAATATCTTATTCATATTGTATGTCACTGGAATAAAGGAAAAACAGACTCCACTATTACAAGGAGCTAAATGTTTCAGCCTTGCTGTTCTTACAAAAGTATATCATGGATGCCAGATTCTCCATTACTATTCAGCACCAGCAAAAGGAATAAAAACAAAAGATAAACAACCATTTAACCATTCATTACTTCCTTGATTTCAGATCATATTTTTGGAGACCCATAAACAAAATATTGTTGAATAAATTCACTTATATCAATACTACATAAATGCATTTTACTTAGTATTAAAGTAGAGATTTATTTTTAACCATTTTACTGAAGAACTGAAAAAATTAAACAAATACTTTAATGGAGAAAATTAACATCATCTGAATTAACATACTATTAACACCACAAATAATTGATCTCCAATTTAGGAAAGCCCTATTTTTAGATTTAAATTTGTATTTTATAAATTTCTTCAGTGACCTCTCTAGCACTTTGCTTCTTCCTGTTTGCATGTGGCCTTCATTTATCATGGTCTGTTATTCCTTGTTCTCTCTTTCTGTTCTTAATCCAGCCGGGATCACCTGCTCCCCTAAGCTCTCTTTCCCTCAAATCTTGCCCTTCACTACTCCCACTGTCATTCAGGTTGTTCATGTAGGTACCATCCATTTCTCTGTCATTGGGCAATTCCTGTGTCTTTCCTAGGGTCCCGTTTTCTAGGTAGCCTCCCTGGAGTTCTGTAGCAGTCTAGTCATCTTTGTTTTACATCTAGTATCCTCCTACAAGTGAGTACATTCCATGTTTGTCCTTCGGAGTCTGGGTTACCTCACTCACGATGATTTTTTCTAGATCCATCCATTTGCCTGCAAACCTCATGATGTCATTGTTTTTCTCTGCTGAGTAGTACTCCATTGTATAAATGTACCATATTTTCTTTATCCATTGTTCAGTTGAAGGGCGTCTAGGTTGTTTCCAGGTTCTGGCTATTACAAACAATGCTGATATGAACATAGCTGAGCAAATGCCCTTGTGGTATGATTGAGCATTCCTTGGGTATATGCCCAAGAGTGCTACAGCTGGGTCTTGGGGGAGATGGATTCCCAATTTTCTAAGGAAACGCTATATTGATTTCCAAAGTGTCTGTTCAAGCTTGCATTCCCACCAGCAGTGGAGGAGAATTCCACAACAATACATCCACTGTAGACTACTGGCAATGGTCAAGAGAAAGCCTGATCTGACCTAGTCTGGTGATCAGATGGCCAAACACCCTAACTGTTGTGCTGGAACCCTCATCCAATAACTGATGGAAATGGATACAGAGATCCTAGCCAGGCCCCAGGTGGAGCTCCAGGAGTCTAATTGTCGAGAAAGAGGAGGGACTGTAAGAGTGTGAATTGTTGAGACCAAGATTGGAAAAGCACAGTGACAAATAGCCAAATGAATGGAAAAACATGAATTATGAACCAAAAGCTGTGGAGACCCCAGCTGGATCAGGCCCTCTGGATAAGTGAGACAGTTGAATAGCTTGAACTGTTTGGGAGGCACCCAGGCTGTGGGACCCGGACCTATCCTTAGTGCATGAGCTGGCTGTTTGGAACCTTGGGCTTACACAGGGACATTTTGCTCAGCCTGGAAGGAGGGGACTGGACCTGCATGTACTGAATCCACCAGGTTGAATTGAATCTCCAGGGGAGTCCTGGCCCTGGAGGAGATGGGAATAGAGGGGAGGGGATGGGGGAAGGTGGAGATGGGGGTGTAAGTGGGGAGGACAGGGGTCCCCATGGATGATGTGTAAAATTAAAACACAAATATAATAAATAACAAAAGGAGAGGAAAAAAGAAAAGAAAAGGAAAAATATATATGTTGGAAAAAATTATCAATAAAGAAATAAATAGATAGATAAATAAATAAATAAATAAATAAATAAATAAATTTTCTTCAGTGAATTGGTAGAAGAACTATTTGCTATATTCCATATCTCCAGTTAAATATAGATGCTTAATATTTACCATTTTTCATCCTGGCTTAATTAAAGTGTTATGGATTACAAGACTTTGGAAAAATAAAGAGAAAAGAAATGCACAATTAAAGGTAAAATGTGAGTGATTTGTGGAAATCAGTATCAGTTTTATTACTGCCTAATTAAAATTAATAAATTAAAATTAAATCAAAATAAGTCAAACTACAAGGAGTGATTGTTTCTCAGAACACTGTGACTTTGTAGATCCTCCTTACATGGTAGGATATTGTTCACTCTGCTTGTTCATCACTGTCACTTTTGTAATTTGTCATCATCCCCAGAAAGCAAATTCTTTTCATCCTCCAGAGCAAAAAGAACATTACCAGGCTGGAGCGGTCAGTTGGCAGTAAGAACTCTTGCTGCTCTTATGGAGGACTCAGTTTGATTTCCCAGTATCTATGGGAGGCAACTTGTAACTACCTGCAACTTGGGCTCCAGAGGATTCGTCACTCTCTTCTGGCCTCTCTCCAAACCTGCACTCATTTCACATGCATGGATCTGCACATGGATACACAGGCTTACACACACACACACACACACACACACACACACACACACACATTACTGATACACTAATTCTCAATTAAGTAAATATAATATAACCAGTGCTTAAGAAAAAATAAGAGAATGAGCAGGGGCAAACAGAATTCCAGACAGACAGAATAATTTAACATTTCAAATGACACACTGTTAGCATTAAGTTAGGTGTATAGATGTGATATTCAGGTAACTTTATACACTAAAGTCTACACAAACAGTGCTATTCTGACTTCCTCTCTCAGTCTGCATTCAGAGCTGTGTTTTCTTATTCTCCTCTCTTCGTCATTATCTAGCATCTCTTTGTCATTTCTGAGAAAAGTCATTCTCACTTTATTAGTTCATTTAAATATTTTTATTAATAATTATTTATATCTTTCTCTGGGTTTGAGAGGAGAGGGTGAACGAAGAGATAATTTGGATTTTGCAGGAGGAACAGGGAGTCTTGAAGACAGTAGAAAAGACTTCAACTTGAATAGAGCTCCCCGATATCAAGCCTTCAAATTTCTTCTCATTAGTAGAAGTTTCGGATGCCGATTTGGTACAGCCTATCAAAACTCCAATGATGACCGCCTCCTTTCAGAAGAGATTGTGACTGTACTAAAATATGATTTTATGACTCACCTTCACACCATTTGGCCATAAGTCCAACACACTTCTTTTTTTTTTTTTTTTTTTTCTTTTTGGAGCTGAGGATTGAACCCCAGGCCTTGTGCTTGCTAGGCAAGTGCTCTACCACTGAGCTAAATCCCAAACCCCCAATGCACCTTCTTAAGAGCCAGTTCTTCCTTCTACCAGTGTGCTAGTCTATCATTCAAAAATGTTTCCTTTTTTCTTATTTTTGTTAAAATAAAAATACTAATAAGTAGAAGTCACTGTGCACAAAATCCAGTATGTAATTATGTTCATATTAGACAATTTAAATATTGTTTTAGAAGTAGCAAATCAAATATTTAAATCATGATTAATTGGTGGATTTATGAAACTGAGCACAGTATGTAGCCATAACTAAATAGTTCTTTCATATTAGAAAGGGATACTAATCACATATGTCATATACAGCAACTTGAAGAAAATTATTTCCATGGTGATTGATACCCTTTATCCTTTATGCTCATCCTGATGCTTCAGATCTGTGGTTCAGGCAGTTCAGCAGGAGCCCATTTGTTTGTCTTTAGAAAGAGTGAAATATTCTATACCAAATCCCTCTAAAATACAATCACATTGATACAAAAGTCAAATTATAACAACTATGATAGATTTAGATTATACAGGGGGATGCATTCCAATAACGATAATTGTGTGCTACTTGACAGTAATTTGGGTTGTTATTAGTATGAAAGGCAAGAAGTACAGTTTCTTCCCTTTTTTCAATCTCTCCTCTCTATCAGAATTTGGGGTAAATAAGTCAGTTTAATCTTCACATGATATTGTGGTGGTATTGCTATTTAAAAAATAAATATCTAGTTACAAATTTTCATTCAAGATTTGCACTTTTTTAAGATTTCTGTGGTAGATGTAGAAGACTTGGTAGTTTTCCCACAATCTTCTATGAGGATAACTATAGGGTATACATCATCATACTGTACTCATATGTTCAGGTGAAATAAAAAAATATATAGACTGCAAAACAGGTAAGTATGCTTCAGATCTATACCTCTCTCTCCCTCTCTACTCCTCCAGATCCAAGCCTCAGTCTCATCCACAGCTAACAGCCAAGCACTGTTAGTCCGACAACCCACTTATACAATAAACACACAGATGCTTATATTTTTTAAATGGCTTGGCCATTAGCTCAGGCCTACCATTGTCTAGCTCTTACTCTTATATTCAGCCCATTTCTATTAATCTATACTTTGCCACGTGGCTCGTGGCTTACCAGTACCTTACATCTTTCTTGTCATGGTGGTACCTGAAAGGTCTGTCAGCCTCAGCCTTCTACTTCCCAGAATTATCTTCTTTACATGTCCCATCTATACTTCCTACCTGGCTACTTGCTGATCAATATTTTATTTATACAGTGATATCCACAGCACTCCATTCATTCCCACAAGTTCAATGCTCTAATCTCATCCCCTCTTCTGCAGCAGACCACCTGCTTCAGCCACTTCTTTCTCTTGACTCCCATCACACTGACCTCCTCCAAGTGTCCTCTCTACTCATCCTGTTATCCTAGGCCCTAGCTCCAGCTGGCAGGCTCTGGGAATGCACTAACCAAACCTTCCAGAGAAGTAAGTAGACCAGCTAAGCAAGTAGGCAATGTTTAGATCTTCACTCTCTCTCTTCACTTTCTGCTCCAGAGGTCCACATGAAACTCTCTACCTTCCTCAATTGTTTGGACACTCTGGCCCCCATTCTTAAGTTTCAGCTTCCAAAATCTATAATCATATTTCCCAGGAACCTCCAGTGGCCACACCTATCAGGATACTAGAAGAATGTCCAATCCAGAAACATATAGCCACTACACTCTCCTAAGAACCAGAGAGCGCACAGAAAACAAGGAACAAAACATTAACCCAACAAGACAGGACCAGAAATCAGCTTCTAGAATTATAATCTTCCTAAACCCAGATGGCTAGATTCCAGCACAAAAACACAATCAATAACAAGCAGAACAATATGTCTCCATTAGAGCCCAACAACTCTACCATAGTAGGCCCCGAAACATAGCTAAATAACTCACAAGAAAAAGACCCTGAAATAACTTAATGGGTATGATATTGTTACTTAAGAAGAAATGAACAAACCCCTTGAAGAAATTTATGAAAAGACAAACAGTAGAAGGAAATGATTATTCAGTTAAAGACCTGAAAGTGGACAAGAATTAATAAAGAAAAACCAAAATGACAGGAATTTGGAAATGACAACTTTAAGAATTTGAACACAACCTCAGAGGTGAGTCTCAGTAGCAGAATATAAGAGACAGAAGAGAGAATCTCAGGCACTGAAGACACAATAGAAGAAATAGGAACCTTGATCAAAGAAAATGTTAAACCAAAGTGAAAAAAAAAATCCCATGACAAAATATCCAGAAAATCTGGGACCCTGTAAAAAAAATCATATCTGAGAATAATACCAATAAAGTAAAGAGAAGAAATCTGTATGAAAGGTTGAGGAAATATTTCTAACAAAACACAGAAGTAAACTTCTCTGACCTAAGGAAGGAGATGCCTATTAAAGTACAAGAATCACACAGATCCCTAAATAGACTGAATGAGAAAAGATTCCTCTTTCACATAATAATCAAAACACAAAATGTATAAACATAGAAAGAATATTAAAAGCTGCAAGAGAAAAATGACCAAATAACATGTAAAGACAGACCTGTTAGAATGACCTGACTTTTCAGTGGAGACTGTAAAGTCAGAAGGACCTGATCAGAATTCTACAGACTCTAACCACAGATGCCAGCCAAGATTAAAATACTCAGCAAAAATTTCAATCACCATAGATGGAGAAAGTAAGACATTCCCTGATAAAATCAAATTTAAACGATGTCTATGAAAAAAATCTAGCCCTATAGAAGGCACTAGAAGGAAAACTCCAACCAAGATAGGAAAACCACACCTCCTAAAATATAAGGCATACATAATTTCAGATCAGCAAATCAAAAGAGGGAAAGCGCACACACACACACACACACACACACACACACACACACACACACACATACTACAACAAAATAAATGACATGAATTAATAAGCAGTGCTCCTTACTATCTCTGAACATCAGTGTTCTCAGTTGCCCAATCAAAAGACACAGACTAACAGAACAGATGAAAAAACAGGCTGTATCATTCTGCTGTATCTAAGAGGCACACTATAACAGCAATGATGAACATCGCATAAGAGTAAAAAAAAAATGGACAAAAGATATTTGAAGCATATGGACCTAAGGAACAAGCTGGAGTAGCCTTTTTCATATCTAGCAAAATAGACTTCAAATCAAAAATAATTAGAAGAGACAGAGAAGGACACTATGTACTGATCAAAGGGAAAAAAAAAATTCCACCAAAAGGACCTCATAGTTCTTAACATCTGTGCACGAAACAGAAGGCCACCAAATCTTGAAAAAAGAAACACCATCACACACTTTAAACCACATATTGACCCTTACACACTTATAGTGGGAGATTTTAATACTCAGCTCTTGCCAATGGATAGGTAATCCAGACAAAAAATAAACAGAGAAATGCTGAATCTAACTGATGTTATAAACCAAATGAACCTAGATTCATTTACAGAACATTTCACCCAAATATAAGAAAACAGCCATTATTCTCAGCACTCTATGGAACTGTCTCCCAAAGTGAGAACACAGTTTGACACAAGTCTCAACAGATACAAGCGTATTGCAATAACATCTTGCATCCTAAGTGACCATTTGGGATTAAAGCAACAACAACAACAACAACAACAACAACAAAATATGATGCTTACAAGCTCATGGGAAATGAACAGTTCATTACTGGATGAAATATCATCAGGATAGAAATTAAGAAAGAAATATAGACTCTCTAGAATTGAATCAAAAAGAAGAAATCATATCCAAAAGGAGTGAGTATGGAGTAAGAAATGATCAAACTTAGTGCTGAAATCAATTAAATAAAAACAACCAAAAAACCCACAAAAATAAAAAGATGACGAATCAATGAAATTCCACAAACTCCTATGCAAATTGAGTAAAATGCATGTGAAGAAAGCATATCAAAATTAACAAAATCTGAGATGAAAAGGGAAGTGTAAGGACCCTGAGGAAATCCAGAGAAACACAAGGATGTAATTTAAGGAATCTAAAAGAATTGGATCATTTTCATAATATATACAGTTTGCCAAATTTAAATCCAGATCAAATAAGCACTTTTAAAAAGACCTATAACATCTACCAACCCTAAGGAACTCAGCAGCATATACTGAATCTAATAAACTCTAATAATAACACTCTGTTTTACTTGCTACATATCTAACATATATTTACTGAATATATATTTCTTCTCAGTTTAAATTTATGTAGTGGATATATAAAATCATAAGAGTGCCAACTCATGACTTACCTATATTTTTATATTATATGTACATAACCTATATGCATATAGGTCTTACATGGGAGTTTGTGTAATGTGTCTATAAGGTTAAATATGTATACTTTTGTTGTAGAATATTATTTTAAGATGAGTTACATTTGTTTGGGCTGAGGAACATTTGCTAAATGATGCAAAGATTTGTTGCATTCATTTATGTTGCATTTGTTTAACTCTGTGAAGCTGTGTTATTGTTCCAGTCTAAGACACCTGATGGCCTAATAAAGAGCTGAACATCCAATAGTGAGGCAGGAGATAGGATATTCAGTGCCAGCAGGCAGAGAATAAATAGAAGAAGAAATAAGAGGGAAGATGTAATATGAATTGCTAAATGGTCTTATTAACAAAAAAATCCCAGAGCCAGAGATTGAGGTGGAAGATAAAAGGTCAGAGGAATAGAACAAGCCAGCCACAAGTTCTTACCACTAGTAAATCTTGAGCCCAAGGGAGATACTCATGCCTTATATACCTTTCCGTGCCCTGCCTTCTTACTTTCTTTTCTATCTCTGCCCAGCTACATCACTTCCTGTTTCTGCCAAGCTCTATCACTTCCTGTCTATCTGCACAGTCGGCTAGACTTCTATGGTTAACTAGTGCTGGGGTTAAAGACATGTGCCCCCACTTCTGGCTCTGTTCCCAGTGTGGCCTTGAATTCACAGAGATCAGGATGAATCTCTGCCTCCGGAATGCTAGGAATAAAGGTGTGTGCTACCACTGCCTGAACTCTACGTTTAATATAGTGGCTGGCTTTGTTCTCTGATCCCTAGGCAAGCTTTGTCAGAGCACAAATAAAATATCACCACAGGAAGAAGGAGCAAGAACAAGGAGAGGAGGATGCTCGGGCCCAGCCACCCAGGTACACAGTCAGCCATGGAGTAAGGGTGAATGTAAGATATGCAGAAGGAAGAAAAGGAAAAAGCCCAGAGGCAAAAGGCTAAATGTGATAATCCAAAGTTCAAGAAAAGCTGGCAAGAAACAAACCAAGCTAAGTCCAGACTTTTATAAGTTAGAATAACCCTCTGCGTGTGATTTACTTGGGAGTTGGTTGGCAGACACCCAAAAGAGTCCTCAAAGAGGAAAAAATAACCAATAACATACTTTCTCAAATATTAAACATTTCTTTGCAAAAAAATGTTTTCAAATTCATTTGTCAGCCTTTAGAAATACAGAGGACACTTCTTTAGCTAGGAAAAAATTTCTTCTATGATTTTGTTGAAAGCATTTTCTGGGCCTTTGAGCTGGATTTTTTTTTCCTCTGTCTTTTATTTTTATTATTCTTAGATTTGGTCTTTTCATAGTATCCTAGACTTCTTGTATGTTTTGTTTCAGGATTTTTTTGGATTTAACATTTTTTTTTAATTGTTGTTGTTGTTGACTGATACCTCTTCAATGCTTGAAATTCTCTTTTCTGTTTCTTACTTTCTGTTGGTAAAGCTTGCTTCTGTATTTCTTGTTTGAATTCCTAAATTTTCCTTTCCAGAATTTCCTCAGTTGGGGTTTCCTGTACTGACTCTATTTCTATTTCCAGGTCTTGAACAGTTTTATTCCTTTACTTGTACTGTTTGTGTTTTCCAGGACTTTAAAAAGGGGCTTTATTCATTCCCTCTTTAAGGACCTCTGTCATCTTCATACAAGTGATTTTAAGGTCTTTATTTTGTGCTTTAAGTGTGCTGGAATATTCTGGTACTTCTGTGGTAGGAGAGCTGGCCTCTAGTGGGCACATATTGTGCTGGCTGTTATTGGTTGTCTTTTAAAGCTGGCATCTAGACATTGGAGTTGGGTCGATTATACGACTAGGTTCTGTTTTCTTGATTGGTCTTCATTGAGTGAGTGTTTTGTTCTTTTGTTTGTGTTTCCTCTCTGGATTTTGGAAGAGTGATGCCTGCCCGTATGTTGCATGGTAGGTAAATTGTCTTTGGAACTGATAGTTGTGGTTTCACTGTAAAATGTGTTTCTGGCTATGAGGTACAGATGTGGGATAGGTTAGAGGTTTGATGTGGTCTACAGGAGAGGGGAGAGCAGAGTGTTCATCAAGCATATGCTTATCTGTATGTTTCTCCTTGGAATGCGGAGAAACAGACACTGAAGTGAAGTCACCACAGAGGGTCGTCTACAATGCTGGGGATGCAACTGGGGGCTGGGTCTAGAGGAAAAAAGAAGAAGGGAAGATCTACAGTGAGCTCACTTGCTTTCTTAGAAGGAGTGATCTGTGGGTTAGCGGTGAGTGCCTGCTGGAATTGGGGGCTGGGATGAAGTAACAAGTAGGGGGAGGAAGGTTAGAAGCGGAATATCTGTGAGATCCACAGGAAATGGAAGCAGGGAGGTGGGCAGGGAAGGCTGTCTCTGATGTTCTGCTGCAGAGTTGGGGGTGAGATTAGGAGATTGGGTTTGGGAGGAAATCAATGAATGTCTTCAGATGGTCTACATTTTTCTCTGGCCTGCTCAGCTGGTGTGTTCCCAGTGAATGTCTGTTGGAGCTGGAGGCTGGGACACTGGGATGAGTTGTTGGAAGGAAGGTTACAGAAGACCTTTGTGATCTGCTTTGGATGGGGTCAGAGTAGAAAGGAGATCACAGAAGGTTTTCTGCTAGAGACATAGACATGGTACTGCGGGGATTGTATCTGGGGTAACAGAGCAGCCCTTCACTGTGTCCTTTGCATCGGTTCCTGCCTTCAGACTCCTGCCCTGCTTGAATTCCTATTCTGACTTTCTTTGGTGATTAACAGTGATGTGGAAGCATAAGCCAAACAAACCCCTTCCTCCCAAGTTGCTTTTGGTCACGTGCTTTACCACAGAAATAGAAGCCCTAAGATGCTTACTAAAATGATCCCCAGTTCCATATGGATTGTTACAAAGAGCAAAATTTAAACTTTTCCAGGTTGGAGTGTACACCCCTTTTCTTTTTGTTCATGAGCTAATGAACATCCATTTCCACATTGTGTAGTCTATTGCAAAGAATACTGAAATAAGATGAGAATTCAAGTGTCTCATTGACAGCATAGTTTTGGGTCTTTTGGACATACCTTTGGAGTAGAATTCTCAAATTAAACAGAAGTTCGACATTAAAAATTTGGGAGAAATCACTTACAACATTCTCCCCACAGCCAGAGCAACCTATACTTCTGGCAAAAGCATTCTAGGACCCTTTTCCCACCTCACTTTCACTTGCTAATGTCACCTCTTTCTGATAAACATAGTCACAGTGACGAGCAAACATCTCTTCATTTTAAGTTGCTTTCCTTAATAACTAATGTTGAGTGTTCTTGCTCCTGTAAATCTGATAATTGTCTATTCAAGTCACTTCCTGCTTTATTCTTTTATTTTTATATCTGTTTTGTGGTACACAAATACATTTGTTCATGTGTACATGTTTGTGTGGGTGCCAGAGACTGACATCATGTGATGTTTTCTATCATCCTCCACCAAATGTTATTGGGATAGGGAATTCTCATTGAATATGGAGCAGTCATGATCTTGTAATTTGCTTCACCTTCCCAGCTGTTGGAGTACAGATGTTCCTGCTGCACCTAGCTTTTATTTTAATGCTGGGCATATTAACTCAGGTTCTAGTACTTATACAGCCAGTACTTGACTAAGTAAGCTGTAGTTAGAGTTTTCCTGCCTGGCCCACAGTCAGGACAAATCTCTCTTACCCGCCAGTCCCACAGTCTCTCAGACCCAACCAAGAAAGCACACAAGAGACTTACATTGTTTAGAAACTGTATGGCTGTGGCAGGCTTCTTGTTATCTACTTCTCCTATCTTAAATTAACCCATTTCTGTTAGTCTATACTTTGCCACATGGCTTGTGGCTTACCAGTGTCTTTACATGTTGCTTTTCATGGCAGCGGCTGGCGGTGTCTCTCTCCAGCCTTCTCCTTCCCAGAATTCTCTTCTCTCTTGTCCCACCTATACTTCCTGCCTGGCCACTGGCCAATCAGAACTTTATTTACACAGAGCGATATCCACAGCACTTCCCCTTTTCTTTTTTTTTAAAGGAAGGTTTTAACTTTTACATAGTATAATTACATATAACAAAACAATTATCAAGTAAGAATTACAGTTACAATATTAAAGAAGATATCCTATCTATCTTATATTTGTGAGTCTAAGCTTTCATATCTAACTTATCTTTTATCATAACTGAGGAAATTATGACTATCTAGCCTTCAACCACATCAAAGACCTCAGAAGGATATAATATTACCTGAGAACCAGGAGAAGGATGTGAGCATTTTTCAGGAGTCTTGCAGGGTAGACAGAGACAGCTGGCAGCCTGGACAGTCACCTAATGTTCCTTTGTAAAGTTGGGGCATTTGTCTTCAGCCCACAGGGCTAGAGTCTCTTGGTCACTTCTTGCAGTGTCCTGTAGAATGTCTGGCAGTTTCCTCTGTGAAGCAGGAACCTGAAGGACCATTTTGTCAAGCAAAGTTTAGTGATCACCTTTCTATGGGTCCTGCATGTCCAGTCGATCAAGCAGTCCAGGCAAGAACAGTTTCTTGCCCAAATGGCTATTTTTGCCAAGGTGAAGATAAGATATGAAGTGTCTTCAATGCCCATCCTCCTGTCTGAAGTAAATTGGTGCTGCCAGGAGCAGACATGTCTCACTGTCCAGAAAGTCTAAATTTTAAAAGTATTTTAAATGCCATATTTTGTAAGTCTTTGAAGTATTTGAAGATTACCTATCTATCTGAAATATGTCTATGTATACCTAGAAGACTTAACTAACATGGCTACGGTATGATTATCATAGATGACTAATTATTAATCTATTTTTAATTATCCATTACACTTTAAAATGAGCTATATAAACATAATACATTAAACACAAGTAGAAATATATACACAATATAATAAAATTAACTTTAAGTTTGTATCAATAGACTAAAATCTATACCAATGTAAAACATTTTAAATGAGTTGTTGCTCTTTAGAAGTAAGTTCATTAATCTACCCTTTCATCCTATCATATCTATATCAGTAAGCCTCTTCTCTGACCCATATTTGTAGCTGGAAATTTTCCTGTGTTCTGCTCAGAACCTGTGGTTGGGAGGAATCTCTCGTACCTGCATCCCACAGCTGCTAAGTCCCAAATAAACACACAGAGGCTTATATTATTTTCAAACTATATAGCCTAATAGCTCAGACTTCTCACTAGCTATCTCTTACATTTTAAATGAACCCATTTCTATAAGTCTATACTTTGCCATGTGGCTGTGGCTTACCAGTACTTTTTACTTTGCTTTTCCTGGCTTTGGCTAGCTGTGTCTCTTCTCTACCTGTCCTTTCTTCTCCTCCCTCTCCCCTAGATTTCCTGCCTTCCTCTAAGCTGACTTGCCATAGGCCAAACAGCTTTATTTATTAACCAATCAGAGCAACACATATTCATAGCATACAGAAAGATATCCTACAGCACATACTGCTCATTTAAAAATCTTGTTTCTTACTTCATTGAGTTTTAGAATGCTTTATATATTATGGACACTAAATCCATTTCATTTCAGAAACAGAATTAAGAAGTATTTTCTTTCCCATTTTCTGGACCACTTCACATTCAAGTGTTTGTTTTTGTAGTTAGTTGTGGACTTAATGTTTTGATATTTTGATGACTGACTTGTACATTTTTCCTTCCTACCTCTATTATTGAGATTATATTTAACCAAAAAGACCTCACTTTTTTCTTTTTGCTGAAGTTTTTAACTGACCTATATTGAAGTTCATTGATTTGACTTTTGGATATGTCTGCTATACTGATGCCTATGTCACAAGAATTCTTTATTTCATGACACTTTTTATAATTCCTACAAGTGCCTTTTTGTTATGCCCTATGGCCCATCTTTCTATTGATATCTACATATTAATATTGCTTACATTATAGATACTCACAAATTAATTATAGTCACTTTAAATATTCTCATAACTACAACATCAGTATAATAAGTAAATTTCAGAGGAACTTCTCACATCCTGGAATACCTCTCTTTACTCTTTAAATGTGTTACTCATACTACAACCCAGGGCTAATATGCCACATCCTTAAGTCACTATACTGCCAACCACAGAAACTCCTGCTTTGAAAGGGTAAATTGCTTTAATTAAGCCATGTTTTTATTTTTCCTTGAATTAACTTCAGTTCAAATGATCATTATAATCAGAAGAATTATTTAAAAGCATAGAATTGACTAATAATTATAGAGTGATTTTCCAAAAATTTTCATATGATCTAACACAGGGGAATCTCTATCTTGAGACACATTTCTAATCTGAAGGCTTTCACAGTTGTTATCCAGAAAAGCTTATAGTATACAACCATAAGTTACTCTGCCAGAAAATTCTCTTTTGCTTGAAGCTTATGTTTTGTTTCTGCTCAGCTTTTAGTTGACTGGAAGATGCTCAGACTAATTTAGGAAGGTAATCATTTTACTCAAAGCTAAATAATTTAAACTTCAACTTTATCCCAAATACTTTCCAATTTGACACATAAAATTAGTCACACCTATAACTTCAATTTGATTTGTCTAGGTCCTTACACAGTGTCCCACAATGCTGTAATATTTCCTTGTATTACATCAAACTTGGTAATCAGAACAGGTAAACTTAATGAGCCACTTTTTATTACTACCTACCTCACATTTTAGAGTAGTTCTATGCTTACTCTAAAACAAATGTCATCTATACTTACCTTTATATTATCTGTATTTACTCTTGACTTGTCTTATTTCCTGTTACTTTATATAACTGTTTCCACAGAGAATGGGATAATATACAGAAAATGTTGTAGAAACTCTGAACTCTTACTTCAAACTGACACACATTTACTTTTGTTCTAGGATAAAATTCAATTGCTGTATGATATTTTAAAGATATTGAAATTAAATTCTTCTTATCTTGGATAGCTACTTTTGCCAATGTAGCAATGATTTTGTGTGTAGCTATTCAGATTCTTAATGAGGATTTGACATATTTATGAAGACATTCTAATATCCGTAGTCTGAGGCTCCATATTCTGTTTTTTCCTACAATCCAGCTCCTTTGGCCTGCCAGTGGTTACTTTCTAATAAGATTCTTTCCATTTCCTTTTAACTACTGTATCTCAGAGTGAACAAAAAAAATAAATAAAGTGATTTTAATGCAGGTTATAGAGTTGTCCTTTATGGATGACTTCTTGGGAATTACATCTTCAATTACCAGCCCCTCTGATAGTTTAAGACTCTATTTTATTTAATACTAAAATTTTAGAACAGTGTCTTTCTCCTTGATTTCTGGCCAACTTTTGGCTCATCTGCTGGAGATTTCAATAGGATTAAAACATTACATGAATGAATTTCACCTAAAGTGCTTCCGTCCCTTCCCTAAGGTTATATTCAGTTAAATTTATAGTTAATGTTCTTTTCCTTCAACTGTTGTCCTTACAATGGTTTTTAATGTCTTACTTCAAATATATAATTTTAATTGATTTTTCATGTCCTTGAGATCATATTTTAGACAGAGGCCACAATTTCCCTTTAAAAGATATTGTCTCTGATATTTTCTAATACTGGACTGTGTTGCTATCATCAAACCAAAATGGTCCATTAACATTTACTGAATGTTACATTACATGCTAACCAATATTTAGGTAGCATAACGAATAACAGGTATTGTAATGTTTGTCCTAAAATTTCAAAATAAACTTTGAAAATAAATTATCCAATATATTGCATATTACACATATAGGAATTACCAAAATAAACACATATACTTGCACATATTTGTTACAGGTGAAATTTTTAACATCTGCATGCTAAGTAACTAATATTTGAATCTGAAATGTCCTTCATGTTCTGGATATTTGGGCCAGAAGAGTAGAGGCAGATCTATTTATCGGTGAAGGGGTTTTGAAGGTACCATCTACTTGTGATTCTTGCCAAGGCTACTGTTTCCTAGAGGAGCTTCTGTCATGGAATTCCCACAAATGTAGCCTCTCTTTATCTTCTTCATCATGAACTCCAAGATCAAATAAATCATTCCTCCTTTATATTCAGTGTGCAGTCCCTGAAACAAAAATGAATAGAGAAAATTGCTACAGGGGAGGTAGTAATGTTGCTGTAGATATATATCATGAGGTGGTTCTTAGACCTTTGGAAATGATTTGTGTACAGATTTTGGAAGTTGGGGCAGACAGAATAGAGAAGCTGTAAAATGCCAGACGTTTCTGTGGCAATTCCAGTGGGAGATTTGAAGGCATGAAAGTTAACAGAAACGAAAATTAAAAAGATGTTTGCGAGATTTCAGGAATGAACAATGACGGTTGGAAATTGAATTAGAAGTTATTCATGTTAGATTCTTGCAAAGAATATATAAATTCCAGAGATATGGAATAGTTAATTGTTGTAGAATGAATCTTAAGTGTTCTTATTAATGAAACTTAAACCCAAGACCAGTTATTGGGGTGATTGCTGGAGGATCAGAGAAGCAGAACAAGCCATGGCTATCTCACCTTGCTAGTTCCTCAGGTGATCCTGTTTCCTCAGGCTGGAAGCTTCTGAGTCCTCCTCCACATGAATCTCAGCTGAACTGTGTTGCTCCAAAGCCTGAATGCTTAACCAACCAAATGCTTAACTAACTACATGCTTTTACTTACTTTAGCTCCTGGTCCTCACGCCTTATATACCTTTCTCTTTTTGCCCCCATTCCCTGAGATTAAAGGTTGGGTTTCTGGGATTAAAGGCATGGGTCACCATGCTTAGCTCTTTCTAAAGTGGCCTTGAACTCAGAGATCCACCTGGCTCTGCCTCCCAAGTGCTGGGATTAAAGGTGTGCACCACCACCGCCCAACTTCTGCTATGGCTTGCTCTGACCCATTTTCTAGCCACCATTTCTGGCTCTGCTCTAGTGGCTGTCTGTTCTCTGCCCCCAGATATGTTTATTTCGGGGAACACACAATATTTCAGGGAACGCAATACCCACCACAAATTGCAGAGGAAACATCAAATTTAATGGACAGAAGAAACATCGAAACAACAGAACAGTCAGGCTGTGTCATGGTTATTCCTGACTGTTTTTAGTTAGCTTGAGAGTGAGAATTACAATAGAATGGTCTGTGGTGAGTGTAAACAATGCTGGTAGGGGGTTGATTTACTGAGGATGACTCTTAAGTGGGCAGCATGAGAAGTTTTGAAGTCTCTGCATCAGTGGGTGTGCTAAACTGTTGTGATTTTAGAGGTATGGGGCTTCAATTGAGGAAAGACATAGGCAATAAGAGGAGCCAGCCCAAGACAGGGCCTATTGGAGTGAAAATGAGGAGGTCTGAGGAACATGCCGTCCACGTCTACTGCAGTTCACATGGTGACAGCACATGTCCCAGATGTCAGGCCCAAGGCCACATAATTGAGTGTTGACGTCTTTGGATCTATTGTGCTTTTGTCTTTTTTTTTTTTTTTTGTTACTTTCTTGTGTCTCCATTTTGGGTCATAAATGCTTACTCTGTGCCATTGTCTATTAGAAGTAACATCTGTTTAGATTGTACAGAGACATAGAATTAAGGTGTGTTTCATCCAAGTCTCACTAGAGACTTTAGTATTTCGAGCTGTGTTATAACCTGAGACAGTCTAGGTAGGAATAAATAAATTACCATGTGAGATGGCTGCAAACCTATGGACACTTGGGAAAGGGCGGGCTGCTTAAAGATAGTATCCTTGGCAAATGCTTAGAAACCTCATTCAGTAACTGATGGCTCTATTTTAAAGGGTATGTATACTTCATACTGTAGGATCTGATTGACAGAAATAGGTTACTGGAAGCAAGGGGACCTTTGAAACTTACGCCTGCTCCTGATTTCCTGTTACATGCAAAATTCCCAGTCTGCACATTGAGAGGAGTCTGCCACATTCTCTTGTCTAAATGGACAGAGATATGCAAATTTGCCTTTCTGTTCATAATGGACTGTGTCCCTTGGAAACAATCAGCCAAAGTAAATCTTCTTTTGAATTGTTTCTGTCAAGTATTCTGTTCCAGCAACAAGAAAGGTAACTAATTCACAAGGCATTATATGCCTCTCATTTTCCACGATTCAAAATTGGTGCAAATGTTATTTGCCAAATAATGTATCCTAAATTATCCAAGTTGTTTTACCTTTAAGTTTTTATTTAATTTACATCTTCAAACTAACAAGTTCTTCAATGACTGTTAACACTCACTGGTATTTGAAACACGATTTAACACCAGTCTTATTACTGAATATATTTCTTCACTCTTTTGAGTCATGTACATTAGTCATGTTACCTCATCAGGAACACAAAATTTTAGGGGAACTACAATTTTTTTCTCACAGTTCATATTGGAATTGAAAAAAGTGTATACTCAAATAAATAAAATTCTGACCTAATGTTTGTCTCTGGCATTGATGGTTTCCTCTGTTTTCTCTCTTCAATTCACCCTTTATAAGCATGTACTTGAATAGGTCCTTCAGATTGTACTTTGATCAATTAATGTTGTATTTTCTCTAAGAGCATATCATAACATTGGAAATGAACTAGGTTGCCAATAACCATTAGTAATTAAGAAGTAAGCTTGTTATCTTGCTTTTTTCTATGTGCTTTTGGTGTGAGCAATGAATTTAGTATGAGTGCTTCTATTATCTTGCAATAGTTTCAGCAACCAAATAACACTTTTGAATATTAATTCTAGCTGATATATTTTAATATCATGGATACATTAAATATTTTAGTAGAAGCTACAATCTCAGATTGCATATACTTCTGTGGCTGAGAATATCCATTGTGGAAGGAATACGGCTGTGAGAAACAAACTCTAAAACTTTCAGTTTGATAAGAAAGGATGACAGTTTTGTACATTGCCTCAACTATCTGGATTTTAAAAAAGTATTCCTTAATAATCTGAAAAGTTAGTTAAAATAGGCATTTTTTTTCCTATGGGGAAAACAAATCTAGGAATCCCTACTTTCCCCCAAATTATTATACAACCTTTCAAACTGTGAAATTTTGTACTGCAATAATTAGATCGTGATTGTAAAGTAGAAGGACTGCACTTTATTTAGTCTTGCATACTAAATAAGCCAATATGCCATAAATGCTATCCCTAGACACTGAATTTTCAGCATCTGTAAATGTGTGAAATCTTTTTAAAGGAACGTATTATATTCTGCCTATGATATAGATGCCTTACCTTCACGATAATGACAAGAACATAAAATACTTTTCTTGGCATGTTTGTGGTTATTATGATGAGATAATGAAATTACATTTCTTTCATACTTGCTCAGCCTTAACTCTAAGGAATTTTAATCACACGTAGAGATTTTCAAGGATTCAGAGTATACCTAAATGAAAGCTTCAGAGAGATACATCAGGTTCTGATCAATTCATTTTTAACTGCTGAAAAATATACAGTAGACAGCTGATAGAATTAGGGAAAATTTTAATTTAAACATGTTAAATATAGAAACTTTACTTTTTTGTTTTTGGTGACAAGGATTAAAAAGTACATATTATTAATGATTATACAAGGACTATTTTTATTTTGTTTTTTTGTTTGTTTGTTTGTTTTGGTTTTCAAGACAGGGTTTCTCTGTGTAGCCCTGGCTGTCCTGGAATTTACTTACTCTGTAGACCAGGCTGCCTTGGCCTCTCCTGAGTGCCGGCATTAAACGTGTGTGCCACCACACCGAACAGTCTATTTTTTTCTTATCTATTTTGGTTCATTTTTAGTTTTCTTTCTTCTAATCTCACATTCTATTGTGAGGATGATGATGTGGAAGAGGACATGATGGTTGATGACTGCATTGCCTGGTCTTTGTTTTCCACTCGACTGCATCTGTCATCAACCAAGGGATAAACTACTGGGTAATACATCTGTGGTATTTTCTTGATCAACTTATTTGAAATAGGAAGGTCCACTGCAATTATGGGTGGTATCTTTCAGTGGCATCCAATATAAATTGAATTTCTGAGGAGAAGTTTTACTTTCCTCTTCCTCTTCTTCTTCTTCCTCTTCCTTCTTCGTCCATACCTTATTGTCTTGACATCTTGCTGTCAAGTTTGTCTCTTGTTTCTGCCACCACTGGTGCTGGTGCTTCTGCTTCTTTTGCTGATATCAGAATCTAATGTCTTGATATTTTCAATGCCAACTGAAGAAGCAGTCTCTTTAGGAATCCTTCCAGCCTTTTGCTGAGATCAAGACTTCTGAGGCATCCAGATACATAGACAGAGCAAGTAACCACTTGGCAGGCATTTCAATGAGAAGAAAGCCATTGTTGGACTACTTAGTAAGTGTCCTGTAAACTGATCTAATAAATCTTCTTATAATAAATACTCATTCTCTTGAATCTGTTCCTCTACAAAATCCTGACTAATATATCAGGAGGATCTTTCTAAGTTCCATTTTCAGCTATTTGTAATGAAACCTTCTGGGAAAGGTCCTCAGTGTTTAGGGATGATGTCCCTGGGCATTGACTTCCCAAATGTCATAGTTCTCTCTTCTTATGTCCTAGAACCTGTCCTGTAGAGCTCAGGAGGATCATGGGGTCTACTATAATATTGATGGATTAAGTTTGTTGTCACTATAGGATATAAGCTTGACAATGTGGCCATTTAGGATAATGCCAGTCTCAGCATTAAGGGTGGAAGAATGATGTCACTGATAAAGGCCCTAATGACAAATTGATATTAAGTGTGAACAGGATGCCCATTGAGGGATAGAGTTCATTATTTTTTCCTCACCACCCCCTTGACATAATCACATTTGACAGTTTACTCCCGGTTAGATTTTTGACTAAAACATTTTTGATAGGCATACAGATTTACACTTGTGAACATTTTTTTCCAGTTCTTTTGTGAACTTTCACCAGGTGTGACAGTACAATGGACAGAGATGGTATTCTGAGAAATCTTAAACTTGCCATGCCACTGCTCACCTGAGGAGCAGTCTGGGTAGTATAGATGGCAAGGGATATGATGCCAAAGTTGTTACGGATGTTCTTGGCAAAGTTGGATAACAATTGATCACAGAAGAGGCACTGCTAATTACCTTGAGAGAGATATTGGACATCTCGCTTTTTATATTCATGCAAATATGGAAGAATCAGAAGAAAGGGGCAGACAGAATTCTTTTGACTCAGCACTTCAACAAAGACCCTGGCTTCTTCATGATACTCCAATGTTTAACAAGCACAACTTTCACTCTGGTTGATAGTTGTAGCATACAGTTGTAGGGAGATGGAGAGAGATGGCTTTTCCATTACTCTTGACTGGTCATAGAATTTGCCAGTGACAGAAACATGGAAACCATGTAGATTTGGCAGCTTAGGGGTCATTAGTGGCTAAAATGTCTGCGTTTCCAGGACTGAAAAATCCTTGGTGGATATATGTACAACACAGCCAAATCTGTTCACTGAGACTCTTACCATTGTGTTTCAAATATATGGTTGGCATTTCACTGGAAGATAAAATTCACTGATGGGCAGTAAGGAAGAGAATGCCTAGATGTTTGAGTTATGGAAACAAAATATTTAACATTCTAAAGAGCTCAATTAAGAAAAAAATCTTGAAAGCATTTTGACTGCAGGTTTTCTGCCTTTTAGATTTAGATTTTGAAGTAGCTATCTTCTTGATTCAATCATAAATAGTAAAGTTTATATATATATGACAAGATAGAAAAACTATCTTTATATGCTGTGCAATTTATATATTTTATTTCAGTTCCCACCTGGCATTGTGGGTATGAACAATTTTTTGAAGTTATACATTTATAATTTGACAAGTAATGAACATTTAAATGAGTGGAAAATATGAAATATTGCTATATGTTGATCAATTTATAGGAAAATCTTGCCATGCAATTGTAGTTAAATTGAAACAATGTTTGAAAAGCTCTATTCTAGAAAGCACAATTCTCCCTCAAGGCATTCATAAGGAACTTTATTCCAATTGTGTTAAAATTTTATTGGAAACAAATTATTTTAAAATTTTTATTAATATTAACCATTCTGAATAATGAGACTTTCATTGTAATCATAATATTGAGTGGGCTTAAATATGATTTTGCTGGAAGAACATAACACTGAATAAGTTTTTCATGTAATTCTGTTTAATTCCTAAGTCTCAGTGGATTTTTGGAACTTCAGCACATAGGCAAAACAAACAAACAAATAAAAGCAAACATCCCCTAGCCTTTAAATCATGACCTAATAATTTCCGTACATTGTAGCTGCTATCTTCATTCAGTCTGCCACACATTTAACATTTCAATGCTGAGATTTGAAGGACAGATGGGGTGGGAGAGAGAGAGAGAGAGAGAGAGAGAGAGATATCTTGGTTTTTGTTTGTTTGTTTGTTTGTTTTTGGAATGGTTTCCATGGAAGGTGTGAAAGCAAAGGGACAAGAACAAAAATACCTCTGTAGCTAGCTTTCAGATGAAAAATAAAGGCTACTGGCCTCTTTAAGTCTGCTTAGTTTGGTTGTTCTTATGTGTATTAGTTTTGTGTGTATGTGTGTGTGTGTGTTTTATTTTATTTTTTTAAGAAAAAAACTATAAAGATTCAACTACAAATTCCATATTGTTTTGACTTCTTTATGGACTTATTATTCTGTTTTATTGTGTTTTTGATAGATTCAAGGGATAATGTATTCTTTAGGAAATTGAAACATATACTCGAACTAAAAATAATAACATTTTAGTATTGTATTTAAAGGAAAATTATCATGATAAAACATCTTTTTATAATACATTGACCCATGTACCTTAACCTCTGCTCAGTAAATGACAGTTCAGAAAGCCATAGTAATTCTGTGTGTATGTGGGAACTGGTTTCCAGTTATCAGGGTCACAATAAATCAAAACAAAACAGCTGGGGTCATTGGTCGTTTTCCACTGTACCCAATATTCCATCCATCAGACATGGATTGACCTTTAACCTCAGAAAGTACTCTTGAACATGCAAACATTTCTTTCCTTAAAATATTTCTGTGGATAAATATGAAAAGAAAAGTCTATCAATCAAAACAATCAAAATACCTGTTCTACATTACTGTTGAGTATCACATCAAGGATTTCTCCCAAATGAACATTATCTGCACACAGACTTCTCAGTTTTAATCTTCTACTTACAATATATACTGCCACATAAGAAGTACCTTAGGCTTCATAAAAATAGGATTAAATACACTTTTAATATTTTCAGAGCATGCACATGAATAAATGGATGTCAAATAATCCAACTATTTGTAAAGTCCTAACTGCTGAGGGTCAGCATTTTCAATTGTTTAAAAATTTAATAGATGCAAATAATGTATTTTAACCAAGTTTCAACCCCATTTCCTTTCTTCTGGTTCTTCTCTATCACTGCCATCACTCTTCTGGGAGCTGAATTTATGTGCTCTGCTTATAAACCCTCCAAACCTACTTATTGCTAGCTGTATTTATATAGGAGTAAGACCATCTACCTTTCTGGTTGATGTTACTTATAGAAAATTGTCTCTTTCTCCCTCAGCAACAATCAGTTACATAAGCTTCTCTGCTAAGGATGTGAATGTTTCCTCTGGTTTCCTCTTGGGTTGGTCTTGTCCATATAGTCAAAGCAGCGAGCTCTGCATTCAGGTATGCAATGACCCTGGCAAGCACTGTTTGCTCCAGGCATCCTTTGCCTCTGGATCTTACCATCTTTCTGTCCCATTGTCTTCAAAATCTTTGAGCCTTTAGAGGATGGGCTGTGATAAAATGTCCCACTTAGAGTTGAACACTCCACAGTCCATTATTTTTTGTGTGTGTGTGTTGACCAGTTGTTGCTCTTTTTATTAGTTGACACAGTAAAGGAAACTTCTTTTGGTGAGGGTTGAAAGATCTATGTGCATAAAGACAGAAACTTGGGAGAAGCACTTTTATGTGGAAAAAAGGTTAACTTTTTAATTTTTTCGACTCACTTTAGGGAATACCCAGACAATGATTTTTGAGTTGTTTACTCACAAGTTCCCAACTAGAGTTGGATAATAATGATTTAACTAACAAGTAATGTGTACCAAAGTTCTGATCATGCAGTCATAAAATAAAGTCAGAGGAAAAAAAATAATCACACTGTAATCAGAGAGCAATGTTGACTGCCACAATTAGCCCCTTCTCAAATGTTTGCCCTCAGGCTTCACAGGATGTTACTGAGGTATGATAAACAAACACTCATTTGCAGGACCCCATTGTTTAATCTATAACTAAAATGATTGTAACAAATATGTGGAGTGTATGGAAAACAAGTAATCTTAGAAAAAATAAGATGATTTTTTTCAAATTAAATTATAATATTAACTGAATATTTGGGAAGCAAAATTTAAAAATTTCAAGTTTTGCATCTTTAAATGTCACATTTTACTAGAGGAAAACCCTTTATTGATTAATTATGAACTTAGCACAGGCAGGCCTGTGCTGTCCCTTATGTGATTACTTTCATATCATGCAGTGTTTTCTCTCAAAATCAGAGCAAAAAAATTTCTCTGTACCAGTAAGTTTTAGATTATTTCCATTAATTAAAAGAACAGTAATTTAATTCATAAATAAAATTCTAATTTTGTGGAACAATATGTTTTTCATTATGAAGAACACTGAGGTGTATTTTTTGAATAAATGACTTTTTTCTTTGAAAATTGATTAATATATAATGTTGTTATATTAGTGATTCAGTAATTAGGTTATTGTTTAGTTGGTACTAGTACATACTGCTATTTTTTTGGTACTCAGTAGAACTTTTTTCAGCATTTTGGTGATCTTCACACATATATTATAGAAATTCACCAGGACATGTACAATTACTTGAAAGAGTCAAAGGCCAGTAGCACCAATGAATCTTGTTGGAACATCAGTTCTTTTATAGGAAGTTCACATGTCCTCAAGGAATCTCTCATCTCTTGGTAAATCTTTAGGTATTTGGCAAAAATCTACAGAATATGTGTTTTTTTTTATTACTAGCCATCAAAATTGTGCTATCACTAGATTATGTAATTGATGTTTATATAACTGTTAAAAATATTAATATGGTATAATAAAATATGAGATGCACATATTTATCTTAAATTGAAGTAATTACTTCTTATAAATAATTTAAAAATTTATATGTATGCTTATTTCTTATGTTTTTAGATGTACTTATTATTCAGATTTGCATTTAAGTAGATTATAATTCTTTTAGATATTTTAATTAATTATAGAATACCTTTGTTTTTTCTAATTAACTTTTTAATTTAATATTAACCATGAAATTTTACACTTTCTCAATATTAATATACTGTTTGTATAATATATAATACTGACATTCTGAGTTAATGAAAACAATAGTAATTATATCTGAAGTTTGAAATCTATTACCTAGCAGGACAGAATTGTTTGGTCCAATATAACATAGCCCAAGAAAGAACTGATATTTCTTAGTAAATCAAAGAGCAGAAACTTCTCATCTCAGCGAATTTGCATAGGTCTTCAAAGATCATTAATATTTAGATTTTTAAATTGCATGTTAGCTTAAAAAAACATTGATCAGAAACCACTCAAGTGAAAAATTTTGTCTTTGCAAGCTGGTGAGGAAGAAGATTAAGCAGAAAATTTGAAAGATGTGAACTTCTGGGTAAGAATCTCAACACATCAGTAAAACCTTTGAATTAATACAAATAATAATAGTGATGAGTAACATTAACAAGAATGCAAACACATGAGTGTGGTGATACATTTGTGTACCCTAATAAACTTGCCTGAGGATCAAAGGACAGAGCCAGCCATTAGATTACATAGAGGTCAGGCAGTGGTGGCACACACCTTTAATCCTATCATTTGTGAGTTCAAGACCACATTGGGTTACATGAAATTGATCCAGTATAGGAGGGAAACAGAGCTAGGCGGTGGTGGCACACACCTTTAGTAACAGCACTTGAGATCTCATGCCTTTGCTTAGGAAACACACATGCCTTTAATCCCAGGAGGTAATAGGGCAGGGCAGAGAAAGGTATGTAAGGCGTGAGGAAACAGGAACTCGCTCTCTTTAAGCTGAAGATTTCGTAGAGCTAAGAACTAGTGTCTGGTTATGTAAAGCCCCAAGGAAACCTAGCAAGGCTCCAACAACCTTCTTATATCCCTGTCTCCACCTCCACTACGTCAATGATTCTTCTTCTTCTTCTTCTTCTTCTACTTCTTCTTCTTCTTCTTCTTCTTCTTCTTCTTCTTCTTCTTCTTCTTCTTCTTCTTCTTTTTTGAAAGAGGGATTCTACATTGCTCTTGCTGTGCTGAAACTCAGTATGTAGACCAGGCTGGCCTTGACCTCACAGAGTCTGGAGCACTGGGACAAAGGTCTGCACTACATCAGTTGTCTTTCCTCCCTGCCAAAGGACAAAGGTTCTCAGGCCCAGTAGGAATAAAATGTCCCGGAATATCAGGTCCTAATCTGCCTACTTGATGTCAACACTCATCTTCTTATCTGGTCCTTATGCACTGTTGTACTGATATTCAAAAATTTTATCCAATATTTTAATTAATTAAACTTGTTTATGCCTCAAGGTTCTTGAATTTACTCTTTATTATGTGCGAGTAGATGGATAACATTCAACTCTGCTCAGGCAGTTTCTTCTCAAGGCCTTCTTACCTGACTGTTTTGAGAAACAGCATTACTTTCTAACCTCTCTTAAATGTCAGAATTCTTTTGGGTTTTCAAGCATTTAAAGACTATTCTGGCAAGGCAGGGTGCAGTCTTTTATGATTTACCATTTCATGGCATTCTTATTCAGTCTTCACTTATCTTTGTGAATTAGGATAGCTTCTCTACTTTATGGATGCATGTGATTTTATTTGAAGTGCCAGATTTAAGGAGTTTTAATATCAAGATCTTTAACTTAATTACATGATGGGGAAATGTCTTTCTGTACACTGTGAATATGTGTTGTTCTGAGTGGATGATAAATAAAGCCGTTTGGCCTATGGTAAGGTAGCTTAGAGGTAGGTTGGAAATTCAAAGAGAGAGACAGAGAAAAAAGGGGGAGATGTCAGCAAGCCACCCCAGGAGCAACATGTAATGGATTGCAGGTAAAGCCACGGAACATGGGATAATACATACATTAATAGTTATGGGCTAATTTAAGATATAGAGATAGCTAGCAAAAGGCTTGAGCCATGGCCATGAAGTTATAATTAATATAAGCCTCTGTGTGTTTACTTGGGGTATGCGAGTGGGAGAGATTTTTCCTGACTGCCTATAGGCCAGGTCACAAAAAAGTTCCAGCTGCAATTACATGTGCAAAGTTCCACTTATTAGTTAAGCTACAATGTAATTAGGATTGAAATATGAAGATGTGAACATATTTGGGAGCCATTATTTTGTCTATGCTTCAAATTTACCTGCAAAATTTTCACCATCTGAGTCAATGTTGCATTAGAATTGAAAACAGGAGGATTACTCTTAGAGTGGTTTACTTGTAGAGAAGCCCAAATTCATGTCTTCTGTCTGTCTGTTAGTTTGTGATCTGGGATTTGTCTGTTGTCTGTCTGTTCTATATGATTTATTCTTGCCTTCTTACTTTCTTCTCTGAGAAAGATTTTTGCTCTATATTCATTCAACAGAACAGAGGATATGGTATGGAAAAGGAATGTGAAATTGTTTTTACCGAAATCTTTAGCAGAATTTTACAAGGGAAGAACTTACTGTATTGAATCTACCTAATTCAGTAAAGAAGTCAAAACTATAAAAGATGTTATCAACCTATATCTACATGTGGCTTCCAATATTTATGGAATATTTGTTTTGCCTAATATTGATTTCAACCTGTTTTCTGTTTTCAGCAAATAATAGTTACAACATAAAACACACACACACACACACACACACACACACACACACACACAAACACATTCTAATAGAAATTAAATCAACTGGAAAACAATAAAACATAAATCTTGAAGTTTAAGAAAATATTGAGCATAACTAAAGACAAAATAGCAAACATTGATAATTGAATAAATTAAAAGGAAGGGAGAATTGGCAGTGCAGAAACAAGCCGTGCAAGTATGCCGAATTGGAAATGAGAACAGGATGGAATGAAAGAGCCTTATGGGGGCTTTTCTGATATTACTTAAATAAGAGATAGGGGACTCTAAAAGGTCCGAGAATGCCAGAGGGGCAGCAAGCTTCTTTGGAGAATAACTGAAAGTCCAACACTACAGCTAAGAGAATGGACAGACATGCGCCTCAGAAATACATGCTTCTTAGTCAGATTTGATCAAAAAGTCCATACCAATACAGAGGATCAACTGTCAAAGGATAAAGATTTAGAGAAAATTCTCAAGGCAGAAAGAGATGTCACACTACAAAGTGATGTCAAGTGTTGTCCACCTGACAACAGACTTTTCCACAGCATCTCTTTAGGCCACATGTGTTACTTTCTTGTTATTTGAGAGGGTCAGAGCCATACAAAGACCATAGCAAGTTTCTCATAGCCCTGCCAGGGTCTAGGCCTTAGTTTTGGTTTACTATAACTGGCTGCAGCTGAGCAATCAGTTCTCAGGAAGACCACAACTCAGGGGCAACCAATTAGCAGGCACCCCACAGCCTTCTGCTGGCTCAACATGTGTCTCCACCCCAGCCTTCTGCTAGCTAAAGATGGCTTTCCCTACTCTTCTGCTTGAATGTCACTAACCACTAGAGCCTTTCACCAATCAGACCCAAACTAATCATTTCTCCACCAATCAGCCCCAACTAATCCATCCTCCCTGGAATTATCTAACACTTCCTAAAAGGAGCTTGCAAACTTATCTGGGGGTTGCCATTTTCCATCCCAATATGTTGGCAGTTTTTTAATAAATGCTCCTGCTGATTGCATATATTACTGGAGGTCTTTTTTGGAACTTCTCATGGACCCTAAACATTATTTAGAGCAAATACTTGAGAATAAGTAACTTAAGAGAGGTAGGGCTTAGTTGACTGACAGTTTTAAAGGATACAGTCCACCATGGTTTGCCAAGGCATGGTGGAGTCAGCTAATAGGTCCAGCACCTGGGACTCAGAATAGGCAGAAAGTGAAGCTGAGTTATAAAACCCCAAAGCCCATCTAAATCACTACTTCTTCCACTAAGATTACCTCAAGTTTGCCCACAATCTTCCAAAGCATCACCAGAATTTGGGTATCATATAATCAAAAGAAAATTTAAAAATTTACTCTTGAACAATCCATGTATTAAGAGAGAAATCTATAATAACACTTTAAAAATTGAGACAAATGAAAATGGAGTCAGTTACAATGCAAAACTTAATGGATACAGAAAAAGGGGGTTTAAAATGGAAGCTATCTACATCTATATTAAAAAGTAGAAAGCAGTCAAACAGGCAATCCATTGCTCCATCACAAGAAACTGAAACACAGGAAGACACCAGACCTAAATGAGTGTAAAGCAAGAAACACTAGGGGCTGGAGTGATGACTTAGTAGTTCCAAGCATTGCCTACTCTTCCAGAAGACATGGTTCTAGTCCTGGCACCCACATTATGCTCACAAACATCTCTAGCCCCAGTTTGGGAATCTGACACTCTGACATGGCCCCTGCAGGCACACCTGCTGCACAAATATACCCAAGGCAAAATACCCATACACATAACATAAAAAGATAAGCAAATCTTAGAACAAAATAAAGCATAAGAACTATAATTTTATTTAATACAGTAAATACTAAAAACATTTTTTTTTGAGAAATGAAGAGTTGGTTTAAAAGGAGAACTAATGCACATCAGATGAATCCAAACATAACAATTCAAATCAGATCAAAGCCAAAAAGGGAAAAATGGCATGTAGTAGCTGAGAAATACAAAAGGATTATTTGAGATCATTAGCAACAACTATCTGACAATAAATTTGATAACCTGGAGGGAAAAACTGGCCACATACATCTATCTCAGTTAGAAAGCATGAAAAGACTATAAGCACAAAGATGGAATCAATAATTCCAAGGCCCTATCCCTAACAAAGCAAAGTTGAAGACCAAAAGGCTTCATTGCTGACTTTACAGAAGAACTAGTGCAAATTTTTATATTACTCCAAAATAATTGAGAAAATAATTTCTTGAAAAAAGGATATGTATGTGACCATACCTTACTATTAAAAAAAAAGACAAAAAGCACAGTAAAACATTATAAACCTAGGCCAGGTGGTGGTGGCACATGCCTTTAATCCTAGCAATTGGGAGGCAGAGGCAGGCGGATCTCTGTGAGTTCAAGGCCAGCCTGGGCTACCAAGTGAGTTCCAGGAAAGGCACAAAGCTACAGAGAAACCCTGTCTCTAAAAACCAAATATATACCAATACCATTAATGAATATAAAAGAAATCAGGACAAAATATGAACAAACTGAATCTAATATTATATTGAAGTGATTTTTCACATAGATTAATTGAATTTGTCTCAAGGATGCAAGCATATCCCATACACAAATCAGTAAACAAATGAACAATATCACCTGAATGAAGGATAGGAATCATGTGATCATCCCAGTAGCTGCAGAAAAACTTTGTATACAGGGTGATGGTGGTGCATGCCTTTACTTCCAGCATGTTGAATGTAGAGTCAGGTGGATCTCTGAGTTTGAGGCCAGTCTGGTTTATAAAGCAAGTACCAGGACAGTCAAGTCTACACAGAGAAATCCTGTCTCAAAAAAATCAAAGAATTGAAAAACTTTGCATAAATACCAATATACTTGATACTAATATTCTGAACCAATTAATTGTATTTCAATATACTTCCACATGATAGTGGACTTAAAAAAAAATGAACCAAACCTGTACCAAAACAAATGAGGAAACACTGAAGGCATTTTCTCCAAGGGGTAGGTCATGATGAGGATACACAATTTCCCCATTTTCATTCAATAAAGTACTGATGATTTTAGCAAAGATATTTAGGCAAAATCAGGAAATATATAGCATCCCATTTGGAAAGAGGACATGATCTTACACACAGGAAAACGAAAGTAAGAATATAATACAAAATACTAGAACAAACAAAATTTATCAGCATATTTATAGTATATAAAAACAACTATAACAGCCAGAAGCTTTTGTAAAAAGCTGATATTTAATTTTCTGAACCAACAATTAAGAATGGAACTATATTTATAAATATTATATAAATGAAGTACACTACATAGGAGTACATTTCAATAAATATGTTACTGATTACTTAAACAAAAATAACAAATAGTTGATGAAGGGATTAAAAAAGGAGAATACCAAAATAGAAGCATAAATGGTATACAAGTATTGAAAGAGTCAATATAAAATATCCATCCTTCTAAAAACACTTAATGTTTCAGAAAAAAATAGATATCTATTAGAATTCCTGAATAATTTTCTTTGCAAAACTAGAAAAGGTGCTTTTAAAATTGTAGTGGAACCACAAACCTCCCCTAGTAAAATAAGCAAAAGTATTTTACAATAAGACTTCAAAATATGTTACAAAGTTCTAATTCCCTAAGTGGCACTATAGCTACATGAACCCAAAAACCAATGAACGAGGTTTTTTAGAAAACCTTTGTATGTACAGACAATTTTTCCTCAAACGTGAAGAAATAATCTACTCAAATGTTTAAAGAAATAATAGCCAGCAACTTTTCAAAATGAAGAGAAGGTATAAATTTATGAATTTTAGAAAACAGCAAGTGAAATAAATATTGCATACATATCTATAACCATCCTATTCACATCCGGAAAAACTGAAGAAACAAAAAGAATTTCAGAAGTGTCTCAGGGGACACAGAACAAACAGCAGACATAGATTTTCTCAGACAAATAAAAAGTGAAATAGTTAACAGAGCTGACTTACTGCACAAAATAGATTTAAAAAATGTTATTTAGAGAAAGAGTAAAGAAATTAAAAAAAAAACCTTTCATATGGAAAAGAAAGCTGTCAACAAAAGGATAGCAGGAATAAAATTTATTGATTCTTAATTAAACTGCTATATACATATGTGGACATACACATACATATTTACATATAATAAAGTAACAGTGATTACAGTATGTATATAACTGAAGTGATTGACAGCTGGGTGAGTAGGTATAGGAGAAAGAATGTGGGAACATTCTGGATGAAGTACTTACACTGCCTTTGAATGACACCATGCTGTTTGAAGTGAAACTTAGTTGCTGCTAAGAGTGGAGTGGATTTTGAGGGAATGTAGGTGGAACAGTAAAGCATAGGGGATTTTAGATGAAAATATGTGAAATTGCAATGATGAGTATGATGCTTTGTATTTATTAAAACCATCATGAGCAATCAGTACTTAGGAATTCAAACTTCAAAGTCCATTAATAGGCCTTACTATTTAAGAAGAGGATGACAAACATTACCATACAATTTAATGTCATTACTAAAAAGTTAAAAAAAATCATTGATTGAAATTGGGGGATGAAACTTGATTAAAGTGAATTTGGAATGAGCCTGCAACATTAAAGACACTCGAAGTAACTCTTTGTAATCTTTTTACTCCAGTGGACAGAGTTGCTTCATTCTTGTTGTTTATTGTTTTTACTTGTATTTATTGTGAATTGCGCTAAGTGTATTCAAAGTCCTATTTTTCATGATGAACAAAAAAAGTGTCCCATTAAAAACACAGCCCACTTAATTTCCAAATTTTATGTATCTACATATACAAAAATATAGTTTTAATATAATGTATACATTTGAATTTAGGCTGGTAAGAACAACTAAAAAATTGGCTGAGAATCTTAATAATTGAAAGGTAAAATAATAGAAATGGAAATTATAATGTGAATTCTAAATTATTAAACTGAAAAATAATCAACAAGCACGTGTAATTATAACTTATTATCCTTCATTTTGTTTTTTTATTTTCTCTGACTTGCCAAAGATGATATCTTTCAAAATCAAATTTATATGTATATTTCCAATGTAATGTTTAATATTTATGAAATTCTTTATTTAAATAACATTTGTGTTTAAGCACAATGAAGTTTAAGCACTGTGAAATGCTGACCCATGTTTGTTTGATTTGTACTTCTACTCATAGTATGGCAGAGGCTGATTTAGACTAAAAATGAAGGCTTTGCTTAAGATCTTAGAAACCAAAGAAGGAGAAATGCTTTACATGAAAATAAAGGAAATGAGTAGAATAAGTTAATAATGTTTTCACATGGAAATTTCCTATTGATTTTAGATATTCTATAGCACATAGGCTTGTTGTGAAATCTAGTATCTTTACATATTAAAACTTCAAAACCTATCAGAAGTTTGTTATTAGTCAGGTATAGACATACTCTAAGAGGTTAATTTTTATCTTTAATCCATGTGCGTACATAGTCACTCCACCAAAAGCACCAAGTTCAATGTGCATAGTTGTATTTTTTTCTAATATACTTTTTTTTCCTTTTTTATTTATTATATTTGTGTTTTAATTTTATACATCAGCCATGGGTTCCCCTGTCCTCCCCTCTCCCCCCTTCCCCCCAGTCCCTCCCCTCCATTCCCATCTCCTCCAGGGCAAAGACTCCCCTGGGGATTCATTTAAACCTGGTGGATTCAGTACAGGCCGGTCCAGTCCCCTCCTTCCAGGCTTAACAAAGTGTTCCTGTGTAAGCCCAAGGTTTCAAACAGCCATCTCATGCACTAAGGACAGGTCCCAGTCCCACAGCCTGGATGCCTCCCAAACAGTTCAAGCAATTCAATTGTCTCACTTATCCAGAGGGCCTGATCCAGCTGGGGGCTCCACAGCCTTTGGTTCATAATTCATGTGCTTCCATTCATTTGACTATTTGTCCCTGTGCTTTTTGCAATCTTGGTCTCAACAATACACACTCTTACAGTCCCTCCTCTTTCTCGACATTTGGATACCTGGAGCTCCACCTGGGGCCTGGCTGAGGATCTCTGAGTCCACTTCCATCAGTTATTGGATGAGAGTTCTAGCACCACTGTTAGTGTGTTTGGCCATCTGATCACCAGACCAGGTCAGATCAGGCTTTCTTTTGATCATTGCCAGTAGTCTACAGAGGATGTATCATTGTGGATTTCTGGGGACCTCTCGAGCACTCTGCCTATTCCTGTTCTCATGTGGTCTTCATTTATCATAGTCTGTTTTTACTTGTTCTCCTTTTCTGTTTTTGATCCAGCTGGGATCTCCTGCTCCCCTAAGCTTTCTTTCCATCAAATCTTGCCCTCATTATTCCCACTGTCGTCCAGGCTGTTCATGTAGATCTCATCCATTTCTCTGTCAATGGGTGATCCTTGTGTCTTTCCTAGGGTCCCGTTTTCTAGGTAGCCTCCCTGGAGTTGTATAGCAGTCTAGTCATCTTTGCTTTACATCTAGTGTCCTCCTATGAGTGAGTACATACCATGTTTGTCCTTCGGAGTCTGGGTTACCTCACTCACAATGATTTTTTCTAGATCCATCCATTTCCCTCCAAAGCTCATGATGTCATTGTTTTTCTCTGCTGAGTAGTGCTCCATTGTGTATATGTACCATATATTCTTTATCCATTCTTCAGTTGAAGGGCATCTAGGTTGTTTCTAGGTTCTGGCTATTACAAACAATGCTGATGTGAACACAGCTGAGAAAATGCCCTTGTGGTATGATTGAGCATTCCTTGGGTATATGCCCAAGAGTGCTATAGCTGGGTCTTGGGGGAGATGGATTCCCAATTTTCTAAGGAAGCGCCATATTGATTTCCAAAGTGGCTGTACAAGTTTGCATTCCCACCAGCAGTGGAGGAGAGTTCCCCTTGTCCCACATCCTCTCCAACATAAGCTGTCTTCTGTGTTTTTTATCTTAGCCATTCTGACAGGTGTAAGGTGGTATTGCAGAGTCGATTTGATTTGCATATCCTGTATAATTAGGGATGTTGAGCAATTCCTTAAATGTTAACCTTTTTTTCTCTTATTGAAAATGGGTTCTTTTCTCATACAATATATGCTGATTATAATGTCCCCTCCCTCTACTCCTACCAGTTCCTCCATACCTTCCCTCCCTTCTCGTCTGCCCCGATTCTGTCTCTCAATAGATAATGACAGACTCCTAAGAGATAGCAACCAAACACGACAAGGTAAAATATAATAAGGTGAAGCAAAAGGCTGTTACATTGAAGTTGGAGATGGCAATCCAACAGGACAAAAAGAGTCCTAAGAGTAGGCACAGGAGTCAGAGACACACTTATTTTCATAACCAGAAATCTCATAAAAATACTAAGCTAATAACTATAATACATATGCAGAGGACCTGGTGCAGACCCATGCACCAGGCTCTGTGCTTACTTCTTCAGTCTCTGTGACCTCATATGCCCCTTACTTAGTTGATTAAGAGGGCTTTGTTCTCTTGGTGTCCTCTATCTCCTCTCACTCTTACAACCTTTCTGCCTCCTCTTCTGCAGGATTCCTTGATCTCTTTCGGAAGGGGTTTGCTTCATCAATGTTGGAGTATTCAGGGCCTTGCTCTGGTAGAAGAGAGACGCTCTAATGGTGCCATAATACCCTGGCTGTTGTTAATTGCATTTTTATGGTAGTTTCGTGGCACCTAGGTTTGGGATGTAAGGTTGTAGATGCTGATTTCTGGATGTAGAGACTGATGTCTGTGTACAGCCTACCTGGTTTTCTGGCAAGCATGGCCTGTGTCTGAAGTTGTTTCTTGTAGAAATAAGGGACATTGGGTTTGTAACTACTCTGCATTTCTACTATAACTAAACAGGAATAGTGTGGACAGAGCATGGGATTCGAGTTTCTCATAGAGGAGATGGGAACAAGTGACTGTTGATGAATTATGAATTTGTGTTGAAGGGATCTCTGTTGAAAATATAAGAAAAATATAAGAGTTGGTATACAGAAATATTTGTATGTATATTTATTTCTATGTTTCAAATGTTCCCTCAAAAATTAGCCACTGTAAGAGTCTGGCTTTAGACAACTAGACCATGAAGATTCCACACTGATTAATGTGTTTAACGTTGTTTTCACAGGTATGGGCTAGCATTTGGCAGAGTAGGTTCTTATGAAAGAGGGATCTTTCTATTGTGATTTTTTCAGTATTCTCTTGCTCATACACCAAATTATGAGTTATCTTCAGCTAAAGGGAAAATCAACTTCTAATGAATAGACATGTTTTTAAATCACTAGTATTGTCATGACAGAAGAAAATAGATTATGATATGGATCCATGTATGTCAGTTTTTCCAGGAAAGATGGCTGAGAAGTGGCAGTACTCTGCTGGCATGCTTAACACAAAGGTTTCTCTTTCTTATGTTTTCCAATGAAATGAAATGAAGCTTCTTTGAAAATGCCTTCTTTGGGGAATGAGAGAGGAACTAAATAAAAGGAAACCAAACCATAACCTTAATGTGCCAGTAATGTCTATGTATATTATATATAGGCATATTCATGTATATGTATGGAAGTAATTATGCATGTTGGGAAATAGAGTGAAATATATATGTACATTAAAATATACTCACTATCCTGTGTAAATGTTATACAAATATGTTATAATGGATAAAATCCAAACCACATGATAACAAGCCAAGAAAGATGAAGAAAAAAAGCATCACTTTTTACTCATTGCTAGTTGGAATGAAAAAAGAATACAATTACTTTAAAAAAATTTATAGTTGGTTACAAAATGGTACACAAGTGAATATATCATATTGTTCTTTATGTTTATTCATATGATTAAAAACTATGCTGACACAATGGCTTATAAAATCATATATGATTATCATAAAATCTTAAGTGGAAATTATAATTGGCAAAAAGTTGGAAGTAACTCAATTATCTTTCAATAGGTTTATAAATAATCAAACTTTGATATACCCATACACATGAGAGTCATTGTTTCTAAGTACTATGCCTTTCCTGTGACTCTGACAAAATGCCCAACTAAAAGTAAGGAGGGGGCTGCTTTGACTTACCTTTTGAGGGTACTGCTCATCACAGTAGGGAGGGCACAGAAGTAGGAATGTGAAGCTATTACTGAATCCCTAGCTGTGAAGCAAGAGAGGAATGCTGCTGTTATGTTTGCTTTCCCTTTCTTATTCAATCCAGATCACAGCCCCATGGGGTGGAAAAGATATATTCACAGGGGGTTTCTTACCTCAGGTAAATCTATCCATAAATTCTCTCATGGCGTGCCCAAAGCTTTATGTATTAGGTGATTCTAGATCCTGTCATACTGACATTTAAGTAACATAGGATAACAGAGGATAAGTAAGTGCTTATGGCTAAATGTTTGGAAAAGTCTGAAGAGGAAAATTCCATTTTCCATATATATGACATTCTGGGAAAGAAAAAGCTATAAAGACAGCAGAGTGAATGGAGGTTTCCAAAAACTCATGGTTGAGTTAGAGACATACAGATGGAGCCAGGGAAGTATTTAGAACAATGAATCCTACTGCAAACAGCAATGTGATGGTAGCTACCTCACATGTATTTCTCAAAAGTCACATAATTCGATGTTACAAATAAATCCTAATAGTAGTTACAGGCTTAGTTAATAATAGTGCATTCATTTTGAGCTCATCAAATATAACAATAGGTAACACTATTGCAAAATGTCTATTACAGAGCAGACTGTGTAAGTAATTAGAAATATGGGACTTTTCTATTTTTTGAACAACCCTTTGCAAATCTAAAACTTCTCCAAGAAATAAAGCCTATTCTTAAATAAATGATTCACATACACATATGTTTTAGGAACACATGGTACCATCTGCAAGAATTCCCAATAGCCAGACATAAAAATCCCAAGCAAGTAAAAATATGTAATGGTATCATGTTATAACTCAAAATGTGCCATATAACTCCATGAGTCCACTATAATATCAATAGACTATTGAGTCAATAAATAATGAGGGAGAAGATATACCTTCACTGCCAACTTACTTATGAATATTCTTCATGGTGGTGATTAAGCCCCGTTTCTTAAAGTTAGGCTCTGAATAGTGACTATCTTCCAAACAACAAACATGAAATTGTAGAGTGAATGAATCAGAAGAGATACATGTGAGCAATTTTAAATGGAGGAAGTAGTTACATAGCCCTTGCCCAGTCTTAGGGAGACATTCTGCACAATCATCAACCATGTTGCTCAAAATCAGGCAGAGCAAAAATAAATAAATAAATAAATAAATAAATAAATAAATAAATAAATAAATAAGGTAAAATCTACCACAACTAAGAGAAGAGACTCTTAAGACATAACTATTAAAGCAATATGGAATCACAAATGGTCACCTGGGGCAAATAGGAATGTTAGGTGTGTCCTACAGAAGCCTAAACAAAAGGCTGAGCTCATAATAATCTATTGTCTAATTAATTGTAATAGATAATCAATAATGATGTAATATACTAATAACAAAGAATAAAGTTTATTGGAAATGCTTATAAAATCTTACAAACTTTCTATAGCAAAAATTATATAGGATTTGAGGCCAGCCTGGGCTACCAAGTGAGTTCTAGGAAAGGCTCAAAGCTACACAGAGAAACCCTGTCTCAAAAAAACCCAAAAAAAAATGATATAGGTAATATGAAAAATCTTTTTTAAAAACTATGTAAGGTTTTGAAAATCACAGTATTAAGTTAAATCATAAGCAAAGCAACTATTTTTATGCCATATATGTATGTTCTGGATGTGTAAATATTTTATCTAAGCCAATAATAATAGTAAAAACAATGAAGGTGGTTAGTGAAGAAGCATGTCTGCAAAATGAGATGAAAGGCCAACCAGCAATTGAATGTATACAAGAATTAATTAGATATCTGATAATGAAGTTATCACACACCCAATAAAAGATCAACGTTGAAACTTCAAGATGCCCCAAAAAGTTTTGGAAGATTGAGGTTATTGAATCTCAAATAAGCTGGTAAACAAAATGTGAGGTTCCAAAAATACTTTTAAAAGTGTTAAATCATTTTGCAAAGCTAAATGTAAGCCTGTCTTCATTTACGTTGGCATTTATTGTTCATATGTTACAAGGTATTTTATTATGACACCATACGTGTATATAACACATTTTGTTCATTTCTCCCATTCCCCTCTCTTGCCTCCCTCTCTCTCCCACTACGACCCCGTTCGTCTTCTCAGCCTCTCCCTCTCTATATTCATGCATTATTTTGTTTATTTACTTTCTTCAATGACTCAATGAGTTTAGTCAGGGTTCATTAGGCCAGTATGGGTAAGAAATTATTTACAGACGTATGGACAACTTATTAATACAAGCTTACCTTTACCTTTTACAAAAGCAAGCATACACCTAAGAATTTAACCAAGAGAAGTTTAAAAAATTGTGTATGTGTGTGTTAATAATGACATTACTAAAAATACAAACATAGGGCTGGAGAGACAGCCCTTTATTAAGGGGAAGTATCTTGCAGAGTACCTGATATTGAGTCCTCACAACCTCCTTCACCTCCAGCTCCAAGATATCCAAAATCACATTCTGGTATTTACATGTACAGGCATACATGCATGGCAGACACATATGCACATGAATAAATCTAAACTGTGAAAAAATATACAAACAAAGAAAATTTAAACTCAACCAACACACACATGAGTGATCAAACAGGTATTATTACCCATAGAAGAATCTTTCACGGATTAAAGGATGAGACGTCAGAATATGGTGATGGGATCCAGAATCAAAGGTAGAGTTTAGTGTATGATTTTATTTATATGAAATCCAAGGTCAAGTAAAACCAATTTCATAGAAATAATAATAGCATTTACTGTAAAAAAGGATGAGGATATAGAGGAAATAAACATAGGTAAAATTCTTCAAGTGGATCTGTTTCTTTACTTTTGTAAGTGTTTTATTGAAAGATCATGCAAGCACCAGGTGGAGCCCCAGAAGTCCAGTCGAAGAGAGGAAAGAGGGATAATATGAGCAAGGGGCATTGAGACCATGTAGTTAGAGTTTTCCTGCCTGGCCCAGTCAGGACAAATCTCTCTTACCCGCCAGTCCCACAGTGGCTCAGACCCAACCAAGAAAGCACACAGAAACTTACATTGTTTACAAACTGTATGGCTGTGGCAGGCTTCTTGTTATCTACTTGTTCTATCTTAAATTAACCCATTTCTGTTAGTCTATACTTTGCCACATGGCTCGTGGCTTACCAGTGTCTTTACATGTTGCTTCTCATGGCGGTGGCTGGCGGTGTCTCTCTCAGCCTTCTACTTCCCAGAATTTTCTTCTCTCTTGTCCTGCCTATACTTCCTGCCTGGCCACTGGCCAATCAGAACTTTATTTACACAGAGCGATATCCACAGCAAGACCACAATGGGGAAACTTACATATACAGCCCAAGTAAGCCAGTGGGAACTCATGAACTTTGGACAGACTGGACTGAACCCTCTGCATGGGCGAGACAGCTGTGAGCTTGGTCAATTTGAGGGGCCCCTGACAGTGGAAATAGGATCTACTCCTGGTGCATGAGCTGGCCTTTTAAAACCCATTGCCTATGGTGGGACACCTTGCACAGCCTCGATGCAGGAGAGGGCCTTGGACCTGCCTCAAGTGAATGTGCCAGGCTCTCTTGACTCCCTGTGGGAGGCCATATATTTTCGAAAGAGGGGCTAGAAGGTGGGCTGGAAGTGGGGAGGCTGGTGAGAAGTGAGAGGAAGGATGGGGGGAATCTGGGGTCAGTATGTGGGATTAATAAAAATTTCTTAATAAAAATGAATTAAATAAAAAAGAGTATGCATTTATGAAAACACATCCAATTTAGATCTTTGTTTTTTGCATTAGCTAATATTTACCTTTATATAATTAATTGCCATGTTTGACGAATGACACATACATATTGTAATTTTAATTGACAGTATTAAATTTGGTGAAATTAGTGTTTTGCTGTAGTTTGAATTTTTTTATAACTAGTCATGATAGACACCTCTTATCATTTCCTTTCTTGGGAGCTTTTCAGTCTGCATGCTGACCTGTTTTTATAAGGTATGCTTCACAAGGATGAGAATTAAGGTGCTTAGTGTATGCACATATTTTTTTTTTTTATTGTCCCCCTTATAAAATAGCAGTGCTTGACACGCATACCCTTCTCTTTAAAACAATCCTGCACTTTACACTGAAAGAGCTAATAGCACAAGGACACCATGGGCCAGATGTTCTGTTTCCCATGCAGGACAAGAGTGAGTGTTGTAATCCAGGGAAGAGATGTCAAAGTGTGTGCAGTGAGGAAGGAGAAAGCTTACAGATGAACTCCAAAAGCGAGGGCAGCAAAGGGACAGCAGGTCCGGAGTGACAGCTATGATTTGTAGTTTGCAGCACAATTTCCACATTCATAAGAGCTTACCTGGGCTTTTCTGTTATGCCCCTCCGGCAAGGAGCTTCTCATGGAGGGCAGATGGCATGCTATTTCCCTGGTGTCAGAATCTACGAATGTCTGTTTTACTCAGTTTATTTTAAATAAATTTCTTCTTCTATTGAAATATTGCACCATACACTGCAGAAACAGAAGGGGTGATGATGCAGCATACAAATTCGAAACTGTAATAAGAAGCCAGGGCAGCAGGTGCAGTTGGCTGAAAAATGGAAAAGGCACAGTGTGGCACAGACAGCAGGAGATTAGGAGAAATGTACAGGCATTTTGCAGAGAAAAAAGTTAGCATCAAACAGATTTGAGAAAGAAACACAATAACATGGTTACAGAACCAGTGCTGAGAATAGAAATGCTTAAGTTAGGTCCTTAGACACTACAGCAAAGCATAAGGCAAGTGAGGTGAAGTGACCATCTCTTTATACTGTATAAGCACAGAAATCACCGCATCTAGTATGAGATCACTGCAGAGGTCAGCAACCGCGACTCACAGCATAAACAGAGCTTGTGATCTACACAACCATCAAAAGGAAACCAGACTGACAAGCTCATAGACAAAAACACAGCAAGCTAACCAACCAAATATAAACAGAAACTAAGAATATGCCACAAAAACCTCTGCGCTTTCTTCATAGTCTAAAATATTTACTCTCTGGCTCTTAACTGCAAGGCTGTCCTCCCACTTGGAGCGTTGATTATTACTTATTTAGCTAACCCATTAATCTTGCATGAGTCATTAGTGAATATAATCATTTTTAGTGTCTAGCTTGAACCAGATGCAGTATGCTGCACCCTAAAACAACACTAAAGATGACAGTCTGGAAGTTTGTCATGTAGGTAGCATGAGAAAAACTCAGTAACTTCTACAAACCAAAGTGATTTTCTTAACAAGTTTGGAGAAGAAGCACATATATTTTCTAGCAGAGAACAATGAATCTTTCCTAAGCTTGGAAAACTTGGGGCTACCAGATGAGTGTAAAGTAGTCTAGAAGCATAAGGAAGAAGGAAAACTAGTCCAGAAAGAGGGCGTGGCATAGATACTTGCTTTCAGGGATGAATGCATTCTGACTAGTTTGAGGTGGGGAGAAAGCAAATCCCCATGGAACACCAAGAATGAGGGATGTTAGAGATAAGGGTATGTGTTGTGATGTGAGAGGAGGGTGCTTGCAGGCTATGAGTGGTGGATGGACACTGCGCACTGTCAACCTAGCTCATGAATAGGGCTACCCTTACTTCTACTTTTCATCTTTATCCCTGATTATGGGGACAGCTAGGCTTAGGAAGGCTTGCATCAGGACTGTGCAGTTAAGTTAGATTTACATGATCTTGTGTCTCATTGGAGCTACTACTGGAGTGCTCTATCAGGATGCATACTTTCTTTTCCTCTGCACATGCAAGCTGGAATGGCATGTGCTTTTGGAGATGCTATTGGGCATCACAAGTTTCTGTGCAGATGTCTTCCTGAGAATAATGTCAGCAGGAAAATATGGGCACAAGAAAGAGAACAAAAGTGAAAATAAAACTTGGCTCACGTACCAGAGGAAACCAGTGGAATACATATTCACCCATAACTGAACATGTATCATTATATCAAAACATTTTTAATTGGTGTTTGCTGGGCAAGCTCTTTCCCACTAAGATATATACCTAACCCTTGCCAACTTTTTTAAACCAAATTTTTATTGGCTAATCATATGTTTGAGGTGGATATCTTTTTTTTTCAACCATAATTCAAAGAATTCCCAGGCCTTCTAGACATTAAAGCTTAGAAAAATGATGATGCTATCTTATGTTTCCTCTAGTATTCTTCCAAATGTCCCAATTTTCAGGTACACAGAGAAGAACTGAAAACATATAGAAGTCAGTGGGGGGAAATTTGCATTTATTCAAATGCCACACTTTATCTCATGATTCAGAGGAATACAACACACTTAGACATACTTGTTCAGTCAGTATATGAGTCACCTATTATGGGTATTGTATTTTTCTTGGGGATAAGAAATGTAAGTGCTAATAAACATGTCTTCTCCCCTTAAACTATATATGTGTGAACTTAAATTTAATTATTCAGAATGTAAAAATGATCAGGGAAATATAGTATGGTTCTTCAAGCACTGGACAGAAGAATATGAATACTAACTTCACTTATATCATTTAGTTCCAGAATCTGATGTCCTCTTACAGTACAATTACATCATCAACTATGCTCAGGCTTCCGACATCACTAGCGATTTTTAAGATACAAGCACTGAGGTGATTGCTCCAGTTTTCAGAAACAAGAGTTGTCTCATTTACAAAATATCCAAATACTTAAATATCTTGCTTTGTTTCTCTTTGAATAAAAATAACTGGGGACTTGTTTGCCTGGATCATCATTCTTGGAAGATCCAGGACAAAATCTGCTAAGACAATACTTCCTCTGCAGAAATAAATTCCGGCCTCTACTGGATGATATAGAAAGGCTGTTGATATCTTTTCTGTCCTAAATGGGAGATTACTTTTTCACAGCTAGTGATCAGTGGTGAGTGTGGTGGTAGTCTATTATTGTCCACCAGTGTGCTGACTCTGAACACTTGTACTTCTGAGAATGTCTTAAAGAAAAATAAATATAGATCAGACAATTATTTAGAAGTTTGACTTGGTGCATGGGTTGGCTTTTTGGAGCCTGGGGCCTATGCTGGGACACTTTGCTCAGCCTTGGTGTAGGGAGGAGGAGACTGGACCTGCCTTGGCTGAGTGTACCAGGCTGGTCTGACTCCCCAAGGGACACCTTGCTTTGGAGGAGGTGGGAATGGGAGGTGGATTGGTGGGGAGGGCTGGGGGGTGGGAGAAGGGAAGCCAGGGGAATCCATGGCTGATATGTGAAATAAAGTTAATTATAAAATAAAAATATTGTATAAATAAAAAAATAAAAACAAAAATAAGGGAGAAAATGTCAGTTTGAATTTTTGAGCCATTTTGTAAGATAGCTCTAGAAGTTTCGCTTCTGTGCATGTTCAAACAAGATTTTGCACTATATGCAAAATGGACTGATATCTACTCATATGTATTTATATTACTATGGAGATATCAATTTGTATACTAGGGAGATGATAGTGTACCGGATTTATTTTTGTCTAGTGTGGCTTTGCTTTTATTCTCTAACCATCCTTTTTATCCCTAACAGATTGCAAGTCTCAGGATGCACAGAACTTGAAGTTTTTCACAAAATGGTCTTTATCAGAAGATCTTAAGTTAATAATGCATTTAATCCAGAAATAAATATGCAATGAGCCCATCACTTGGGGTATTTCTAGACTGCCAATGGAGCTTGAATGTATCCAAGTAGTGCAGTAACAATAGCTATATTCTCAGTGGAGACTGGTCCCAGATCTTCCTCTGCAGATGCAGTAAATGATCCACAGCACCGAGTACAAGCATTCAGGGAATGACTGTCCTCAGAATTCATCCTGTCACAGGCATACTTGTATCATGCTCAAGAAGGGCTGGGTATCCATCCGAAGCAATTTCTAGTGGCTTAGTAATCTTTCCATTTTTTTCCACAGAAGCAAAAATAAGATTTTCTATATAAGATGAACTATAAATGCGATTGTGGATCCCAGGAGAGCATTGTAGTCTTGCTTCAAGCAAGCTGAAACATGTATGTCCACCAACTTGAAATAATTATTTTGTACAGTATATTTTTATGAAACAAATAATTAGATGCTGAATTTCACAATTAAATAGGCACATGAGACCATGCATAAAGCTTCTCATTTTCTTGATATGGCTACTAATATACCATTTTTAATACCCCGGATGAGTGAATTTGCTGTCTGTTTTCTTGATTATTCAGCTGGTATTTGTTCCTTATCCTGTCTTGTTTTATTTTAGAATGTAATTGCTTTCTAGGGAAGAATGTCTTCCCACTTGAAAAAGACTCTCTCTCTCTCTCTCTCTCTCTCTCTCTCTCTCTCTCTCTCTCTTTCTCTCTCTTTCACTCACTCTCTCTTTCACTCTCTCTCTCTCACTCTCTGTGTGTGTAATTATTATGTAACTAAGTGAATGAAGACTATCTCTCTAAGACAGATTAAGTTAATAATACATAGTTTAAATATACTATGATCCTTATGCATTGTAGATAATGCAACGTTAAGGAAAACTAGTTTTTGCATTCTATTTCACTGCTAGTGAGGTCAGACCAAATAAAACCAGCAACTGGTAACCACCCTGTCTTGATAGTCCACACTGAAGATGAGCCTGTGTATGAATTCTTTGTTGTGCTAGCTTGACTGAACTTTATGCTCCTCCTTGACACCCTGGTGGTTTCCAGCATATGTGTGTGTAATTACGAGTGTGTGACCTTCTACTGTTTGCCACTTAAAAGCTTTTCCCTTGCCTTTTGCCAGCTGTACTAAGTGATGTTCCCAGGTATATTTTTGGTTCAGTCAGCAGTTTACGTATCGGAACACAGTGTACATTAAAAATTTCTTCTTTCTTCTTTTCATGTTCAATTTCTTATCCTGCCATTGACTATAATTCATCATAAATCTAGTTTATGATGAATTACTTACTTACTTGCACTTTAGCATTTTTTCAATTTAATTTAGCATCCAAATGTGTATATGTTCATGCAAAAAAGGGATATAATAAATATGTGAGACAAAATTCATTAAAATAATCACCTCATAATTTACTTATTCCTTTAGTCCCCTTCGTCCAACAATCTGAAGTGGCTATAATGCTTGGAGAAGAGCTACATTAACTGACTATTTTATACCCTCCTCATGATGAAAGAGTCAGAACCTCTTAAAGTTTTAACCCTGTTTTCAACAAAGTTAACCTGTATAAAGTTCTGGCTTCATGGATGTTGTTTATTATTAATTGATTACGCATACCCATATAAATGTCTTCAAATTCCTCTAAATAGTGATTCAAACTTTGAAATGTGTCCCAGTTATTAATATATTTGGAAACAATATCTTAGACATGTGAAATGTGTGTTTTGCCAAATCAAAATGAGCATTGATTTTCTTTGAGATTAAACTTTTTTTTTTCTATCGATGATTTTTTTTCTAAAGGTAATTGTTAGATGTCAGGGCATAGCTATAGAATCGAATCTGGTCAGTGTGCACTGAATCTGGATATGACCTTCTGTCTTTCTTTCATGCTTTCCCTGATATAATCTATAGTATGTGCTAGGCAATTGTGTCAACACAGATAATTTGATGGGACACTGCCTTCAAATAACAGCCTCAGTTTTACTGTCTAATAATAACACTATTCAAATGCAATGGTCTCGGACAAATTTTGAATTCTCTATGTATTGTATTGAGAACCTCATTGTTCTGAATATGGGGAGGTGGGATCCTGTGCTAGAAGGTAGCAGAAAAAGCTGCAATATAATTTCTAGAATTTCTCATGATTGTGGATCTATCTGTGAGTTACTGAGTGTTACTTTTTTTGCTGATCTGAGCAGATATTGTCTGCTGGTTCTGGAATCTAAGAACTTGACATAATGGGGTAGACCACAGTCTACTGCTGTAGACAATCTTACTTCAGTTTCGGTGTATTGTATACACAATTGTAATAAAGAAAGCAATGATCCAATGATGGTTGTTTCAATTTAGGAAAAAAACAAAACAAACAAATGAAAATGATCAGAAAAACATGTAAATAAACCCCAGTAGGCACATACTAAATACTAACAGAGTAGCCATTTCCCAGGATTTTCTCAGGACTGACCACGTTAAACACTATTGCCTGGCACATTCTATGGATTATATATGAGAGCATGAAAAGAAGGCAGAAGCTCATATCCAGATTCAGTGCACACTGACCAGACATGATTGTATAGCTATGCCCTGACATCCAACAAGAATAAACATATCTCATGAATTGAATGTAAGTGTTTGTCACAGGAGGCACAAAATTACATCCAAGAACAATCCAGGAAACAAAATGCACCTTAGATAAAAGGCCTTCTGTCTTTGCCTATCTTAAGGTTACCCAAGGCATTGTACAGCATGCATCATTCTTTTGACTGGGTTTTGATGTATCACACTTTTTATTTTTTACATTTTAGGGTATTCATTCTTTCTTGTTTGCAGTCATTGACATCCTAAAAAAGTCATGAAAAGACATATGCCAAGTACAACAGTAGTTGCAAGAACACTATGCTAGATACTTTGCCAAAAGGAATGAGGATACATGCCTTGTAAGGCATCAGCAATCTCTGTTGTTATTTCTTGTCCTGAGATTGCAGGAAACTGCTTAGAAAATGCCTTAACATTTTCATCCTGGTACCCAATGGTCTAGTACTTTGTGGTTCAGAATAATGGCTGCAAGTGGGGCTCAGCATCCTAAAAATGCTGCTAAGAGAAGTATGAGTAATAGGTCCTCATTGCAGTAAAATTTTAAAAATTTAAAGTAAATAAGGTAATAGCAAAAATATTCCTGAGAGTAGTTCCTCCAAAATTACTTTTCTTTCTTTTGAGCTGGGCAGTGGTGGTGCATGGCTTTAATCCCAGCACTCAGGAGGCTGAGCCAGGAGGATCCCTGTGAGTTCGAGGCCAGCCTGGGCTACCAAGTGAGTCCCAGGAAAGGCGCAAAGCTACACAGAGAAATCCTGTCTTGAAAAAACAAACAAACAAACAAAAACAAAAAAAAAAAAACAAAAAAATTACTTTTACATGATAAAATAGATGATAAAACAAAAACCATCACACTGAAGTTGAACAAGGAAAAATAACAGGAAGAAAGGTGTCCTAAGAGAAGGCACTAGAATCAGAGAGCCATTGTTCGTGCACACAGGAGTCCCATAAGAAAAAAAGAAAAATCTAAACTGGAAGCTACAGTCTTTATGCAGAGGACCTGGTGTTTATTGCTTCAATCTGAGTTTGTACAAGCTTGCTTGGTTGATTTAGAGGGCCTTGTTTTCCTGGTGTCCTCCAGTCCATTTGGCACTTACCCTCTTTCCCCTTCTTCCGAGGGGTTCCCTGAGCTCTAAGGGGAGAGGTTTTATGGAGATAGCCCATATCTTAGAGCTGTTTGATATACTCTCTCTCTCTCTCTCTCTCTAATGTTTGCATGCATTTCTCTTTATTCATTCCCATCTGCTGTAGGGTAAGCTTCTCCGATGACATTTGAATAAAACACTGATCCATGAGTATAGCAGAAGATTTTATTGCCTTTCTAAAAATATTTGTAGTGTTTGGTTTAACCCTAGGTCTCTGGTTCTTGGTTACCCAAGCAGTGTCAAATATGAGTTCCGTTTTGTGGTGTAGGACTTAAGTCAAATCAGATATTGATTGGTTACTCCGATATGTTTTGTGTCATCATTGCCTTAGCATAATTTATAGGCAAGGCAGATTGTGGATCATAGGTTGGAGCTGGGTTCATGTTCATGTTTCTTTTATTTGTAGCCTGCGGAGGATCTTCCCATACAAAAGACATTACAATATAGGGGTGAAAGTTCTATGTAGGCAACACTTCTTCCTCTCCATGTCCTCTGAATTCATGGCATTTTCTTCAGTAACAGAGTTTTCCTGTCCATTTGCAAAGAGCAACCTATTACCTTGACAACTGATCAGGTTGTTTGGGGATTTCCATTGGACCTCTTTGGCCCTTATGTCCATTGGATGTAGCCCAGTCCCAGTACTGGAAGCTTCAGCTGGTAACAAGAGATTATCAGCTTGGACTCTGTCTCCTCATTATTTGTAGACTTCATTAAGATCAAATATATATATATTTCCATTTTACTGTGTTTCTCCACACTCCACTCCAAATATCCCTCAATTCTAACTGGATCTCCCTGCATTCCCTCCCTCAACCTTATCTTCCCGTCTGCTCTCCACCTGATCCTCTTTCTCTCCACCATCCCCAGTACAACAACAAAGTCTATTCTATTTCTCCCTTCCAGGGAGAGCCATGTATTCTCCTCACCCTAGTCTCTTCTTCTACCCATGTCCTCTCTGGGTTTACCAATTGTAGCTTGGTTATCATTTACTTAATGGCTACTATCCATTTTTAAGTGAATATATACTATATTTATCTTTTGGGGTCTAGGTTACCTCAGGATGATTTCTCCTACCATCCATTAGCCTAAAAATTTCATGGCTTCATTTTTTTTTAAAGAGCTGAGTAATACTACATTGTGTCAATGTACCATATTTTCTTTATCCATTCTTTTGTTGAGGGACGTCTAAGTTGTTTTCAGTTTTGGACTACTATGGATAGAGTAGCAATGAACATGGTTAAGTAAGTATCATTTTATCAGGATGAACTATCTTTTGAGTACATGCCCAATAGTGGTATATCTGGATCTTGAGGTAGATGGATTCTCAATTTTCTGAGAAACTACCATATTTATTTCTGTAGTGGTTATACAAGTTTACACTCCCACCAGCAGTGGAGGAGTGTTCCCCTTTCTCAATATCTTCATGAGCTTGAGCTGTCACTTGTATTATTGACTTTTGAGATCTCAATGCAGTTTTGTTTTGGATTTCCCCAATGGCAAAGGACGTTGACCATTTCTTTAAGTGTTTCTCAGCAACTTGAATTTCCTCTATTGTGAATTCTCTGTTTTGATCTTTACCCAGTTTTTCAATAGGGCTATTTGGTTTTTGTGATATCTAGTTTCTTGCTTCTTACATACTTTAGATATTAGTCCTCCATCAGAAGTAGAGTCTACAAAGCTGTGTAGGCTGTCACTTTGTGTGAGTGACATCTTTCAGACCAATTTTCCTCATTGACATGGTAGAAAACATTGAATCAAATACTTGTGAACCAATCAGAGATCACATGAAAATGATTCTCCACCATGATCAAGGAGGCTTCATCCTAGAGATGCAAGAATGGTTCAGTATAAGAAAATCAATAAATGTAATCCCCCTTTAAAACAAACTGAAAAAAAAAAAGACGACATATAATCATCTCATTAGATGCAGAAAAGTCCTTTGAAAAATCTAATACCACTTTATGGTAAAAGTTCTGGAGAGATTAGCAATACAAGGGACATATCTAAACTTAATAAAGACAGTTTATAGCAAATACATGGCCAGCATCAACTTAAATGGAGCAAAAATGTAAACAATTCTACTAAAATCAGGAATAAGACAAGGATGTCCACTCTCTGTTTCTCTTCAATATAGTACTTTAAGTCTTAACTAGAAAATCAGACAACTGAAAGAGATCAAGGGAATAAAAACGGGAAAGGAAGAAGTCAAAGTATCCTTTTCTTGCAGATGATATGACAGTATACATAAGTAACTAAAAATTCCACAAGGGAACAGCTGATAAACACTTTCAGCAAAGTAGCTGTATACAAAATTAGCTCACAAAAATCTATATACAAAAGATAAACAGAGTGAGAAAAAAATTAGGAAAACACCTCTCACAAAAGTCTCAAAAATGTAAAATATTCTTGGGTAACCAAACAAGTGAAAGACTTCAAGTCTTTGAAGAAAGAAATTAAAGAACATATCAGAAAATGGAAAAATCTCCCATGCTCAGCAATCAGTAGGATTAACATAATACAAAAGGCTATCCTACCAAAGTAAAATATAGCAAATAGATCCATACTCATCATTCTGTACAAAACTCAAGTTCAAGTGCACCAAGGACCTCAACATAACACCAGATACCCTGGACCTAATGGAAGACAGCTGTGACTACATTTACATAGGAGGTGACTTTCTGAACAGAACACCAATAGCACAGGCACTGAGATCAACAATTAATGAATGGGACCACATGAAACTGAAAAGCTTTTTATAAAGCAAACAAACAACCAAACCAAAAAAAAAAACCCAAAAAACAAACAAACAAAAAACTTAATTATTTTAGACAGACAGACATACCTTTAATATCTGCATCTACCATTTCCAAATTCATTTAATATGTGTTATATTTGCAGAAATAAACTTGAACTTTTAATTTCTCCTTATTGAGACTTTTTTTTATTTTGTTAACATTACATTTCTCTGATGTTTTTGTGGTGGTATTGTGTTCCCCCAAATATTGTGCACCCTAATAAAATTATCTGGGGTCAGGGCACAGAACAGCAACTAGATACAGTGGCTAGAAAATGGTGGCACTCACACCTTTAATCTTAGCATTCCAGAGGCAGAAACCTGCCTAGGTCTGTGTGAGTTCAAGGCCACATTGAAACAGCCAGGCATGGGGACAAATGCCCTTAATCCCAGGAAGTGATATCAGAAAGCACAAAGGCATATAAGGCCTGAAAACCAGGAACTAGCAGCATTTGGCTAATTAAGCTTTTAGGCTTTTGAGCAACAGTTCAGCTGAAATCCATTCGGATGAGGACTCAGGGACTTCCAGTCTGAGAAAACAGAATCAGCTGATGAATTGGCGAGGTAAGGTGGCTGTGGCTTGTTCTGCTTCTCTGATCTTCTAGCATTCACCCCAATATCTGGCCTCAGGTTTGATTTTAATTAAGAAGTCCTTTTTAAGATTCATGCTACACCTTTTATTCACTAATTTTAAAGATTATTATTAAATTTTATTAAACTCTAATTTTGTCTCCTATTTTCATATATCTTGGCCTAAACTGCTTACTGGTTCCTTTTGAAGGACATCTGTTATTGCCTTTATTAAGAGTAGGAGACTAGGATTAATTTTAGATGTAAATGATTTTTCCCTTTACATGTCTTTTTCTTCAGATTTTACTCTGAGTCTGGAAATTTTGGAAATTATTTAGTTAATTCTACTTTCTCCCACTCAAAAAGCAGACTGAGGATGTTACTTGATGATGGTGGGTGCCTCCACACATCATCATCAAGGAAGACAACATAGGGTTTGTCTTCCAGCCCCACCTCTTTTGACATTGTCAGAATAACCCGGACAGGTGGGCAGTGGTGAGTGGAGACAAACTTTCCCATTTTCTTCTCAGCAAGTCCTGCTCAGCCAGCAAGGTATTTCAGTAATATTTTGATTTAAATGGAAGTATTTACTTACATTAAACATGAACGGTTTTTTCAGATCTCAATTGTCTGTCAATTGGAGTAAAGAAAACTGGAAACCTTTGCTATATAAGATGATATGTGAAAATTCCTATATAGTTCAATTCAGTAAATTATCCTCCAAATTTCCAGAAGTACATTGGAGCAGGTGTGTGTGTGTGTGTGTGTGTGTGTGTGTGTGTGTGTGTGAGAGAGAGAGAGAGAGAGAGAGAGAGAGAGAGAGAGAGAGAGACAGAGACAGAGAGACAGAGACAGAGAGACAGAGAGAGAGACAGAGAGAGATTGTGTTTGGGAACTGCATTCAAAATATAGTGTTAAGACATCATTTTGGTTGACATTCATGTGGATTATCATTATCCAATGATAAACCAGTGAAATTAGTCATCCAATTTAAATTCTGTCATAGTAAACATGAATAACATTTTCAAAATCTGTAATTATTGAGCTTTATATCAAGAAGAACCTTGGATTCTGTGACATTTTATAGAAAAGTTTTTTGCCTTTGTTAATATCATTCATATTTTGTACCACAAACGCTAATTTTAGATCTTCTACAAGCTTTACATTTTCTTACTTGTATAATGTTTCTTAATATTAAGACTTAAAGTGAACGATCATGCTGTAACATAGTTAATTTGTTACTGTGTATAAAAATCCATGTTTTTAATCCAAAAAAGAGGAAAAAGAAGGTTTTGGTATATGTTTAACTACATTCACAGGACATATATAATTTTTTTTATTAAAAAATGTTTAGTAGAGTAACAATTGATCAAATGAAGTAAATTGTTACAGAATTAAATAAGATTAATTTTATTCTACTGTGAAAAGATTAAATTAAAAGTTAAAATTTCAGTGTATAAACAGAAAAATATAGGTATAAGTGTATGAGCATTTACTATATATTTAAATTAACCACTTTAATAATTTTTTCCATTATGAAATATAATCAAAATTAATACAAAGGTGAGTGTATCAATATAATATATAATTATCTAAAGAGATGTTGTCACTGGCCATTTGACATGTAGACAAATGTGTTTCTATATCTTTATTTGGAAAAGTGAAATTAACTTTCAGTGACAGCTAAGAAGTTTCTCAAAAGTAAAACAACTAAAGAGTACAATTGTGTCCTATATACAATCAGAAATCATGGAACCAAAACAATGCTGTATGATATGACTGAGAGGAATTGTTAGAAATTGCTGTGGTTTGAATTTGTCTCTCCAAATTGGCACACAGGGAACTTAGTTTCCTCTACAATTGTGTTGAGATTTGGGGCTTTGGGGAGCCATTCTGGTCATGAAGTCTCTTCCTCCTTTAGTGCATTGATGTTGGTATAAGACAAAAATTATGAGTGTGATTTCTTGCTTTTTCTCCTACCATGTGAGAGATAGCATTCAAGTTCTTATGCCACATGCCTTTCCTGGACCCTTACAAAAAACCAAACCTGTCTTCATACTAAGCTGGAGATTTTCTCTTTCACAACCTTTAGTAAATAAATTTCTGCTCTGTTCAAATTGCCCAGTCTGTGGTACAAATTTTCCAACAGAAATCAACATGATGAAATAGATAGTTTAACATAGTATAGAAGCACTATGAGCAAGGGAATGATAATGACTGCTATTTATGATTGGTTCTATAGTATTGACTACTTGTGGTATATGTTTTATATTAACACATATCCAATGTCCAAGGCAGCTCAGGCAAGAAAGATCTGTGGACTGGGCAGCTGGTCACAGCAATTCTCACAGGTCTAGAAGCTGTAGGGTCCATGGTTAAGGTTCTGCTTTCTTCAGTTGTTAGTATCATGTTTGTTATTAAATTAATCTTTTCTTGTGCTAACTTTAGAAATTAAACTGACAGAAGTTAGTGCTACGCCAGGTGTAAGGAATCTGCTGATAGTCTCAGATACATACATTCTTGCAGAAAATGGAAAACTGCTCTCTACATGAATTAAAAAACAACAAAAACAAACAAACAAACAAACAAAAAACACCAAACCTCTATGGTAGGTTATGTTATTTCATTACAGGAAACACAATAAAGGAAATAATGAGAAATGTATATTAAATTTTATGTTCACAAATGTACCTGACAACTGTGATTGTAAAATCATCCAAACCTTAGCATTATGGGGCACTCCTTTAATCTCAGCACCCAGGAGGCGGAGACTGGCTGATCTATGTGAGTTTGCAGCCACAGAGGTTTTCATAGCCTGCTTCTGACCCGTGAAAGCTACATAATGAGGCTCTGTCTCACAGAAATACAAATAAGTCAAAACTTAACAACATAGAAAAATAAAGTCTCTTTACTGACATTAACTTAACTATTGAAAATCAGACTTTCAAATAATGCTTAATACTTGCTTTTTTTTCTTAAGTGTCTGTCTGTGTTTGGCAATAGAAAGGTAATGAAAATGCCGAAGGTTAGTAGTGATATTGTATAGCATTATTGTATAACACTTAATGAGATAACCAGACTTCCACTTTTTAATCTCTCTATTTTCTAAACCTTACTTTTCCTAAGCAATCTGTGTATATGGCCTAGTGAAGAAGAGAGTTTTACAAACAACAGCAATGTTACAAGGAAAGTTAAATAATAAATAAATAATTGTCAGAAAAAAAGTTTATCTCTTGTCATAAAATGGGTATCTCAAGGTAATTGGGTATTCCACTGAGTGTTGAAATTAGAACACATTTGGAGGCTTCTGACAGTGTTCAGATTTTGTTTTCATCCTCTGAGATACTGCGATTCACTAGGGAAACCTAGCATTCCAAATGTGTTAGGAAATACATAATGTGTCAACACATTGTGACATGGGAGTGATGCTAGGAAAAGCTGTTGGGGGCTATTAATAACACAAAATCCGCTCATTCTAATAGTAAGGAAAATAGGAGGATAGTCTTGGATTTGCTTTCTCGTTCCCTTCCTTTTACTTTATTGTTTCCTCCCTATTCTTCCTCCCTTCTTCTCTTTCCTTCCTTTTCCTCATTACTTCCTTCATAGTTTTGTCTGTTACATTTTTTTAAGTAAGTGGTGTAACAATTTAAAATTGTGATGCTTTGTGTCAAATTTTTTTTCTTCCAGGTAGTTATTTTCACAGTATGTAGAACAATTCATTCATACAGTGTCTCAGTTTTATTTACATTACATCATTGCACCTTTTTCATTGTTCCTTTAATAATTCTTAATGCTGTCATCTAAATTATAAATGAAAGAATATACTACAAATGTCATGAACAGGCAATACAATGGTTGCACAAATTTGTAAACAATTTTTGGTTTCTTAGTCTGTTAGTGAAAGGAGATGAGTGGTTTTAACTAGACGTGTCATAGGCTCTAGGAGAGAATCTACTATATTATTCTACTGGAGGAACATAACAATGAATTGGCTCCTAATGACACATATTATACCCATAGTTCAGTGTCCCACTCAACCCTTATCAGAGACACTTCTTGCAGTAGATGATTAGTAACAAACAGATGTTCAATAAGACAATGTACAGGGAGGGAGACGCTGTGGAGCACTCAGCCCTAAGTGGGACATCTTTATCAAACATGTCCTCCCAAGGTTCAAGGATCCATGCAGAAGAAATGGCAGAAAGATTGTACAAGCCAGAGGTAGTGAATAACTCAAAAGAAACTGAAGATTTCAACTATAATAAAAATGAGGTGGTGGTGGTGGCGGCGAACGCCTTTAATCCCGGCACTCAGGAGGCAGAGACAAATGGATCTCTGTGAGTTTGAGGCCAGCCTGAGCTACACAGTGAGTTCCAGGAAAGGCTCCAAAGCTACAGAGAGACCCTGTCTTGAAAAAACAAACAAATAGATAGATAGATAGATAGATAGATAGATAAATAGATAAGTAGATAAATAAATAAATAAATAAATAAATAAATAAATAAATAAATAAATAAATAAAATTTAAAATATGTTACACATATAAACCCACAAGACTGTGAGCAGACATATAAGACCTGTACATGTTCAAGCCAGACAAAAATCTCAGTATTGAGAAGGGGAAGTAGACACAGTGTCTCATTCCAAACCGAAAAGATCTTTGAAATACATACCTGATGTCAGAGGGATAATCAGTTTTCTACAATGTAGTGTCACTGACTGTGTCAACCACACTGGAGGGAAGGCTGTGGGACAAGGCTTAGTAGGCAAACACAAAACAGACTCCACGTTGGTTTTTTGTTTGTTTATTTTTGCTTGTTTGTTTGGTTTTTGTGTGTGTGCCTTCTGATGGATTTTGGTATTATTTGTCCATGCGGCCTTTGGTAACATACCTGCAAAGTGGGAAAAATGTCTGTCTGTATCAAGAATCAATACTCATCGTGTCTTACTCATAGGTAACATCGTTAAGCAGCCTGTTATATCTTCACTGCCATCACCTAGGCAGTCGAATTGTGCTCAACGTTTATTAGCTTCAGTACATTAGTTGTTGCACATTACATCACTCAATTCTTCATCTCTAAAGCACCCTGAGTAAGGGACAAATAACTATGTTTAGAACTATTCAGGATATCACACCCCAGACCCTTTACAAGATACAATGCCACAGATCCTAAACACGTGGAAGCACAGAGGTGCTTCCATTTTATAAATAAGCATTGTGGAGAAGTGACATGGGAGAGTAATGGGACATATAACTCTGTGACCCACAGGTAGTGGTAACAGTGATCACAAGCAGATGAAAACTCGCAGCACACTTGTCACCTTCATTTAGGGAGGAAAGAGAAAGTTCCATGGGATTGTGTTCCCCTCGAGCAGCTTGTTTCTCATTTAGTTTGCTCTTTCATTGTTATTGTAAATTGAAATTATTTCATTTCTTCAATCACATCTTTAATATGCTAACATATGTCAAATGCGTCCAATTTCATTGAACAATTTGAATTCATTCTATTTTAATCTTATTGACTATATTGATCTCATTCAAACAACACAGCCAAAAATATGCTATCCATTTTAGCAAATGAAACCTCTGGGTGAAGGTTAATTACAAGGTTTCTAAATGAAACAACTGAAAAGAGACAATGATCAATTGAAAATAGTACTGCCATAGTGTGTGCATTTTCCTTCACACCATAAGGGTGGAATTACAAGCCACAGATGCCAGTTCCCAGTCACCATGCCAGCTGGGGGTGCATTTTACTCCCACTGTTTGGAGCAACTTGGATTTGAAACTTGCTTAACTATCCTTGTATTCTGGGGGCTCCGCTTGCAGCAGGGATCCGAGATCCAAATGCTTCCTCAGCTATGAAGGTGGGTCCAGGTTATTATTATTTGGACTCGTGTAACGTATACTTAACTTTCATACAGTAAGAAAAAGAAATCATTTTTTAATGTCCTTCAAGCCAGGAACATTGCAGTGACTGCTCTTCTCTCTCTCTCTCTCTCTCTCTCTCTCTCTCTCTCTCTCTCTCTCTCTCTCTGGCACTTTTTCAGGGCCAGTCTAGCTATTTGCTATTCTACAGTTGCTTCAGGAGTCTGCTGTGGCAGCTGGTAGTGCTTCTCTGATGGCCGGGCTTCCAGGAAACAGCAGAGCTAAAGCTAAACCTAAAACAATAAACTCAATCCTATTAACACATCACTGCCCCTTCCCACTTTCCTCCATTCCTTTCCAGAAAGCATCTGTCTTCCTTGTCTCCATTTTACATGCACAGAGTCATTTTTAAAGTTCACAGCTTCCTAGTTATTTTTCTGTTCTCTATTTAAAAATGTGTTTTTCACACAATCATCTGGCAACCTCTCAGATAGAGGTATTGTCTACTGTTAGGTTTAGTCAGCCTCCATTTATTTGTGGGGGGTGTGATTCAAGACCTTCAGTGGAAGCTTGAAATTGCAAATAATACTGACTCCTAGATGTGCTTGTTTATTTTTTTCTATATATGTATGCCTATGGCAAAAATTACTCAGCACAAATTAAACACAGTAAAAATTAATAATTTCAACAATAAAGCAATTATAACCATATACTCTCATAAAAGTTATATGAATGCAGTTTCTCTACACCCTCTCTCTCAAAATATTTTATTTTATTTTAGCCATTCATTTTATGCTGGTGATAGGTAATAAAATGCCTGGCAGATGAGATTAAGGCCCTCTGTGGACATATCACCATGAACATGTCCAATCTCATCTGTTCACGGATGCAATGCAGAGACAGATCGTGTTTATTCTTGGCTGAATGATGAAGGTAAGTGCATGACACTGGCATTGTTTTTGGACAGTTGCTTGATTTAAGCATTGTCACCCTGTGATAGCCAATCAAAGGGACTTCATGAAGGCTAATCATACATAATGTGTTGAAACTGAACACAGTCATGATTCATGTGCCAGGTAGGACATAGTGGGATAATGTGCCATATTATCATGCTCCTCAATGCTGTAAATAGTTTAAAACTTATGTCTGGGATTTCCCATTTTAGATTTCAGACTGTGGTTGACCATGGTTAACTGAAACCACAGAAAGTAAAGTAATGAGGAATTTGTCCTGTCTGTTGAGAATGTGTGGCTTGCATACTGAGCAGTAAAGAAGATGCATGAGGAATAGCAGCAAATATTAGAAGAATGTGGAATCATGTAACAACCCTAGAGACACACAACTGCACTAACCTCCTCTTCTGCTAGATAGAGCTTATCTTCTAAGTTCTTGGATTGAGACAGGATAATTTGTGTTTATTCTAGAATATGATTAATCTTTCTTTTCTGAATGCTTGTGCTATTTAAAGAATCTTGCCTTCCATTTATATTGAATACTCATCCGTTATGGGTAACAAACTGTATTACAAGATGCTTGAACCACTAGTATTCCTTCAAAAATTTGTTATTTATTCAAATACATTTACATCATGTTTTCATTTTTGTATTAATTTAGACTCTTCTTTTCCCTCTTAGTACTACGGATTAATTCCAATACTTTGAATAAACTACATTAGTGCTGTGCCAATGAGCTACACTTTCAGGACACTGATCCTTCACTTTTGTTTTGTTTTGCTTTTCAAGACAGGGTTTCACAGAGACCTACCTGACTCTGCCTCCTGAGTGCTGGGATTAAAGGTGTGCACCACTGCCACCTGGCTTACATCATTACTTTCTTTCCTTCTCTTCCCTCCAACTCCTTCTGTGCCGCTTCACTCTCTCAAATTTATACCTCATTTTTATTGTTTTACACACACACACACACACACAAACACGTGTGTCACATATCACATATTACAATTATATATTGCACTATAGATCTTACAACCTGAGGGGTCTCTTTAGTGTTCTGTATGCATATATGACTTTAAGAGCGACCATTTCATATTGAATAGCCAGTTAGGGTACTTATGCTTGGGACAGGATAATACTTCCTCTCCTGGGGGTAAGTCATTGCTTAGTGGTCAATAATTGCCTATAGTTCTTCATCTAAAGGTGAAGCCTCATGAGATTTTCTTCATTCACTTTGGCATGTCAACTGGTGTTATCACTCCAGGTTTTATTTAAGCAGTCACATTGCTGATATTTTATGGGTATAGCTTCACTGCCACATATCTAGAAGAAACAAACATTAAGCAGACTTACTGTTGTTGGAGTTTTTTTGCCTGGCCCAGTCAGGACAAATCTCTCTCACCTGCCAGTCCCACAGTCTCTCAGACCCAACCAAGAAAGCACACAGAAACTTACATTGTTTAGAAACTGTATGGCTGTGGCAGGCTGCTTGTTATCTGCTTCTTCTATCTTAAATTAACCCATTTCTGTTAGTCTATACTTTGCCACATGGCTTGTGGCTTACCAGTGTCTTTACATGTTGCTTTTCATGGCAGCGGCTGGTGGTGTCTCCCCAGCCTTCTACTTCCCAGAATTCTCTTCTTCCTTGTCCCACCTATACTTCCTGCCAGGCCACTGGCCAATCAGAACTTTATTTACACAGAGCGATATCCACAGCACTTCCCCTTTTCTTTTTTTTTTTTAAGGAAGGTTTTAACTTTTACATAGTACAATTACATATAACAAAACAATTATCAAGCAAGAATTACAGTTATAATATTAAAGAAGATATCCTATCTATCTTATATTTGGAAGTCTAAGGTTTTATATCTAACTTATCTTTTATCATAATTGAGGAAATTATAACTATCTAGTCTTCAACCACATCAAAGACCTCAGAAGGATATAATGTTACCTGAGAACTGGGAGAAGGATGCAAGCATTTTTCGGGAGTCTTGCAAGAGTAGACAGAGACAGCTGGCAGCCTGGACAGTCACCTAATGTTCCTTTGTAAAGTTGGGGCATTTGTCTTTAGCCCACAGGGCTAGCGTCTCTCGGTCACTTCTCTCAGTGTCCTGTAGAATGTCTGGCAGTTTCCTCTGTGAAGCAGGAACCTGAAGGACCATTTTGTCAAGCAAAGTTTACTGGTCCTTTCCATGGGTCCTGCATATCCAATCGATCAAGCAGTCCAGGCAAGAACAGTTTCTTGCCCAAATGGCTATTTTTGCCAAGGTGAAGATAAGATATGAAGTGTCTTCAATGTCCATCGTTGTCTCTGAAGTAAATTGGTGTTGCCAGGAGCAGACATGTCTCATTGTCAGGAAAGTCTAAATTTTAAAAATATTTTAAATGCCATATTCTGAAGGTCTTTGAAGTATTTGAAGATTATCTATCTATCTTAACTAACATGGCTATGAGTATGATTATCATAGATGACTAATTATTAATCTATTTTTAATTATCCATTTCAATTTAAAATGAGCTATACAAACATAATACCTTCAACACGATTAGAAATATACACACAGTATAACAAAATTAACTTTAAGTTTGTATCAATAGACTAAAATCTATACCAATGTAAAACATTTTAAACAAGTTGTTGCTCTTTAGAAGTAAGTTCCTTAATCTACCCTTTCATCCTATTATATCTGTATCATATCCCCTTTTCTTCTTTAGAAAGAGATCTCATTTATAATCAAACTGCTTTAAATAAAAATATTTGTTTTTCTCTGTCCCACACCAGAGGGCTCTTCTGATTTGGGACACAAGAATCTCTTAACCTTTTCTTTTAGCAATATGTCTGGGTTTAGAGAAGGAGTGAGCCAATTCCATCTCCAAAGCCAGCTTGATAATTTTGGGAATGTGGACGTAGTTTCTCTTACTACTTCCTGCTGGAGGGGGGCACTACATCAAAGAAAATTTTAGGATTATGGAGTAGTCCATTAGGGTGAACCTCTGAGCCAGTTGCCTTGTAACCATTCTGGATGTCGGATCATCTGGGCCATGGTGTCATCGAAGACCTTTCAGGTGGTCTTGGCTGATCAAACCTGATATATCTTAATCTGGAACAAATCCACAGCCTCTGGCTTTCTGTGGAAACAAAAGCAGAGACTCTTTTCCAAAGCAACATATCCTTATATTCAAATTTTGAAGTCAAGGTACCTTTAAAATTTACATATTTATTTAACTCAACAGCTTTTACGATCAAATCTTTTTCTGTAGTTAAAAGTCCTAAAGACAAGACAAACCATATTCTCTGCGTAATATCCATCTTTGTAAGATTGAAAAGCCTCTGTGGCTGCTGGCTCCGCCCACCTCAGCTTCCCAACATGGCGGTGGTACAGTTTACCACCAGCCCTGGGTCTGGAGCCATGTGTACCATCAACTATCAGAAGCAGTTCTATCAAAGCAGTGCATAGCCCAGGAACTTTTTTTTTTTTTTTTTTTTTTTTTTTTTTTTTTTTTTAACTAGCAAAGGCTAAATCTACCACGCAGCAGAGTAAAGTGCGGCTTGTAGACTCCTCATTCCCGCCGCACTGCAGGTCAGAAGCACATGCCAGGAACCCGCCATAGTAGCTCAAACCGGCAGGCTGCCACTAACTTGAGAGAGACAATTAGGAAACTGTTTTTAGCTCCATCTTAGAATCTTTTTTCTCAGGTTTTAGGTGGAAACTCTTGCCCCACGTTGGGCGCCATTTGTTGTTGGAGTTTTTTTGCCTGGCCCAGTCAGGACAAATCTCTCTCACCTGCCAGTCCCACAGTCTCTCAGACCCAACCAAGAAAGCACACAGAAACTTACATTGTTTAGAAACTGTATGGCTGTGGCAGGCTGCTTGTTATCTGCTTCTTCTATCTTAAATTAACCCATTTCTGTTAGTCTATACTTTGCCACATGGCTTGTGGCTTACCAGTGTCTTTACATGTTGCTTTTCATGGCAGCGGCTGGTGGTGTCTCCCCAGCCTTCTACTTCCCAGAATTCTCTTCTTCCTTGTCCCACCTATACTTCCTGCCAGGCCACTGGCCAATCAGAACTTTATTTACACAGAGCGATATCCACAGCAGACTTACTCTTTCATTGACTCTTATATTTTGCCTGTCCTCTCTGCCAAGATGCTCCCTTAATCTTAGATATGGGAGTTTTGCTGTACATTTATAAATTAAGGCTCAGCATCCCATGGTCAATTGTCTGCACTTTGTAAATGTAACCTATGACTAGTGAGTGCATAGATCTTAGAGGAAAACATATTATCACTACTTTGCTATATCAGTATAATTTCAAACTGTATTCTAAATACTTGATTCCACAGATAAGCATAGCTCTCACCTTTCATTAAAAAAAAGCTTCTTTGGGGGCATAGAGTTACCATTACATTAAGAGTTTAATTAGAAAGAGAGACTCTAACTGGCAGTCAAGATATAAGAAGAAGAAATGAGGAAGAAACAAATAACACTAATGTTGCTTGATAATGCCTCAAGGAATTTTATTACTTTATATTTACCAAAATTACTCATAATATATGTATAATTGTATCTATATAAACATATACACATATATGTGACAATACTCCCCCACAAAACCCAAACACAAAACTAAAAATCACCAGTACCAGGCATGGGAAAACTCTGTTCCAGTGTTGGTCAGAGGGTGAATATGACTCCCAAGGCAATATAGAGTATTAATCTTGCCCTTGGATGCCTCTCACAGGTTGAAGGTAACCCTTATTGCTGAAGATACCACACACTTTGGAAAAGAGATCAGGATTATTCAAGTTGAATCTAAACTGAAAACCCTGATTTTGTGGTCTAGCTTCCATAGCACCAGAACACACTATTAAAGCTGCAAATAGAGGGAAGCAATTAATAGTGCTATGAATACGAACCACACAATGACCAATATATCCATAATACTGCAATAAGGGCACTCAACCTGTTGGTGATAACCCACAGCTGACTATGTAAGCTTGCCCCATTCAACAGGAAGAAAATTATGCCTGGTACTAGAAATTAGAAAATTCCTAGGGCTAGTGAGACAATAAATTATAGAAGAGAAACTACTTCCACCACTTTGATAGACAAACATAGTTCCTTAGCTGCATTCTTAGTCTTAGACATATGGACAAATGTAGCTTATCACACCTCAACAAAGGAGCTTCTTTCTATAGCAAATGGAGACCAACTCAGAAAATGGTAGCTATCAGTGAACTATGGTGAGCCCATCCCCTGTGGATATATCTGCCACACAGGTCTTGCATCTGTGGCTCAGGTAACATCACAGAAGAGTGGATATGAAGATTTTAATGGTCAGAATACCAAGAATTCTGCTGTAAGCCTGACTCTCCTAGAAATGAATGCATACACTGGATTCTAACAATGAAAATATCAATAGACATGTTAAAGAAGGGAGAAAATTTCAGAAGTCAAAAACTTGGACAAAGAACTATAGGCAACTAAGGAATGCTAAAAGCTAGAATTATTCTTTCCCAGGAATGAGCACCAGAAAGACTATCTAATACAAAGAAGACAGTTCAGAAATAATACACACATAACCAACTACAACTGACTTGGCCATTTATATTTATAAATTTGTGAGTATATATGTCACAATAGCCATCAAAGAATAAGAGGCTATAAATTTGAGAGTAGGAAAATATTGAAAGGAATATAGAGAAATGCCATAACTCCCCTATATTTGACTTTAAAGCAGAACTACTTGGCAAAGCTGCCAGGTTCTGCTACTTGCTAGGGCTGGAACATGGCCCCCTTTGTTCACTTACATCTTCATCAGCTTTCTGCTTTCAGTGGTTTCCTTCACTGCCTGAACTGTTCTGGAACTTCTGTTGTACCAGGCTGTCGTTGAATTTAGAGATCCTCCAGCCTCTGCTTTCTGAGTGCTGGGATTAAAGGCAGGCACCAATATGCCCAGACCTAAGCTGTTCTTTAATTCCTTTTCCAAGTTAGAAGCTCAGTTGGGTGGCATCTTTCTCTGAGGTCATCACTTCTTTTATTCAATTTCTTTCTTTCTGTCTGTCTCTTTCTTTCTTTCTTTCTTTCTTTCTTTCTTTCTTTCTTTCTTTCTTTCTTTCTTTCTTTCTTTCTTTCTTCCTTCCTTCCTTTCTTCCTTTCTTTCTTTCTTTCTTTCTTTCTCTCCTTCCTTCTTTCCTTCCTTCCTTCTTCCCTCCCTCCCTCCCTCCCTTCCTCCCTCCTTCCTTTTTTCCTTCCTTCCTTCTTTCCTTTCTTTCTTTTGCTTTCTTTCTTTCTTTTTTACAGGACAGGGTTTCTCTGTGTAGCTTTGCACCTTTCCAGGAACTCACTTTGGAGACCAGGCTAGCCTTGAACTCACAGAGATCCACCTGCCTCTGCTTCCTGAGTGCTGGGATTAAAGGCATGTGCCACCACTGCTCAACTAATTTCTTAATCTGTTTATCTCCTTGAACACAAGACTTAGTTCCATTTCACTTCCTGTGCCATTTTCTCCTCAATCTGTACATTTTGTATTTTTACTTGCTCAGCTTGCTCCTTTTCATTATAAAACTTCATTAGTGTGAATGCTAATAACTACATGACAGAATCAATACAAGGCTGTTTTAAGATTTCCTCTGCCAAAGGAATTCATCCCAAATTCTTCACTTTAGCCACAGGCAGACTCTTTGAACTAGGGCATAAAGCAGCCCCATTCTTCACCAAAATATCACAAGAAGGATCTCTAGAGAAGATACTAAAATTCTTCTCTGAAATCTCTTGAGCCAGGCCTCAGCAGTACAAATCACCACTAGCACGACTGTCTTCCATGTTCCTACTAGTATGGGCCATCAAGCCTCTCTTAAAGCATTCAACTGCTTTTCAAATTTATACCCCTAAAGTACACATTTCTTCTAACAAAAGCATAGTCAGGATTATCACAGCACTAGCCCAGTCCCCGGTGCAAACTTCTATCTTAGGTATGACCACAGCAACTCTTATAAAGGAAGACATTTATTTGGAACTATCTTACAGTTCAGAGCTTTTGTCCAATGTCATCATGGTGGGAGGCATGGTGGCATGCAGGAAGACATGGTGCTGGAGAGATAGTTGAGAGTTCTACATCTTGATCCACAGGCAGCAGAAGGAGAGTGCCACATTGGACATTGCTTGAGCATTTGAGACCTCAAAGCCCACCCCACAATAACATGCTTTCTCCAACAAAGCAACATTCCTAATTGTGCCACTTATTATGGGTCAAGTGCTCAAATATGTAAATATATGGGGGCCACACCTATTCAAACCACCACAAAGGGAAATGGTAGGGACTAGAAGGAGGTAAGTGAAGGGGGAAGTGATACAATTACACTGTAATTTAAAATGTAAAAAATAATATTTAGTTGAAAATTTTCTTTTTAATTTTTAGTTGAAAAAATGTAAGTGCCCAAAGATGTTTTTTATTTTATAATTAAATTCAATTTTACATATCAGCCATGGGTTCCGCTGTCCTCCCCACTCCCGACCCCCTTCCCCCCAACCCATCCCCCCATTCCCATTTCCTCCAGGACATAAACTCCCCTGGGGATTCAGCTCCACTTCCATCAGTCATTGGATGAGAGTTCCAGCACGACAGTTAGCGTGTTTGGCCATCTGATCACCAGACTAGGTCAGTTCAGGCTTTCTCTCAATCATTGCCAGTAGTCTACAGTGGATGTATCTTTGGGGACCTCTCTAGTACTTTGCTTCTTCCTATTCTCATATGGTCTTCATTTATCATGGTCTGTTATTCCTTGTTCTCCCTTTCTGTTCTTGATCCAGCTGTGATCTCCTGCTCCCCTAAGCTCTCTTTTGCTAGAACCTTGCCCTTCATTATCCCACTCATGTCCGGGTTGTTCATGTAGATCTCATCCATTCTGCCAGGCCCCAGGTGGAGCTACAGGAGTCCAATTGGTGAGAAAGAGGAGGGACTGTAAGAGTGTGAATTGAATTGTTGAGCCCAAGATTGGAAGAGCACAGGGACAAATAGCCAAACTAATGGAAACATATGAACTATGAATCAAAAGCTGAGAAGCCCCCAACTGGATCAGGCCCTCTGGTTAAGTGAGACAGTTGAATAGCTTGAACTGTTCGGGAGGCATCCAGGCAGTGAGACCCAGACCTGTCCTTAGTGCATGAGCTGGCTGTTTGGAACCTGGGGCTTATGCAAGATTTTGTTTTTAAATTGGCTTTTTGTTAAAAGCCTTTTTTATTTTGATTGATGTTTATTTTGATTGGTGTTTAGCTCAGAGATGTGAGAATTAGATGATAGTCTTTAGTATTCATTGCATTGTGGGTATTCTTTCATTTATATCTCATCCTATTATTGCAAATAAGAAATCCTGTGCTTTCAACTTCATTCTAATTAATGTTCAATTAATTGTATTTCTTGGGAGATTGATGTTTGTTTTTAACCATAGTAGCTATTATTTCACTAAAATATTGTTCTTCTGACTATATATTCATTTCCCATTAAGAACTTAGTACAGTTAACATACAATAGTAAATATATGAACACATATTTGTTTAATGCCAGCTCATACTCACTATTTGGATACATGGCAAATAAAGCACACTTTTCTCTTTCAGAATTTGGAACACTGTCATGAAAGCAGTCAGTTAAACATTTAATTTTTGTAAAGCATATTGATGCAGAACTGCTTAGGAATTTCATAAGTTCTCTTTGTGGAAGTAAATAAATGATTCATTTCAATAGATATGTATAATCATCTGAGATTTCCAGCAAATCAGATTTCTTTTTTTCATTTTCTTGAAAATTTTAAACCACAAAATGACAACAGACCTTTGTATAGTAAAGGAGGAACTCATAGTACTCTCCCAACTTTATATCTTGGTTTCCTTTACAAATTGATCACGTTTGGGCAGATACTGTTAAATATACAGACAGCAATTTAAGCTTGACGCAAAGCCAGCAATCATATTAATGTCTAGACCAGGTTCGCTTTTAGAATTTGGCTAGGTTCATATTAAAAGCCAGGGGGTTATAGGTTTAAGATTTGAGCAGAATTAGAGAGCTTTGTGGCTAGGAGAAATACTGTATTGAAAACACGGGTTTTCACAGAGCTTCAAAGCCAGGTAACATATCCTGAAGTAAATCATGCTAAATGAAATAAATAAGTCAAACGGTGACAAATATGGTATACTTATCCTAGTATGTGAACTAAAGACAAAAGATTTGAAAGAAAAAAATAGGACATAAGTGAAAGTTGAGTGGGGAAGTGTCAGGAAGGATAAAGGAAGACAGTATTGGAGGTTATTCTCATCTTTATTTATTTATTTTTTGCCTTTGTGCTAATGTCATCATGAATTCTATCACACTTTAAAAATACCAATAAAAATAGAAATCAGTAAAAGTGAATATGATGAAGTACTTTTAACTATAGTAATATATGAGCCTGAGCACAACAGGGTGGTATTGCTATAAGCTGATTCTTCTATAAACTGACCTGACCAGTGACTGTACCTCTCAAGACACCAGTGATGCCTGCTTAGTCTCAGTTATATCATCAGTAGGCTGAGATAAGTGTATTTGTCATTTTCTTGGTCTTTTTCCATTTAAACCAAAACAATAGCAACTATGATCATTGCCTAAAATCAATCATAGAGCCAATGAAGATTTTGAAATTGTGAAAACTAATATTTTTTATTTAATTTTTCTTTGGCCAAAAAGAAAACACTTTAGGATGTGTTTGGGTTGCTTTTTCACTTTTGTAAGGATTTTTTTTTTAAAGCAGTTGCTGAGGTGTGGGTGGTTCGCTGAGACTTGCAGGCCATCTGCTGTGACCATCACTGAGAAGATTGCATTTGATAAGAAAAATAAATCCTGAGAACTTTGGTCTGACCAAATGGACAAAAATGTCTGTCAAAATAAGGCCAGCTCTGTTCATTGGCATGTTTTAGTACAGTTGTCCAGGAAGAGGAGCATCATCAAAACGCATTTAATTTGATGATAGGAACAACTTGAAAAGCTAATATTTTTCTATTTTTTCAGAAATCATCATTTAATTTTTCTCTTCAAATATCCTAAATGCAAATTAATGTTGGGATGTGTTATTTGAGAACATGCAGCTGTCTAACAGAAATATTTTAGGATTTCTTTACTGCTTTGAGAAGATCTCTGTCTTTAGCTATCAAAACACATCTGATCTTGGTGAAGAACTTGTGTTCTTTGCTTTCAGAAAAGAGTTTCAACATGCCTGTGGTTCATTAAGTTATGACTATGGGTGAAAACATCTTTTGCTGGGTTATATTGTTTGATTTCTCAGTAAATAATTGTTTGGGTCATAATTATCATATACTTGTTTACTTTAACACATGATGCTAATAATGGTGGACATATGTTACTTATACCATGTTGCTTTTCTTTTTTAAAAATGTATTTACATATTTAAATTGAGAAAAATTAATGGACTCAGAATAAGCATTTATTATTTTAGATATAAAGATTTTGAGTTTTAATTTTTTATTAGTTCCTTGAGAATTTAATTTAATACATTCTGATTATATTCACTTTCTCCAACTCTTCCATACTTCCAGATTCACACCCTTTCCCTCCCCAGCTCAACTTTATGCCCTTTTGAAAAAAAAAAAAAAACATCAGTCCTGATGTGTACTACTAATATATTCTCAGATGTGTGGTCGCCCACTGGAGTGATATCTACCTACCAGTTGCTATACCCTTGAAGAGAACAGATGTTTCTCAGAAGTTATCTATTTCTAATCAATCCCTTGGTGAAGGGTGAGGATTTATGCCCTTCTCCCTTCTGCATATTTGGCTTTTGATTGGGTTAGTCTATGCATGTTGTCATAATCACCACAAGTGTGTATATTCAACTGTCATGTAGTATCCATGTTTCCTTTTAGTCACTCATGGCATCTGTCACCTGATTTGACTCTTGGTTTTCAGTTATCCCCCGTTCTGCCTTTATACCACTGCATTCCATCACATCTCCCTTGAAATGCCTTCCCTATGACATCTTTCTAATCTCTTGACTTCTATGTGTCTCCCAAGTGAAACAGACATTTCTGAAGATTCAAAACTAGTACCCATAAATGAAAGGATGAATATGACATCTTCATCCAGGATGATTGTTTTAACCCCCTTTATTTACCTAAAGAATTTATAATATTTTTCCTAAAAGTTGAATAAATATGCCATTCTACAAATGTACCACAGTTTCTTTAGCTATTCATCAGTTGATGGGCATCTGTGTTGTTTTGTTTTGCACTGACTTTTCCTTTGAAAAATCTAAATTCTTATTTTTTTGGTTTTTCGAGACAGGGTTTCCCTGTGTAGCTTTGAGCCTTTCCTGTTACTCACTTGGTATCCCAGGCTGGCCTCAAACTCACAGAGATCCACCTGCCTCTGCCTCCCAAGTGCTGGGATTAAAGATATGCGCCACCACCATATGGCCAAAAAAATCTAAATTCCTTAATTGCTGATATGTTCATATGTATTTTGAATGCTATCTTTGAATATTGTATCTATATTTACTATTTTAGTGATAGTTGAAAATTAGCATTTTATTTAACTTATTGTAGAATTTAACTTTTATCTCCATAATTTTTTTTTTCTTATTTGGGGATTAATTTGACTTGCCATGATAGATTTCTTCATATTTCCTTTTATTTTCCAAAAATGAGACCCACAAACAAATATTAGGCACAACTTGGGAATCCTGTGGAAGAAGGGGAGAAAGGGTTGTAGGAGACAAAAGAGTCAAGGACATCGTAAGAAAATTGCCCAGATAATCACTTAACCAGAGCTCATAGGGGCTCAGAGACTGACCATAAATTTAGGGAGCCTGTATGTGTTTGACCTAGGTCCTCTGAATATGTGTTATGCCTGTGTAGCTTGGGTTCTTGTGGAAGTGAGGGCAGTCTCTGACTCCTTTGACTGCTTTTGGGACCCTTTCTTCCTACTGGGCTGCCTTGTCCACCCTCAATATTTGGAGATATGCCTAGTCCTAATGCAGCTTGTTATGCCATGTTTGGTAGATGTCCATGGGAAGATTGCCCTATTCTGCAGGGAAAAGGAGAAGGAGTGGATCTGAGAGAGAGGGGAGGTGACATGGTGGGGGAGGGACTGGGAAGAGAGGAGGAATGAGAAACTGCAGTCAGGCTGTAATATATGAACAAAGATTAAGTGAAAAATACGAACTTTTGCTTAACTGAAATATAATGAAAATTAACTTAATTTGGTGTGATGTAGAGCTATTTCATTTTATGTGTGATTTTGTATTAAAAAGCATCATCTAGTGGCCTGTCCTTCAGAACTCATATTATGAAAATGAATGACTATATGTTGAGAATATTGCTATACCTTAATATGGAACACCGCTTTTATTTGTTTTTGCTTGCAAGTTGGTTTCTGTTATGCTACTTATGTAAGCATCATTTGAATTTTTTTTTTAAATTGGATAGTCTTTGGATATTAGTTTCTTAAAATTTTGTGAAAAATCTAAGCCCCTTGTTCAGTTCCATTTACCTGATGAAAACTACACTTATTGATAGTGGAAAAACGAGACATTGTGTCCTGTATTCACATATTTTGTTTTCCATCTATCTATCTATCTATCTATCTATCTATTTATTTATTTGTTTTTGTTTTGTTTTTTGAGACTCAGTTTTTCTCTGTGTAGTTTTTAGTGCCTTTCTTGTAACTCACCTTGTAGCCCAGGCTGGGCTCGAACTCACAGAGATCTGCATGGCTCTGCCTCCCGAGTGCTGGGACTGAAGCATGTTTTCCATTTATTTCTTACGTTTGACCATTTATTTCAAGTATGTCAAAATTTACTTGAATTGTTTTTTCACTGTTTATTTGCTTTTATTCTAACCTGATCTATTCATCAGTCTCTACATTTTGATACTCAATTATGAAAACTTAGTTTCTTCATCCCTGCTGATTCAAGTTTCTATGATTGCTGTTCTCTCCAGTCATCAGGTAAATTTTTTTTTCACAAAATTGAACATATTTGCAGAAATGTTTGTAGCTTTTTCCCCTCATTCCATCTAAACCATATCCTGATCAATTTTTCAGATTTCTATTACTGTTGTGTTCTTTTATTTTAGTTATTTTAGCTGTTTTTGTGAACATGTGCATGGACACCCCATCCACCCCTGTGTGTATGTGTGTGTGTGTGTGTGTGTGTGTGTGTGTGTGTGTGTGTGTGTGTGCTTACTTCTTGTTTTTATTCAGGCTGGTTTGTTCGAAATGCACTTTTTATATTGTCGCTACGATGACTATTATTTCTGCCCAGCCGTTAAATGCACTAACAATGCATTCAGTAATTGCCCACTGTTTGGAAGGGAACATTATTTTGTCAGCCACACCACTAGGAAGTGTTCTGGAGGTTGTCGAGTTTTCAACTCCAGTCTCATTGTTCCTCCATCCCCCATTTCCTCAGGCTTCATGTAATAGATATTCTCGAGGATTGACAATGAGCCTGCAGTTTGCTCCTGTCCTTGTATTAAATTGTTCTTTATCTTTTATTACTTCTTCCAGTTGTGTTTGGGTATTTTAAATACTTGTTTACCCACATTTCTTCTCCTGATGTATTTTAAGCTATATTAGGTCACAAATAGTGCAATTTTGTCAGAGTCATATATAATCAGTAATTGTTGAATATGAAAAACATGTATTTAATGATCTAACAATGTTATTTTGTTGGGCGAACTTGGAAGGTAAATTGAATTAATAACTGGGAATTATTAAATCATTTTTTATGTTAGAGATTTTTAATAGTTTACAAACAGGGTTCTTGAAATTATAAGTGACAAAGGTAAATGCATGGGGCTGGATAAAGAGTTCAGTGATTTAAAGCACTGGCTGCTCTTTCAAACGACCAGGGTTCAATACTCAACACCTACATGGTGCTCAGAACTGTCTGTAACTCCAGTTCACGGGGTCTGAAACTGTTTTCTGGTTTTCTCTGTCATCAAATACATACACAGTGCATGAAAATACATCCAGAAAAACACCTGTACTCAGAAAATATATTTAAAAATTAATAACCTTTCAGTATGAAATGAATGAAACTCTAATAACATGTTAAACTATGTTGAAGACTTAAATACTTACAAATGAAATAACTTGTTTTTGTATTTTATGTCTTTTCACTACAGAGAAGAAGAAAGAATAGTTATTTTTGAACAACTGTGCTTTAAACATAGAAATAAAAACTGAACGAATGACTAATCTTTGCAGATGAATGCATTATGCTATGAGAAAATTGTTAATAATTCCTTTCACTTAGCCTCATGTAGATACAAGTACATTAGATGCTTATAAGAATCATTGACATAAAAAACTTGAATCATTTCACAAATGTACACCAAATACCAGCAATTAAAAAAAAACTGTAGTATATGTGTCTGACATGACAATGCATTGCTATGAGACAGTTAATAAAATTGTCACTGCAGTGAGGCAAACTAATAGATTTGTCAGGGCATAGTTGCTTTGTAGGGACAAGAGCATCTAAAGTCTTATTTAACAAAATCTCCAATATAGTACAGTTTAATTAACTTCTGTCATCATGTTTTACATTAGAACTTTTCACTTTTTCATCTGATATATCTGTTATAATCTAGCCTATGACCTATATCTGAAATTCCGATAATTTGGAGTGTCGATTTACAAGAGCTCTTTTCAGAAGGGATTTAGAGACATTTTGTTCAATTTGAGATCCAGGAAATATAGATTTCAATGAAACCAATAAAGTGACCTTCAATCAACACTGTATTTGTTTTCCTGGCTGATGCTGTCAGAAATATTGTGAGCAATAAAGAGAGAATAATCACACAGATAGACAAGAAAGAGTGAATTCTTAAAATAAATAACCATATGCTCTAGTTTCTGAGAAAGTCAACATTTCAGATAGAATAAGAAAAATCTTTAAGGAAGTAGGGCATGACAGATAGAAGAAAGAGACAAGGAAAGGAATGGGGAAGCAAGATTTTAAATAGTTGGTTGAAAACAGTATCATTAAATTAAAAATGATTATCATATAATATCACAAATTTTCTTTTTTACCTTTATATTCAATGGAAAGACAGTGCCATTTTTACTTCATTTTCATGAAACTTAATTATCAAGTAAGACATGTTATCCATCATTACAGATGAGCACAAAAGCCTGTTGAATTATTGATTGATTTACATATAACTACATCATTGAAGAATTAATATTAAAATAGATGCAGAGCTTATTGATCATTTTATAAATTCTGTCAGCAACAGAAAATTTCTCTTGATTCTTGAATAGAAACTTGATATTTTTTCCAGAGGATTGGGAGTATGATTTAAAACATATTAATTTGTAGACCATGTAGAACCAGTTGATATTCTTCCTGAGACAGATTGTCATATCTGAATTTGTGCATGGTAAATCTATACCTGTAGTCTTTGTAGGAAGCCATGAGTGTTTATAATTAGTTCATGTTAAAGTGCGAGGTCAACAGGAAAGAACAAAGGAGTAAATGATATGTCAGCTGTTGACTAAGCAACTGATCTGAAGTTTTTAATTTTTTCCTCTTTTTTTATTATACAACCCAACCTCAGTTCCTCCTCCCATCCCTCCTCCCACTTCCCCTCCATACCACCCTTCCCCACTTCCCATCTACTCTTCCCAAAGGGTAAGGCCTCCCATGGGGATTCAACAAAGCCTGATACATTCAGCTGAGGCAGGACCAACCCCCCCTCCCCCCACCTCTTTGCATTAAGGCTGAGCAAGTCATGCCACCATAAGGAATAGGCTCCAAAAAGCCAGCTCAGGAACCAGGGAGAGATCCTGATCCCACTGCCAGGGGCACCTCAAACAGACCAAGCTACACAATTATCTCCCACATGCAGAGGGCCTAGTTCAGTTCTGTGTGGGCTCCACAGCAGTTGCTAACCTGAAGTTTTAAAGAAAAATAAAGTGTGCTCAATACAGGATTATGTAGTCCTCAAGAAATCCTGTTTCCAAGGAAAACATTGGCTCAATACAATTTTTTATGGTTAATATTAGACACTAAATACAGAAATCTGAAAGAATATTATAGTCAAAGAACAACTGTGAAGAGATCTCAGAGGAAGGAAGTTGGTCTCATTTTAGGCCATGTTATGATGTTGGTGTACCCAAATGAGGACAAATTAGAAGAAATAAGCAGTGAGAGACAAGATAGAAAGAACAGCATTGCCTATATGGCTCTGTTGGAAAGTACAGCTTAATAAAGAAACTGAGAGCACTCAGATTTTTACAAATATTAATCAAAGCAAATTACATCGATGGCGATTGTACTCCTGACTCTCAGAACTGTGATTACCTGTATTAAATCTTCTCAAGATTGGGCTCTTTAACATTTTGTCATGAATAGAGGTTCTCATATGGTTCTACAAAGCCTGAGGTGTGCTCCTTGAGTGTCATAGAAATTGGTCCTCTGATATTGGAAGACTTGGTGTTGGTGCAAACCTGCTAGATGATCAATACTCCCCTGAGCCTTCAACACAAGAGACCAGTATAGAGTTCTTGCCTCAGGATTCCAGAGCATGGAAACCACAGGTACAGATTTAGTGAAAAGGGAATTTTTATTGACCTCCCTGGAAAGGAGCTGTTGAGGTAGAGACCCTTGTTTTCAACTTAACTTGGAGCAACAGTTGCCACAGCTGCCCAGCAGGAGGAGTCTCAGAGTGGGTTGTTTTGTTAAACCTTTCCTTTGTGGTTTAAAAAAAAAAAAAAAAGAAAAGGTTGCAATACTGCAGATGGTCAAGCAATCAAGGGCTGCCAGTAAGTGCAGTGTAAACCATGTGCCTTCAAGTACTGTTAAAGGTCCTGTGGAAACAGAGTTTGGAATAATAGGCCAGCATACACGAAGGAAAACATTAGAAATCAAAACCACCAACATTTTAATGACCTTGTCATTGTTTTTGTTTTGTCTTTCATGAGAGGTATGGAAATGGAAGCCTTTCTCCAAGTTCTTTGTCTGATTTAATGCCAACATCTAACCCATCAGTCATGGATAGATGTGCATGTACTAAAACAAAAAGTGATTCGTGATTGACTGTAAGATTTTGTCACTGCAATACTAGGAAATGGATCAGATATTTTTAGAATAGGAAAAAAAGTTTTTGTGGGAGTTTTTGCAAATGTGGTAATGAAAGTAACTTGAGGTTCTGTTCAGATTTCTTCCCTTATTTTTATAAAACTGAAAATAAGTGTCAAGTGAAAAAGAGGAATATGCAAGATTTGCCAAAAGAGTATTAACTGGACAGAGAGTGACTTGCCATCAAAGGGGAGCATGAAATGTGACAAAGAGGGACATGGGACATTAGCTGGTGTGCATATACCCAATCACAAGCACAGGCAGAAGAATAAAATAGAATAATAAACATCATAATAAAAGTACACAATTTCACAGGTTTGGGGTTGCTGTTCCATAGCACAATAAAGACTGGACTGGACGTATGTTGATAAATATATTAATGATAGGCCAATGAAGCACATTTGGTACAGAGTGAATTGTAGATAGAATAAGGACAAGCAGCAGAAAAGAAATTGGTAGGGTCAATGAACATTGTTACTTCTTTAGATTCAAATAATTCAAATAATTATTTGAATAATAATTTGATGTCATTACACCTGAGGACAGAATGTGGATGGTAGCAATAAAAATAATTTCTTGAGTTTAAACTGTTAATATTTTTCAATTGCTGACAATTGCAAGGTGTCACATATGTTTATGCATGGTAGTCATGTCAGAGGTTGATAAAACAGCTTTGGACTAGAGAATATCAGACAATAGTACCAGAATGTTAATGGACTACTGTAAAATACACTTTTGTTTAGGATAAGAATGATATGTCGGTAGACTAATTGCCAAAAATGTTCAAGAAATATATGCACAGAGACGGCTTCAGCAGTAGACAGATAATTCCAACAATATTGGCTAGTGATGGAATAATTTGGCAGCATCAGCTTCATTAGCTTCAAATGTGACATTCCTTTGCTTTATTAACGCTATTCTAGCAGACCTAATTCTTGGGGTTGCGCATGTCTAGTGCCATATTGAACGAGAGTAGCTCTGATCTCTTTCATGAGACACTAAAAGGATAAGTCCTCTTAAAAAGGAAGAGGAGGGGTGGTCGTGGCACACACCTTTAATCCCAGCACTTGGGAGGCAGAGCCAGGTGGATCTTTGTGAGTTCAAGGCCAGCCTGGTCTACAGAGCGAGCTCCAGGAAAGGCACAAAGCTACACAGTGAAACCCTGTCTCAAAAAACCAAAAAAAAAAAAAAAAAAAAGGAGGGGGCTGGAGAGATGGCTCAGAGATTAAAATCATCAACTGCTCTTCCAGAGGTCCTGAGTTCAATTCCCAGCAACCACATGGTGGCTCACAACCCTCTGTAATGAAATCTGGCACCCTTTTCTGTATACATAATAATTAAATCAATCTAAAAAAAAATAAAGGAGGAGGAGAAGGCTCACAAGGTTAATGAGACTCCTCCTTTCCCTGAGGTTTCATTTAATACTTGTTCCAGTAAAATACATCATCATCATCATCATCTATTAATTAGCTAAGATTGTGTACTCTTTGCTGATACTAGCATCATCACTATACTTCCTCACAGTACGCATCCAGCTAGTCATTGTATTGCACACAAACATTCCTGTAATGTAGTTTCCAATATTTTCTTTGCTGGGACAAACACTGATTTTCAAATATATACATTAAATTGTGTCAATTTATTGCTTGACCCATTTAATTTCAACAAGTTCCAGAAAGGAGCCCATAGATTATAATGTTGATACATATTCCTATTCAGTGACCTACACACTCACAGGTCAATTATAATATACACTACTGACTAGATAGGGTTCTTCAGAGGCTCAGCTGCTCAGTGACTGTAGCAAAATGTTTAAATCCACTAATCCATTGCCACTATTTGTACATTCTTCTCCAATGCCATGTTTCTGTCACATCATGTTTCTGGGAAGGAAATTCTTAGGGCTCCAACTGCCTTTGTGGTGTCTGTGTTCCACTATGTTATGCTGAAAACTGACTGATTTCGTCACATTATACACGGGTTAGATCTTATGTAGTTTGTTAGTGTCATCACTCTGTGCAGTAAATAGACATTACTTTTAATCTCCTATAAAAAATCATGTGCTTGCTATAGTTTGATTAGGTATAATTTATACCAAATAAAAGCATATATTGACAGTCCAAAGAAATGAACTGATCAACCCATATAAGGACACTTTCTTTCATTAAGATCCCATACTCTCAGGAGAAAGAACTAGGTACAATGGACCCAAGTCAAGGCAATGATCAGCTATAAATAATGCAAACATTTAAATAGTAGCTTTATTTAGGAAAAAAGAAACGAAGAACCTGAAGTAACTGAATGATCAAGCAAAGTATGCATGACCATCTGCTAAGGATTCTCTACAGAAGATTTCTTATTTCATAGAAAGATTTCCCCCTTTCACCTTAGCATTACACTTATGTAATGAAAATAATAAGAAATTGAAATGTATTACCAGATGGCAATATTCTTTCTTTTACTTTCTCTCTTTCCTTCCTACCACTTCTTTACCCTGTTTCCATTTCTCACCACCCTTCCCTCTCCGACTTCCTTTCAACCTGTGCTAGGCTATGCAGTTCTAGAAACAAGTAGTTATGAATTCATTCAGTGATTTTCGGCACTATAATCCCAGTGTAGAGACAGAATTCAAAAATTGGACGGGTATGCATATTTTCATTGGATGTGGTCACAGGTGCATGAAAGCCTAGAAAAGACATAAAGAGAGCTACACAAAAGAGAAGATGCTAGAATTGGCTGTTCTAAGAGCAGCATTTTATGATGTTAAAATAGGGGAAGCAGATTTTAGGTACTAGGAAAAGCATTTGCATTGATTTAGAGGCACACACAGCAAAAGCAGACTCTAGGGAAAATACCACATTAACTTTAGTTGTGGGTGATACTTGTTTTGGAGGAAGAAGTGTGGATGGTGAGTTGGAATGACAGATACAGTGAAGGATGATGAAGGGTACTTTATAAAGGCCTGGTATTCTTACTTTGTTGTCATGAACTTTGTGGTTTGGCTCTTTACTTAATTGTTGTCCATTTTTCTTAAAATGCAAATGTGGGCATACCATTTCTTTAAAGTAACATGTAGGTTCAACAAGCATTTTTCCTATATTTTCTCATAAATTCTACCTTTCTCTACACTCCTTCATATTTTTCAATGTAGATCAACTTGCTCTACCTCTACCCCTATAAGATTTACCTATTTCTATGTTTTCTTTTTCCCAGCAACTTTGTTGAATCTCTTACTTCTATTTAAGAGAGCAGTCTTGTCCAGTACCTGCTCATGACTCACAGTCTTTTACGTGAAAAAATTTAGATGAAATCCTAATTCACATGTAATCACAAAATGTTTGGCTGACTCAGGTGTATTTTGAACTGCTTATGAGTTCTTTTTCTATGTCTGGGGTCACTAAAGTTAAACTGTCTACCTCTGACATTTAGCTCCTTAACACCAGATGTACCATATCTTCTTTACTCCTGATACCAGGCAGAATGAATTGACCTGTGAGTGGATAGGTCACTGAATAGGAATATGTATCAACATTATTATCTATGGGCTCTTTTCTTGAACTTGTTGAAATTGAATGTGTCAAGCATTAAGTTGATTCAATTTAATGTGTATATTTGAAAATCATTGTTTGTCCCAGGAAGGAAATATTGGAAACCACATTACAGGAATGTTTGCGTGCAATACAATGACTAGTTGGATGCTTACTGTGAGAAAGTATAGTGATGATGCTAGTATCAGCAAAGAGTACACAATCTTAGCTAATTAATAGATGATGATGATGATGATGATGATGATGATGATGTATTTTACTGGAACAAGTATTAAATTAAGGGTAGAAGGTCCTGGATCAGACTGATACGTCCAGCTTGAAATGGGAATATACTAGTCATATAGAGAAAAAAGATAGACTTTCTGAAATAGTTATTTCTTCTTTATATTTTTGGACATGAAATATCAGTTATTGAATGAATGAATTAGAATTAACTTTGAAGTAATGAAAAGGAGTAAGTTTGCCTCATGGAAAAAAATGTACAATAAATAAAGAGATAGGAATTTACCTTGTATAGTCTTAACAGAATGGCAAAACATATCCATGTATGTATTGTTCTTTCTATAATCTACCTGTTCCATCTACCTATTTAATTTATATGCCTATTTATGTACCTTTCTTTTTGCTTATCCACCTACCTACCTACAAGTCAAAGCAATATTATAAGACAACCAGGACAGACTTTTTACATTAAAGCTAAGAGGAAATAAAATTTTCTGTTGCTAGTGATCAAAGATATCAAATACGGCATGAGGTCAAATAAAATAGAAACTGGAAAGAGTTCATTGGGTTTCACCACGCACAGGTTATTACTGCCTGTTGTTGGAAAGCATTCAGTCAAGTGGTCAGGTCAGCAAGGAGAGCATAAGAGCTGAGGTGACTGTCAGAGAAAAAAAGGTAAGAAAGAAGATAGGCAGAGAAATCCAGATGTGTCAAGAACAGAAAGGAAAGTGCTACAGAAATTCAAGCCACTGGCATGGCATTTGCTAAAATGGAGTTCAGATGCAGTGGTATTTCAGAGCAAGAACACTTCTTTTGCATAATGAAACAATAACCCCTAAATAATTCCATTACCTTTAGAAAGCAAAGTGCCCATTCTAAAAATAGCCAAACATATCCTGACAACATCTGTAGCACTCAGATTTTGTTTCAGTGTGAGCGCACCAGTGTTTGTACCCTAATATTTAAGAGTGAATTTAAGGTGATAAAACGTTTTAATAAGTACTTAAATGTTTTGTGACTTTAAATGGACATTCAACTCTAAAGCATGTCTATTACTCTTTCTAGAACAACTGGGCTGGGTGCTGAATAGATGTTCATTTCCAAGAGAGATGCTTTTCAGAACTTGCACAGCATCAGCAGACAGGATTAATCATGGGCAGTCACTTTTGGTAAGACTGCCATCTAATTTTTAAACACCCCCTTCCTCACCTTCAGCTAGTCACAATGTCACTCTACATATTAAGTCATAAATATTCCATGTTGGAAACTTGTCAAGAGAAGAAAAAATGTAATAGGCACATGGTTATTCCCTGAGGTGTATTCTCTAATAGCTACAGTATTTTCCAATATGGAAATTAAGTAAATTATAGTGCATTAACTTGGTAGTGTATTACACTGTCTTTGACATAATGGTATAAAAAACTGTGATGTTTAAATATAATGATTCCATTAAAAAGTGGACTACAGAATGCCTTGGCTGTTACAATTTATATCATGTAAAATACCTTGGTATTGACAACATTTGAAAGACAAGTATTAGAAGCATAATGTTTTGTGTTTACAATATTAAGGTGATATTCTTCTTCTTTATTCAGTTGTCACTTGATTGACAAAATGTTTTGGTTTTCAATACCTAGAAGATGAGTCATAGGTACTCATTATATTCCCATTATTTCCAGTTATATATAGAAACATTAGCAAAATAGAATTTAAACCAATGACATTTTAAATAAAATATATCTTGCATATTTACAAATGTCATTAAGATTACTTTCAAAATTCATTTTGTCAAAGCAGCACATCCACTGATGTATGAATCAGTCTGTTCATGTAGAAGAGACTTAGATGCCTCTTTCTCTAGCCTTCTAAGTGGAAGTCCAGTGACTTCTAATTCACCAAAGAAATCCAGGCACATTTTGGTTTTCCAGAGGATCTCATTGTAGTCAAGAGTAATACAACTCTCTAATACAAAATTCCACTTTCACAGATGGTGATTAGACTTGAGTTGCCTTGAGACAGAATTATGTTGTTTTTATGTATTATTGAAACTAAATGCGTGTTCACCCCAACAGAAGTGTTAAGCAAATGCATTGAGAAAAAACAAAAAAGGATAATTCCTTATTTTGATCTAAATTGAAATGAAAAATCTTATCCTTTTCTAAGTCCTTCATTTTTTTAAGTTCATTTAATGGGACTATGTTTGCTTAAGGGACTAACTCTTGTGAGTGAATTTGAGAAGTTGTGGAAGGTAGTTCTAGAGACCTTCAAAAGTCGTGTGCCACCATGATGAAGATAAAGGCCTTCCTGTACCTTTCTTTTTAGCAGAATGTTTCTCAGTGATGGGATTAGGGTGTGTATCTTTTAATAAATCAGAAGACATTCATTAGACAGCAAAGCTTTGAATTAATTTGGGGGTAATGAGTGAACATTTTTGGATGAATGAGTGAACAGTCTTAGACTCATTGCAGTAAGAGCCAAAAGAAAGGTCAGAACCAGTGAGACAGAACTTGGTCATATTTCAGAGATGTCTGGTAGTTTTACAACACTTCTCTGCTTAAACATCCTCAGTAGGTTTTTCACAGAATAAAATTAAATCACTTTTATGATTCTCTCCTAGAATATAAATTCGTGTGAAGTCACAGGCCTTTTCTATTTTTATAGTTAGAAGGAACTAAGATATCTCTTGCCTCAATCATTTGTTTTTATAAATGAGGAGGTCCAGATACAGAGATAAAATATCTTGCCCAGGAATGGGTAGATGCATAAATACGAAGTAAGAAGTTCTGTTTTTTAGTTTAATTATTTTCCTAACTATTCACTCCTCAATTTTAATACTGTTCCTAATGTGTTGTTCAATATATTCCCTTTATAAGGCACACACTTATGTATACAAAGGACAGCCTGCAGCGTAATTGTTTGGTACATATCTGTACTATTTTATTCCTTCTGGTTCTTACTATGGTATATTCTAAAATTCCTTTCTTTTTATGTGATTAGCTCGTGTAGTCATAAAGGATTGATGGTTTGATTTTCTAAGGAGGTATAAAAACCTAAACATATGCAGTGGCTGGAAGGCCATTTTCCTTTTAAAATTGTCCTTCATGGAGATATGTGATCAAAGAGGGGGAAAAAATATCTCAATTTTTCTAAACAGAGTTCATGTACAAGAGGTCACAGTTAAGGTTTCCTTGGGAGTTCTAATTCTGAATTCCCTGACATTTGTGGCTTTAAATTATAACTTTAGTGCCCCATTAATGCAAGGTATTTTTTTTACACTGAATTGTTTTATGTCTTTTATTCTGTACTAATGGACATTGTGTTGATTTCTGTGAATATCATGGGAAGCTCAGTGTTCTGGTAAAATCTTCTTAGTTCACATTTCACTTATAAATCCTTTATTTGAGTTTTACTGAAGTATTTAAAAGCTTTTCTGTCAATAGCCATTTTGTGTAATTTTACAAAAAACATATAATATGTTTTTTATTTAATATGAATATATGCCTTCTGAAAACCAATGACTTTTATTATTTGTTTCACTGTTTAGCATTTAAGATGGAGTTTTTGTCTCAGTAACATGCACGCAATACTGGGAATTTGTTTTTAATTTTAGGATAATTTTTGACTTTATGAAAATGATAATTTGTAAGACAAATATTTTGTATTTTCAATCTAAATTCTGTTATCATGCATTTTTATTGAATTAAAATTTGCTCTCAGCTTTTAAAGCTTAATGTTTTTATCATTCCTTGGGCCAAAATATATACAAATCATATGACTTTGAGAAGTATCACGCCTAAAGTCCAGTAAATTTGGTGTGTACTTCTTGCATTGATAAATATCCTGGTGCAGATTATACAGAAAAAAGAAGTGAGCTGATAACATGAAGGCAGTCTTCAAACATAGCATAATGTTGTAGCCCACTAGCTTTCCTAGTGGCTGTATCCAGCAGGACTGCATTAAGAAGTTGATTGGACCACGGGCCTGAGTACCAGGTGTTTGTAAGGGGATACACTTGACTGTAACTAGCAATGGGGAGTCTTTTGCTCCACCTCTTGGCATTGTTATAATTAGATTTTTAGAATAAAATATGGGCCAGTGGATTAGGATCCAGGCCCACTGGAGTGTTTCCTGTGTTTTTTCTCCCCTCTTTATTTCTAACTAAGTCTCTTATCCTTCATTCCTCAAGAGTCCCTGGAATAAATAATGGTGGGGACTGGTCCCCTATAGCATAAGAAATATCGTGTACTAAAGAGAATCAGTAGGTATAATGAAAACGTTTTCCTATTGCTTACATACTGCTTCTTATTTTAGCATCATGTTGATATACCACAACATAAAAACGTAAGATATTTCCCATACATGTTCATTATCCATACTTTTACCCAATAGGACAATGCTCTTGAGACATATTAAATGATAAGGCTACTTTTTTCTAGTGAGAGTTGAACAAACATCTACTCGCCTAAAATATGGCATTGATAATAGATCAAAGATGTCCACCCAAATCCAACTTCATAAATTAACAAGTTTATTTGACTTTATAGGAGCACCAGTAAGGAGTCATATACAGGAGCAAGGATGACCCCAAGATAGCTGCACCACTGCAAAGCCCCAATTCATGGATGGTCACATGGAAAGTTCATCATGGGGTACCACCTTCAAGCAACCTTGCACTTCATATATGCTCTAACATCTCATCAGATCATTTGCAGTTAGGTAGAGAGGGAAAGGTGAGGGAAAAGGGCATAATGGTGAGAATCTGAGGTGCAGGTCTCTTCCCCCATCTTCTACTCTGCTTCTATTTGTGAGCATCTCCCAAATATCATTGTATTGTTGTTATTTATTGAATAACCATAAATTCGCAGGCTCCATTTGTTGTAGTAATTGTAAATCATCAAGTAGTTCTGATTTCATTTGACAGTTAGCCATCAGCAAGCACCAGTTCTTTTATTCTAATCTTGATTACAAATATTAATTATCCAATTAAACCTTAAGTATTACATGATAATAATATATAACTATATATTAATGTTTATTTCTGCCTGTTCATCTATTTAGCTATCATCTCTCTACTATTTATCATCAATTTATATATCTATCTTTCATCTATCTATCTATCTATCTATCTATCTATCTATCTACCATAATCCATCATCATTATTCATTTATCTTCTACCATCTCTCTATTTTTCATATCTATTACTTACAGAATGTTTACATAAAAGTTCAAAGAGGCCATAACATAATTTAAGGAGCACAGATGCCTTGCTAGAGGCAGAAACTGAGATCTGGTACAGATGTAGAGTCATGGTAATGACACTAAGATATTATGTTAGGGAAAAATTGGAGGGACTCAGAACAGTGCTGCAAGGTTGTAAATCTGAAGAGGCCTCAGAATTGAGTAAAGCTACAGAAGACTGAAGTAGAACTGTGAGGCTTAGAGGTGTGCAAGGTTCAGCATCAAACACAGAAAGACGAATGGATGGACAATCATTCCAATACGTCATCTCCAAAGTAGCATTGAGCTTAACTGAAGCACTTCGGATGTTTAGGAGTTCTCTGCTAGTCTCTTGCTGCACACAGCAGGCTGTCAGACAACAGTTCTATGGGAGTCGCCATCCTCAGAGTATCAGGTAGCCTTCTCTTTAAGGGATCCAAGTGAAAGGGTTAGAGTCAAGTGTGTTTGGTAAAGTCCCACAACTAGATTTTTTCCCTTTCTTTGTTTCTTTCTCTTTTGAGATTAATCTACTTACTTTATGTTTTTCTTACATGGATGGATGTGCACTATATCCATGCCAGATGTTCCTTGAAAGTCAGATGTGGATATCTGATTCCCTGGAACTAGAGTTGCAGATTGCTGTGTGTCACTGTGTGGGTGCTGGAAACTGAGTCCAGGTCCACTGCAAGATAAAATGTTTTCAAATTCTGAGCTATCTCTCCAGCCACTAGAATTAATTTAGTTGATACTGTTTGGAGATCTACATGCACTCACATTACTGAGCTTATATACATGGTATCTTTTTATACTTATGAATAAGTTATCAGTAAGCATCTTATGGATGAGCCTGTACAAGTAGAGTTTGTATGCAAAATGAGATATGATATCCTGCCTCTGTATTTATATCCATAAGGGAACCAAGTGTTGCTCCTAAAATTTAGTAACCTGGGACAGTGTGGGTCCAACAACTTCCCAGAGCTGGGGCAGGTAGGCATACTGTACAGAGGGTGCCAGATACTACTGCCAACACCATGTGCTGAGCTCAGCTGTAAAAGGAACCTATACATGCACATAGGTGGTCTGGCCCTTTATGGCTTTGCTCACATGATCAGAGAACTGCTGTAAGTATACAGAAAGCCAGGTCCAGACTGAGAAAACTTCTGAACAGATATAACATATTTAAAAATGTGCTTAGGAGCTGAAGAAAGAAAAATAGGCCAGGTGGTGGTGCACGCCTTTAATCCCAGCAGTCGGGAAGCAGAGCCAGGTGGATCTCCGTGAGTTCGAGGCCAGCCTGGGCTACAGAGTGAGTTCCAGGAAAGGGGCAAAGCTACACAGAGAAATCCTATCCGGAAAAACAAAAACAACAACAAAACAGACAAACAAACAAACAAAAACAAAAAAAGAAAAAAAAAACAAAAAGAAAAAAAGATAGACATAGAAAAAGAAAATATTTTGAAAATAATAAAATAAAGTCTTTAAAGAGAAAGTAAGTCATATAAATTGAAAATGCCACTGGAAATACCACAATACAGGACATGTGGGCCTTATATAGTGCCCTGTTAACTTTAAATTGTTTAAATTATAATTAGCAAAACCCAACAGCTGCTGAGAAACATTGGATATATGGATAAATATTGTTTAATCTGGTTTTGTCATAGAATACCTTGTTTACTCCATTTATGATGGTTGAAAGTAAAAGACTTGTATGACAAATACATTATGTCCTTGAAGAAAAAAAATTGAGGAAGATATCAGAAAATGAAAAGCTCTCCCATGCTCATAGAGAGGCAGAACTAACATAATAAAAATGACAATCTTACCAAAAAGCAATCTATATATTCAGTGTGATCTCCATCAAAATCCCAACACAATTCTTCACACACCTTGAAAGAACAATACTCAACTTCATATAGGAAAACAAACAAACAAACAAAAAACCCAGGATAGCTAAAAGAATTCTTTACAATAAAATAACTTCTGGAGGCATCAGCATCCTTGACTTCAAGCTCTACTATAGAGTTATAGTAATGAAAAACAGCTTGGTATTGGCATAAAAACTGACACTTGGACAATGGAATTGAATTGAAGATCCCAACATTAATCCACATACCTATGAACACTTGATTTTTGACAAAGACATTAAAATTGTAAGATGGAAAAAAGAAAGTGTCTTCAACAAATGGTACTGGCATAATTGGATGTCAACATGTAGAAGATTGCAACTAGATCCATATCTATTGTAAAGCACAAAACTCAAGTTCAAGTGGATCAAAGACTTCAACATAAATCCAGTTAGACTGAACCTGATAGAAGAGAAAGTAGGAAGTAGCCTGGAACACATTGGCACAGGAGACCACTTCCTAAATATAGCACCAGTAGCACAGACACTGAGAGCAACAATTAATAAATGAGACCTCCCGAAAATGAGAAGCTTCTGTAAGGCAAAGGACACAGTAAATAAGACAAAACAACAGCTTACAGAATGGGAAAAGATCTTCACCAACCTCACATCTGACAGAGGGCTGATCTCCAGAATATATATAAAGAACTTAAGAAACTAGATCAAAATACCAAACAGTCCAATGTAAAAAATGGTCTACAGAGGTAAACAGCGAATTCTCAATAGAAGAATCTCAAATGGCTGAAAGACATTAAATGAATTACTTAACATCCTTAGTCATCAGGGAAATGCAAATCTAAATGACTGAGATATCATTTTACACCCATCAGAATAGCTAAGTTTTTTTTTTGCCCCCACCCCCAAGTTTTTGAACACTGATGACAGTTTATGTTGGAGTGGATGTGGATCAAGGGGAACTCTCCTCCACTGCTGGTGGGAATACAAGCTTGTACAGCCACTTTGGAAATCAGTAAGGTGACATCTCACAAAATTGGGAATCAATCTACCTCAATACCCAGTGATACCACTCATGAGCATATACCCAAAGGATGCTCAATCATACCACAAGGACACATGTTCAACTAGGTTCATAGCAGCATTATTTATAATAGCCAGAACCTGGAACCAACCTAGATGTCCCTCAACCAAGGAATGGATAAAGAAAATGTGGTATGCATACATAATGTAATATTACTTAGCTATTAAAACACAGAGAAATTTGTAGGCAAATGGATGAAACTAGAAAATATCATCTTCAGTGAGGTAACCCAGACTCAGAAAGACAAACATGGTATGTACTCACAAATAAGTGGATACTAGATGTAAAGCACAGGGTAACCAGACTACAACCCACAGCTTTGGAGAAGCTAAGAAACAAGGAGGACCCCAAGAGGTACACGCAGATCACTTTTGGTAGGGGAAATAAATGAGATCTCCACGTGTAAACTGGGGACAGGGGGAAATAGAGGGTAGGCGGTATGGTATGTGAACATGAGAGAATGAGGATGTTCAAGCTGGGGGAGAGATGGAGTGGGAGAGCAATGACAGAGATATCTTGATAGACGGAGACATTATGGAGTTAGGGAGAAACCTGGTGCCAGAGAAATCCCCAGGAACTCAAAAGGACCACCGCTTAATAGACTACTAGCAATAGTGGAAAGGTTATCTGAAGTGGTCTACCCCAGTAATCAGATTGGTGAATACCCTAAGTGCCATCATAGAGCCTTCATTTAGTACCTGATTGAAGCAGAGGCAGAGATCCACAAGCAAGCACCAGGCTGAGCTCTGGGAGTCCAGTCCAAAAGAAGAGGGATTATATAAGCAAAGTGGGCCAGGATCATGATGGGGAACTCTACAGAGACAACTGAACCAAGCTCATAGGCACTCACAAACTTTAGACTGACAGCTATAGAACCTGCATGGGACTGGACTAGGTGCTCTGCATCCAGGAGACAGTTCCATAACTTGGTCTGTTTGAGGGACCATGGCAGTGGGATCAGGATCTATCCTTAGTTCATGAGTTGGCTTTCTGGATCCCATTACCTATGGTGGGATGAAGATGCTGTCACCCCCAGACAACAGGACGTAATTTTATGAATAGGATACCCACATTCCCCCAAATTCTTGGGGTCCCCTGAGATGTTGTTGTCACACCCAGAAAAGAGGAAGAATTTTTAAGAATAGGACAGTCACATATCAAAGAGTTGGAGGGAGTAGTTTTTGGTCATTCAGTGGGTTATAGATGTTTTGTCATTGTTTAGGGAGGTTACTTGCAAGTTGTTATTGGTCATGGTAAGGGAAGAAACTAAACAAAAATGGTTAGATTAAGTGATTCCTTTCTTTCTTTTTCTTTCCTGTCTCCTTCTTTCTCTCCTAGCTAGTGACAAAAGGAGGGTGATATAGGAATAATAGGGTAAAACAGTAAATTATTGAATCTATTTTTAAACTAAAAAGCAACTACTAGTCTCATATATTTTACATTGCAATGGATTTTTGATATTGATATAAATTTAAGGTTACTTTTGTTAGAACACACTGTATATATTTTTCTACTCTTGTTTAAGTTATTGTACATATACAGCACATTTTAAAATGTAAAGTTCTAATCCTTGAAAGCATTACTACAAACTGCTCAGGATAATTAAGAAATTCAGATTATCAGTTCATCATCTATAACAATCAAACATGTTAGGTATATTTTCAAGGTTGAAAAGATAATATTTAGATAGATAGCTGGTCATCAAACTCCTCTGAGATCTATAGAATACAACATTTGAAATATTTTAATATAACAGGCTTTTCAGGACAGCAAGACAGGTCTGCTCCTGGATGCACTAATCTACTTCAAAAAAGATGATGGGCATTGAAGAAATTCTATATGGAGTTTTCTTTCAATGTGGTAAAGATATCCACTGGGAAAGAGACTGCCCTTGCCTTGACTACTGACAACATTATGTCTAAATTGAATAAGTGAGTCACAAAGGGAGTCTACTGCTGAACTTTGCCAACATAAGGTAGGCCAGTCCTTCACAACTTCTGCTTCACAGAAAAGTCTGTCAGATATTATAGGCCTGTAGGCCAAAGATGGATCATCCAACCAAGAGGAACCTTGGGTGACTGTCCAGACAGCCAGCTGTCTCTATTGTTTCTATAGTTTTGAAAGTTGTTTTCTTTGCACTTCCTATTAACTCAGGTAAGATTTTATCCTCAGGTCTTTGATGGGGTTGAAGAATACATAGTAATGGTTTTACAGTTTTTCTTATCAAATTTAGAAATGAAACTTACAAAGTTTATAAGGCTGAGAAACATAAGCTTAAGTTGTTTATTTAAGAAAATGTTTTAAGGTCTAAAAAGATATTTTTAGGTTGGTAATACCAGTTATGAAATAAAGTGATTTAGATACAAAACTTTGGACTTATCAAGATAGGATAGATAATAGAGTACTTTCTCCAAAGTTGCCAAATAAAAATAAACTGGGCATTGTGAATGTAATTTTTACATGTGAATTGTTCTTATTTTATATAGATTTACTCTTTTAGAGTTAAAACTTTTGCTTTTTATTTAGACAAAAATGGAGAAATGTTGCAGCATATTTGATTGCACTGTGTGAAGATGTATTGCTGTTTTACCTCACATGCCTAAGCCAATTTTGATTTGTTTAATAAAGAGCTGAATGCCCATAGCTAGGCAGGAGAGATCAGGCAGAACTTCTGGGCAGAGATGTGACCTCTGGAAAAGAATTTGAAGCTGGGGATTAACCAGCAAGACATGGAGGAAGTCAGTCGTACAATACTGAGACGAGGGAACAAGACACATGGAAGAACATAGATTAACATACCTGGGTTAAGTTAGATTTTAAGAGCTAGTTGAGAACAAGCCTAACCTAAGGCCAAGCTTTCATAATTCATAAGAAGTCTCTGTGTCATTATTTGGGAGCTGGCAATCCAAAAAAAGACCTGTTACATGGCTTGTTGGAGGAGGCTTGTTAATGGTGGTGGACTTCGAGGTTTCAAAAGATTTATTCCCTGGCCTCCTACATGCAGATCAATATATAAGCACTCATCTGTGCCTTCTGTATTGTTTTTGTGCTACCACCATGGACTCTGACCCTCTGCAATTGTAAGCCCAAATTAAATGTTTTCTTTTTACATTGCCTATGTCATGCTCTTTTGTTACAGTAATAGAAAAGTAACTAAGATAATATATAAGAAAGAGTGACAAGAAGAGAATCTTTTGAGAGGCTCATGGCATTCTGATCTTTAATCTGAGCTGTGATTACACAAATGTAATCAGTTCAGAATATGTATTTAATTGTAATTTTATGTCTTGTTCACTTTCTTTGTTATATCTCTTCATTAATATTTCTCTTTACCAAGAAAAACATAATTTTCTTTAAGTATTTATGCTTGCTCCCTCTCTAATTGTTTATGATTGTGTGTGTGGGGTGGTGGTGGTGGTGCTATGTTGTACAAGTCAGGGGACAATTTGTGGGAATCAGTTATCTCCTTCTACCATGTTGGTCTAAGTGATGAAACTTATGTTGTCAGATTCGGCAGCAAGCCTATTAGCTGCTGAGTCATCTCAGCAGGTGTAACATGAATCTTAAAAGGTCTTATTAATAAAAACAACCTCAGGGCCAGGTATTGGGGTAAATGCTGGAAGATCAGAGAAACAGAACAAACCATAGCCACCTCATCTTGCTAATTCATCAGCTGGTCTTGATTTTTCAGACTGGAAGCCTCTGCGTCCTCATCCAAATGGATCTCAGCTGAACTGCTGCTCAAAAGCCTGAAAGCTTAAAGAGACTCTAGTTCCTGGTTTTCATGCCTTATATACCTTTCTTCTTCCTGTCATCACTTCCTTGGATTAAAGGCGTGTGTCACCATGCCTGGCTGTTTCCAGTTTGGCTTTGAACTCATAGAGATCCAGATGGATCTCTGCTTCCAGAATGCTAGGATTAAGGTGTGTGTGTGCCACCATTTTCTGGTCTCTATGTTTACCCAGTGGCTGTTCTGTTCTCTGACCCCAAGATAAGTTTATTAAGGTGCACAATATATTGGGGGACACAATATCACCACAACCAGACCTCTCAATTAAAAAAAAATCTTCATTTTTGAGAATTACAAACATACATACATATAGGAATTCATGTCCATCTGCCATTTCTCCTCCAACTTTCCCTATATCCCCTCACACATCTCTTTCCAAATTCATGTGTTTCCCTAAATTAAAAAAAAAAGTGTAAAGTATATTTATGTCATGTAGATCTAGACTTTTTTTTTTAATAATTTAAGTTGCATAGAGTTTTCTGGTATAGCAGTAACCACCTACACCTTAAATTGTTTTAAAGATTATAAACAATGACTGAATTTCTATTGCACAATATACACAATTAATGACTATGATTGCATACATGTGTGTATACATACACAGGAGTGTTAATATGTGTTCACAGAAATACTTACGGGTGCATAAAAACAAGTGTTTGTTTCCTTATGCATGTGCATAAGGAAACAAAAGGGCAACTTTAAGGATAGTTCCTTAGGCCTATTCCCTCTTTTTTGTATGCTCTTTTTAGGAGGAATCTCTAATTAACTTTCAATTCTCAAAGTAAGTTAGGCTGGATGGCCAGAGAGTTTAAGTGTCCCCCTACATCTGTTGGCTGTTTCCCCACCACTGGCATTAATTCATACCACTGTTTCCTGAGTTGCTTCTCAAATGTGGGTTCTGGGGATTGAACTTAGGTTCCGATGCTTGCAGGGAAAGCAGTTAGCTACTGTTCCAGCTGTGTGCTTATTTTCTATTTGTTCACTTTTCTTTCAAAGTTCAAATTTCTAAAAAGACAGAACTAGGAATCACATCTATTTCTGGTTCTAACACTACAATAACCCCTTATATTTTTGTATATTTCCATAAATGTTATTCTCATAGTAGTACTGTTTCATATTTTAGGCAACATTGTTATCAAAAATTATGTTAAGAAGAATGAAGAGGAAATATCAAACATTGTAAATCTGTTTCAACGTGAATCCTTTTTAAAGAGAGGATTCTGAAAAAAAAAATTTAAATTTTTAATTCATTTGAACTCTCTGTGGCCTCAAAACAACTTGTCTTGCCAATGCCAGATGTTCAAAACAGCAACTTTGATTTACTAGTTGATATTTATTTCATGAAAGACTGGTATCTGATGACTTGCAATTTAATTTAGAGAAGGGGAGGCAATGGATAAAAGATGAAAACAGTGAGGGAGGGAGAGAAGGAGAGGGAGAAAGACTGAGAGGGGGAAGCAAGAGAAGAGAGAGAAGAGATAGACAAGGGTTTCCAGAGGCACCTTCACACTCTCATCATCCTGTCACGGTACTTGTGGGGAACATTAAGTTCTCTTGCATAAAAGCATGTAAATTCTTCTGCCTTCTGACAAGCAAAAGATACAATTTTTTGGATCGTATTTCTCATCTCTGAAAAAAGCTGTAATTTGTGTTTGACTCACAAGGTCTCTTGCAGGTGGATTTCAAGTCACTGTAACTTCCCTATAAACTCAATTATTATAATTGAATTAAATTGAGGTACATGTAAGTTTGGAGACAGAATTTTCACCTTCTTCATCCTAATATAAATGAGATTCCTTTATATAACATGGGTGAATTAAAATTCATGACTTTTTAGTAATGTGGGAATATGAGAGATCAGATAAGCCTAAAACCAGGATAAAAATCTACCTAGGCCCTCTGGATAAGTGAGACAGTTGAGTGGCTTGGACAGTTTGGGAGGCACCCAGGCATTGGGACCCGGACCTGTCCTTAGTGCATGAGCTGGCTGTTTGGAACCTTGGGCTTACACAGGGACACTTTGCTCAGCCTGGAAGGAGGGCACTGGACCTGCCTGTACTGAATCCACCAGGTTTAAATGAATCCCCAGGGGAGTCTTGGCCCTGGAGGACATGGGAATGGAGGAGAGGGGATGGGGGGAAGGTGGGGGTGGGGGTGGGATTGGGGAGGACAGGGGAACCCATGGCTGATGTGTAAAATTAAAACACAAATATAATAAAAGGGAAGAAAAAAATCTACCTAGTACTTCTTAAAAGTTCTTAGAGAATAACTGTAGCTATTAAAAAAAATCAGAAAATGTATACAATAGACGATACAGTATTTTACATTTCTTGGCTAAATGATGCCAAAAATGAAGACTCAGATTCTTAACAAGGGTCTACAGCTATTATATTGACAATCCACAGTTGCTCAGGAAAGAAGGGAGACCTAATCCCTTAATTTATGATGCCACTCAACACTGACTTCATCTTTTTAATCATACTTAACATATATTAATCGTCCAAATCTACTAGTTCTCTTTGAATGCATGCACATATGATTTTTATGTCCTTCCTCTTTTATAAGAATGACTTGAGATTTTTGGGCAATATCAACATTAATATATGCTAATAAAGCACAAATCGAAGGAAAGAATAACCAATTGATGAAAAAATATGTGCTTAGACAAGAGTTTTGTTCACTCTGTTCAGTAGCATCAGATCATTGAAAAAATAAAGATCTCAGCACTTTATGTCATAGTAGTAAGAGTACTCTTCACAATGAATGAAGCTGAGAATTTCCTGTTGTAGGTCAGTATTGTGATTTGATTCAGTTTCCTGAAAGGCCCATGCATTACAGTGTCGGGAACCAGGCAGCCTAGTCTCAGATCAGCATATACCTGATAACTGTGGACAAGATACCTGTGGAAATGTACTCTGACTTGGCAAGGATCAGTAGTCCGTGGAATAGCACAGGAATTTGCAAAATTATGCAACTTGCAGGCTCTTTTCTCTCTCATTATATGGCGATTCTCTGGGTGGTTTTAAATTGTACTTTGTTAGTCATACATGCAATAGCTGTAGTTTTCCCTGGAAATCTGTCCTTTCTTGAATAATTTCCCCTAAGATTCAACACAGGGCTGACACTTCTCAAATATCTTAACTGGAATTATTAACTACAACTCCCAACCCTGGGAACTTTTCTGACTTCAATAGAGACAGGTACATATGAGGAAAAAAAAAAAGCACTTGGAATGTTAACCATATCTCACAGTTCTGGAATGAAGAATAAGGCATGCATACACAGAATAGGGGAAAAGCCTCAGGAATACGTATAGTACCAACTGTTGATAGTAAGTTTTCTGGACACCAAGTAGAATCATTTGGTAGGATCTGGTATGCTCCAAAATGACAAAATATTCATTGCAAAATGTGGGATGGATAGATCAATTTTTACCATACATAGAAACTTATATTTGTTGAAGAATGATGGTATTAATAAGATAGAAAAAAATTGCTTTATCAAGGTCTTCCTTTTACAGAGAGATTGAGACATGGGACCCTCTTGTAGAAAACAGACTGTATACAAATATATCTTGAAGATATGAAAGAACGGTCTGGGTTTGAATATTGTTGTCCTTAAAGCAGTGTGCCCATGTCTATTATTTTTTAACTTTGTAAACACAGGTAGCTGCCAGCTGACATAAGTGCTGTGAGAGCAGGATGTATCTGGCTGGATATTTAGTTCAGCCTGAAAAAATGCTGAACTCTATGTCTACAATAAGGTTATGCAGGGAATGGGAAGGTATGTTGGGGAAATATAAAGGGGAACTATTGGGGCTTTTATAATGATCACAATGTATTACTTAAATTGTGATGTGTTTCTTAAAGTCAAAAATAGAAGCCAATAATAAAGCTGTTTATATAACCCTGGTAAGAAAAAAATAAGTATAAATAATGTTGGCCTGAGCTATTCAGGGCCACTTGAGTGCAATCTACTTGGTGGTCAGACGTTTTTTCCTTTCACTGATACCCCTTACCCATCTCAGGACCTGGACCTGAGCTGAGGCTGGACTCAAGTGTTAGAGCATGTTCCATTAATGAGAGATGATGGAAAGAAGAACATGATCTAGCTGAAGGTTTTTCCTTGAAGATGAACTTGGGGCATTGCAATCTCCATTTCTTCTTGGTTCCTGTCCATGTCATGGTATTCTGCTTAGCATGGCCCCCAAAGCAATGGACCGAACAGTCATGGATGAAGCTGTACAGTTTGTGAGAGAGAATACAAGTGTTGTCTTATAAGTTCACTTCTCTGAAGTCTTTTGTTGCCAAAAGGAAAACTGGCAAATACAATGTTTGTAACTTGTGGTGTTTTTTCCTGCATGTGACTCTGGGTGTGGTGATATTTGATTTGTGCTGAAATGTGGTGATATTTTATTTGTGCTTTAATAAATAAAGTTTGCCTGGAGATCAGAGGAAAAACCAAGCCATTATAAGTAAACTCAAAAGTCATGCAATGTTAGCACATGCCTTTAGTCCTATACTTAGCAGGCAGAGATCTGTCTGGATCTCAGTGAGTTCAAGGCCACACTAGAAACATCCAGCTGTGGTGGCACACACCTTGAATTCCAACACTAGTTAATCATGGTCTGTCTGGAAGTGACAGAGCTGGGCAGGAAGAAGAAGTGATGCAGCTGGACAGAGAACAAATCAGATGGCCGAACCACAAGGCATAGAGGTGTGGGTAGACAGAAAGTCGCTAAAATTTGGAAGCTTTGGAGTTGGGGAGGTAAGGTTAGCGGTGGCTGTTCCTATTCCTTTGATCTCTCTCAGGCTTTAACCCCTATATCTGGCTCCATGGTTGTTATATAATAAGATCATTTAGAAATTCATCTACATCTGGGCAATAGTAGGGAGTATATGACATTTTATTGACAATTGTCCAAAATGCTGATTTAAATATAATTATTCTCACTTGTAAAACACACACACACACACACACACACACACACACACACACACACACATTTTGGCAGGACAAACTTTGAATAATAGAAGAAATGAATGAGTATTGGAGAGATTGCTCAGTGGCTAAGAGTGAATAGTGCTCATCTAGAGGACTAGATTTTAATTCCCAGCTCTCGTGTAAAGGAGGCAAACAATAACAACCTGTAAGTCCAGCTCCAGAGGATTATTGCTCTTTTCTGTAGTCTGTGGGCACCCACACAGATGGCATGCACACAGATGTGCATAAAAACAAATTAACAAGTGATTGCCTGTGGCTGTGTATGTTACTAGACACTGTTTTGCAAATTGACAACAGGCGTAGAGAGTGTTTTCTGATTGATGAACCATTCTAACATGGTACATCAAAGATGGTTTGCAAGCCGTAAATTTACTAAAATTGAGTGGATTGTACAGTTAAACATATTTTTATGGTTTATGAATTGTACCTTAAGAAACTCCATTGAAAATGCTTTTGGTTTTAGAACTTGTGCTACTTCATTGACTTTTTCCTTATAATATTCATTGTTATTAGGAATTCTCTTATTTCGACTGACTCACTATACTTTCTAGAGACCCTCAAGTGAAATAAAAATATCCTAGAATGATGCTTAAATCTAGTAAAATTAGAAAGTAGAATAGAGAAACAGATTAAATCAGTGCCTATTTTTCCTAAGCACAACACAAAAGATAGAGTTCGTATCAAAATATGAACCTCTGTTGTGTAGTAAAAATAAGGTCACGATGCTTTCAAATGTCCTTTTATAATCCTTTTTGTTAAGATCACACTAATCCTCTTGCTTTAATGCTTCCCTATAAAGAACAGAAAATCAAATTCCTTTTTCTTTTTCTTAATACATGTGAGAAAATTGAGATAGAATGTTACCACCGATTAGTAAAACATAAAGATGTTAGAAAAATCCTATTCTCTCTCCTAGCCCACATCACTTCCCTAAAGGCATTACAAGGAAATAGATCTATACTATGTATTTTTAAGTATAAACCTGTAAATTACTTTGTTTTCTAGATTTTTTAAATAAGCAATATCATTTTTTTTGCTAAAGATGATAATAGAATAATTTCACACTTGCATAGAGTACTTAAGCATGAACAGATATATTGTCTATAAAATAAGTCTCTTTTAACTCTAATTATCTCTTTTGATGTACAGCATGAAATCATACATCGAGAATCCTAAATCTTACTTTTTTTTAAGATTTCCACAAAGCTTTTTAAAATTATTATTTTCAGAAGAATTTATAGCAATTTCTAAGCTATTTTCCTTTTCATTTTTTTAAAAATCAATTCTTTACTTTTTTTTTCTATTATTCCCATTCTTCCCGGTCTTTTTTTTTTTTTTAAATCTTCTCTCAAACTATATATTTTGATGGCAGCCTCCCCTATCTCCACTCCTCCCATTCTCCTCATCCTCTCCTCCCTTCCACAGATCCTGTGTTCTTCATTTGTCTTCAGAAAAGTGCGGGTTTCCTAGGGATATCAACCTAAAATGTCATTTTACAAGGCAATAAGACCAGGTACAAACTCTCATATCAAGGCTGGGTGAGGAAATGTAGGAGTGGTAGGAGGAAAAGGGTCCCAAGAGCAGGCAAGAGGCAGAGATTTCCATTGTTAGGAGTCACAGAAACATTCTATGCTAAACAACCAATTACAAAGTGGTGGCTTTGCTTTCTGTCATGCCATATTTCAGTGCGGCCTTGAAAATACCTCTGACCTTTAGATCCACATTCTGGGAATTATACGCTCATTCTCTTTCTTTCCATATTTTATATGATTTTATTTTCTGTAATATAAGTTGTGTGCTTGTTACTCTAATGAGGGTTTGTTTTACTTTTGTAGTTCTGAGTTTCTCAAAGACGTTTTTTATATCTTTAGTTTTCATTTGTCATGTGGATTTACACATATATTTTAAACTATATGCCCATATGGTTTTTTGCTTTCCCAGGATAAGAGCTTTATTCTCATTGTGGTTAAAAGAGTAAAAAGCATAATGACATTTTTTTTTCTTAAAAAAATTTGAAGTTCATAGTATTTACCATATTTATATTGTGTAATAGTTATGAGGAACGATTCATGATGATGTATTTGAAGATATTTTTAATTTTTCTGTTTGCTTATTAATTTATTTGATGTGAGTGTGTATATGATGGTGTGTGTGTGTGTGTGTGTGTGTGTGTGTGTGTGTGTGTGTGTGTGTTGTGAATTAGATGTCAGAAGATAACTTATGGAAACTGGTTCTCCTGTTTCATGGTATGGTGGTTGTCGGGTTTAGTTGTAAGTCCCTTTACCCAGTGAATAATTTTAGAGATCTACACATATGTTACTTACTCATTTAAAAAATAGCTCTTTTAATGGGAGTAATAGAAACAAAGAGGAGATTTTAATGAAATAATACTTTATTGCAATAATACTACAATATGCAAGCAAAAGATGGAAATTAATTGTAGAAAAAATTGAAAAGAATAAAATCTTAGCAATGGCTACAAATTTATATTTTTCTCTGTGTATTCGTTCACTATAGATTTCTCATGAAAATAGAAGTTTACAATATTTTGTCTCCTTAAGTTGTGGCTTATTAAATTATGTTCATTGACATTGTAACATGAGACAGGGTATCTTTCTATGTTTAGGATAAATATTTTTTCACTTAAACATGTAGCACAATTCAGTTTTGTATTTATCAATTGATTTATGTAAGAATTGTGTCCACTTCTTGCCATTTGATGATAATACTTTTCTAAATATTTGTGAACATCTAATTGATAATCTGATTCTAATTAATTTCAATCTGTATCAGTAAATGGGATTTATAGATCATATAATTTTAATGCGTGAAGTAAATTTTATACTATTTTCCATATTGATTTTAACATTTTAGAGACTCATTGATTAAGCATACAAATTATAATTTCTCCCTGTCCTAGCCAATGTTTTAAATTCTCTATTTTTTTGAGATGGAGACAACCTGACAAGTAAATTGATATCTCACTGTTATTTCCCTTTGCATCTCTGTGATGTCTAGTGATTTTAAATCTGTTCTTCTCACGTTTGTTGGCCATTTTGTTTTTCAGAAAAAGTCTAATCCTTTGCCAAGTGTTTTACTGGGTTATTTGATCTTTTGTTTTTGTTGTGAAGTGCATGTGTTCTCCATTTTTTGCGTATGTTTTTAGTTCACAAATATAGATTCCATTCTCTAGGTGGATTTTCACTCTACTCATGGTGTGACTTGGATCAAAATGTTGTAATTTTGCATCATCTCATTAGTCTATTTTTCCTTTTCCCTTTCTTTTGAAGTCACACCTGATAACTCACCAAATCTACTTTTAGAAAATGTGTCTTCTCTACTCTCTTTTATGAGTTCTGTGATTTGATGTCTTATATATACATCTTCAATAGCTGTTAGTTTTTTTATATGCTATGTAAGATAAGTAAAGTCATTATTTCACAAATGATCTTCCAGTTTTCCCAGCACCATGTATTGAAGAAATTATTCTCTCCCCATGTATTGATTTTGACCCTTCCTAAGAATCATATGTCTGCATTTGTTATGTTTACTTTATCCTCATCTTTTCTGTTCTATTATTACATCTCTCCTTTTTTTCTTTTTTCTTTATTATATTTGTGTTTTAATTTTACACATCAGCCATGGGTTCCTCTGTCCTCCCCTCTCCTGCCCCCGTCCCCACCTTCCCCCAAGCCCCTCCCCTCCATTCCCATCTCCTCCAGGGCCAAGACTCCCCTGGGGATTCAATTCAACCTGGTGGATTCAGTACAGGCAGGTCCAGTTCAATCCTTCCAGGCTGAGCAAAGTGCCCCTGTGTAAGCCCAAGGTTCCAAACAGCCAGCTCATGCACTAAGGATAGGTCCGGGTCCCACTGCCTGGGTGCCTCCCAAACAGTTCAAGCTATTGAATTGTCTCACTTATCCAGAGGGCCTGATCCAGCTGGGGGCTCCACAGCTTTTGGTTCATAATTCAAGTGTTTCCATTAGTTTGGCTATTTTTCCCTGTGCTTTTCCAATCTTGGGCTCAACAATTCATGCTCTTACAGTCCCTCCTCTTTCTTGACAATTGGACTCTTGGAGCTCCACCTGGGGCCTGGCTGAGGATCTCTACATCTACTTCCATCAATTATTGGATGAGAATTCCAGCACGACCGTTAGGGTGTTTCGCCATCTGATCACCACTCTGTTTTTACAACATAAGAACAGTTTGATTACTATGCCTTTGTGATATGTTTGTATCCAGAAAGTGTGATTCCTCCAACTTTGTCCTTTTCTAAAATTGGTTTGGCTGTTTGTGGTGCCATGAAATTCTCTGTTATTTATGATATTTTTCTATCAGTGCAAAAATGCTTTAGACATTTTTCTACGAATTAGCAAGTTATATTTTTTATTTATCTGAGTGAATACTAACCACTTTCCAGATATGCTGTGTTTATATTTGTAAATTTATCTTAAAGAGAGGTTTTTCTTGAATGCTCAGCTCTATGCTCACTCACTTTTTCACATTTTCTTTATGGATTTTATTCTTTGATATATTCTTAATTACATTTCAATGCTTGAGGAAAATAAGATCTGAACATTATCTATATTGCTCCATACAATGCCTTTTCCTATTGCCTAAGGAATACTACAAAAGAGCAAACAGCAAGACTTGGAAGAGTCAGAATATCCAGAAGTCTGCAGTGAAGGAAGATCCCTAAAAAATAACTACAAAAACAAGACCAGAAAAATGGTAACATCAACAGACAGGCTAACTTTGAAGAGGGGAATTTTCATGGGGTCCCACCATTAGATAATGAACCATAGACAATTAATAAGTGCTATTGGATAGAGAATTAATTTTTCCCAGGGATGAGATCCTGATTGGTTCCTGAAAACAAGGTGATCAGCCCTGAAACCACATAAAAATAAATTGTAAGTTTATTTTAGTTCATGAACATATACATAATGTACACGCACACACACACACACACACACACTCACACACACACACACACACATATATGTGCATATGCAAATACATACACACATAATATTTGTATGTAGCAATAATATCAAACAGAGGATATCAATTTAAGATATAGGGTACAAAATAAAGGTTGCAGGGAAGATAACTTGTAGGAGCTACGTGGGTGAAAAAAGGATGTTGCTCTGGTTTAATTTATTTTAAAATTTATATTTTAAAAATGTATGTGAATAGATTTTGAGTATTTTATATTAATGTGCATAAGTCAACTCAACTTACATGATTTCTACTTGATAAGCTGTTGGATAAACATGAATAAAAGCATTTAATGTATAACAGTTATGCCTATCTACACAGCATGGATTTTTCTTTAAGCTAAACTTCCATTTTTAACTAAAATTTTTATGAAAATTCTAAAATTCAGAAGAAGTGATATTTACTAACATCTATGACCTTTGACTCAAGCTATATGTTCACACTGACCTGAGAACTTGAGAAACAACTAAACCATTAAATAAGAAAACCCATTGTACTTTTAGTAGAAAACTGACCATGCACTGCAATGATTAGTTAGAATCCAAGATCATAAAAGGCATCTTGTTTTAAAGGTAAGATTTGTGGTTTGGCTTATGATTGGCAGTGTATATTTTCTTAATAATTTTTGATTATCATTAATATTAATCCACATTTTATAATTGTTATTATTCTGATGTTTACATGTTCTAAATTTTAGTTCAATGTTGCAATTGTACAGATATTTTCAGTGACAGAATACATAAGTTCATCAATTTTTACTTGGTGTGTTTGTTACTTTCCTTTGTTATGAAAAGACAACATGACTATGGCAACTTGTAAAAAAACAAAATAAACAAAACAAACAAATAGACAGAAAACATTTAATTTGAGGCTCACTTTTCTGTGGATTGTAGAGTCCGTAACTACAGTGGTAGGAAGCATGGCAGCAGAGAGGAAGGCAGTCGTGGTGCTGTAGCTGATAGCTTACATATATAGAGGACAACCATGAATCAGAAAGCGGGGTGCGGGGGGCAGAAGGAAGAGGAGAGTGAAAAGAAGAACTACAATAGCAGGGACTCTTGAACATTCATAGTGCATTTTCAGTAACAGACCTCTTCCAACAAGACCATACCTCCTAAACTTTCCAAAACAGTTCCCAAAACTGAGGACCAAGCATTTAAACATATGAGACTATGAGGGACATTCTACTTCAACTTACCCCATTTCCCTCCAATCTCAAAAGATTCTTGCTCTCACAATCTCCAGAGTTTAAAATACAAAGTCCAAAATCACTTCTATATTCAAGACAATCTCTTAATTGTATTGCTCTGTAAAAGTAGAAAGCAAATTACATACTTCCAATACACAATAGTGCAAATAGTCATTACCATTCCAAAAGGAAGGAGTAAGAGTGTAGAGAGGAAATACTAGGTGAAAGCAAGATTGTAACCTATCAGGGCAAATAGCTTAATGTTTGAAGTTAATGGGCTTAGATGGCTTCATCTTTTCAGTTTTGCTGGAAGTACCAGGCTTTATCCTGGTGATTTCAACCCCTTGTGCACAGCTTTCCTTGATTGATACCACCTGGCTCTAGCATCGCTAATATTTTAGAGTATCCGGTGCAATCCAGGATTCAATTTGGGATCTTCATAAAATGAAATGTTGGGATCTTCATTCATGGTGTCTCTCCTAGCCACCTGGCCTCAGAGGCTCTCCTTAACCACAGGAAAGATATTACAACACCTTACCCTGTGTGTCACTCATAAATATAAATCCAAGTTTGATTATCACTGTGGCTTGAACCCTACCACCCTTGAATCATATCCATAGCAGACTTGATTTATTTATGCTTTTGGGGAGCAGACTATTTCTTAGGCCTTTTGTTATAACTGTTTGAAAGCTTCACTTGCTGGGGTCTTTCCCTTATCTTTTCCCAAAATTATATCAGCCTTCTCTTAATCTTCTCATCTTCTTCAATACAAGCTTTGACACCAGTATTAAGTTTTCTGGTATTCTTTTGTTTTTTTAAAACTGTGTATTTCATATTTCCTCTCCTTCCCTGTAGACCTGGATAAGAGTGATTAATAATAACCACTCTACAGAGTTAATTTTAGACTGTTTTGAAATCTCTCTCATCAAGGAAATTATTCTTGCCCTTTACAATTTAGCCTTAGGAAAATTCTTAGGAGAAGGTAGCCAAAATCTTTGCCAAAATTTCACAAAAATGTATCTCCTCTTATGTTTTTAGTATTGTTCCTCTCCAAAACCATGTGAGCTGGTCCATGTAGTCCACATTGATCTCAGAACTATTCTCTTGCGATTTTTTTTTAACTAGGAATGCTCAATGAGACCCACATATAGCATTCAACTCATTTCCTAGCCCAAAGTCCCTAAATGTTCCCCATTCCTCCATAAAACAGGTTGATCAAACCTGTCACATTAATAAGATACTTTCTTGTGGCAACTTCTTTCCTTGTTACTTTTTTTTTTCTATTGTTGTGATAGAACACCATGCACAACACAAGTTATTAAAAAAAAGTATTTAACTTAATTTACAGTTTCAGAGAGTTAGAGTCCCATAAGGGCAGAAATAAGGAAAACCTGAGAGCTCCCATCTTGATTCACAACCATGTGACAGAGAACTAACACAGGAAATGCATAAGTGAAAGCTCTCATCCTCAATAATATAGCTTCTCAAAATAGACAACACTTCCTAATCCTTCCCACACAGTTTTGCCAATCTGGAAACAAGAATTCAAACGTAAGCCTATGAGGGCCATTTTCATTCAATCACAGCAGATTGTGATATATTTAAGTAGATTATTTTCAAAATGATAAATGTGTACTCTTTATAGATTATTGTATAATTTCATATAAAACTACTCAATGATTTATGAGGAAGCTAATATGCCATTTCTTTTAAAAGATAAATTTTAAGAGAATTTATTTCATTTATTCATAGCTACAAGGAATGAATCAATGTTTGCATTTTGAAGAATGCTGAGACTTGTTTTATTCAACCTCAGCTAGATCTAGATTTAGATTATAATATAAATTCCCTTTTCAGGAAAATGTCATACTTTTTATCTCCAGATGGCAAAATTCTTTCCAAATTAGTCTTTCTGAAACCGACTTCATTTACTGTGGTATAATTCATTTTCTTCTTAAAAAATGTCCCAGAATGTAGCTCTTTCATCCATTTGAGTTACTTGCTTTTATCACTAATCAAATAAAACAAGAATAACGTTCTGCACTTCTCATTAAAAGAAACCTCCAGGCCCCTGTGTCTATTCACCGAGCTATATCTTCATGAATACTTCTGGTAATTTTATTGGTTATTTAATGACCTTGTAATGACCTTCTGCACAGTCAACCACTTTACAATGCAAATAATATCTTGGCTTCCCAGTAACAGCAAAATGTCTGGACTCATTTTTTATTTCTATATATACAAAATATGTTTCTCCTAGCTTTGTATAAAACATCTGTTATCATATTTTTATTGTTACTTGTGGTGGTATTGTGTGCATAATATATTGTGTACCCTAATAATCTTATCTGGGGGTCAGAGAACAGAACAGTCACTATATTAAACATAGACGTTAGGCAGTGGTAGCACACACACTTTTAATCCTAGCATTCTGGAGGCAGAGATCCATTTGGATTTCTGTGATTTCAAGGCCACACTGGAAACTGAGCCAGGCATTGGAAGAGTTGAAACAAAACACCTGATGGTGGACATTTCATTGTATATATGTATTAAATCCCAGGAAGTTATAGCAGGAAGCAGAAAGGTATAATAAGGCTTGAAGACCAGGGACTAGAGTCTTGTTAAGTCTTTAGGCTTTTGAGCAGCAGTTCAGCTGAGATCCATTCAGATGAGGACTCAGAGGCTTCCAGTTTGAGGAAACAGGATCAGCTGAGAAGTTATCGAGGTGAAGTTAGCTGTGGCTTGTTCTGCATCTCTGATCTTCCAGCATTCACCCCAATACCTGGCTCTGGGTTTGTTTTTACTAATAAGACCTTTTCGAAATTCGTCTATAGTTACTATCATTGACTCATTTCTGACACATTTTTGATATGTAGACCAAACTTCTTAAACTCACCCTCATTTTCCTGTGTCAGTGTTTCTTGTGCCTGGATAACATACATGAAATTTAATACTAATTTTGATAAGACAATTTCAAATTGCCTTTAAAAAATGTTTGTAGTCCTTAATTAATGTAATGATACATGTGTTGGGTACACAATACAAGTAATTAAATGTCTTCAAATTCCTTGTCTGCTGCTTCATGTGATGCTTAAAAATAACTTACAAATTATTGAAAAATGTACTCAAAAAATAACTACAACTATTTGTATATTTTCATTTTAGTAGAAAAATGTTTTTACTAAAATTATTTTATTTGCTAACATTATTCACAGTCACTTGATAGTTATGTATAACTTAAAGCCATGAAATATGAGATAAATATAAAATTCTGTCTCTCTATTAACAATAGAGTAGCCATATTATATTGTCATTTAACAATAATTTACTATAGATCACTCATTATCTTAAAGTGAATATTTCCTTTATAAAGCTCAGAGTTAGAATAAATATTTAAGAATATCCATCGTTCTCTTTATTGTTCATTATAATTTAAGTCTTCTTTGAACTATATTTTAGTTCAATATTCTTATTTATAATGCAATGGTAAAGCACAGTATGAGAAATGAAATAAGTTTATTTGGTTAGTGAATTTAAATTGATAATTAGATTTACTTGCATAACTTACATATATATGACTTTGAAATCTATATTGTTATTAGTATCTCAAGGGAGGTTTTATATATATATATATATATATATATATATATATATATATATATACACACACACACACACACACACACACATATATATATATATGTATATATATATATGGTAAAAATCTTCATTTTTGAAATTCTGATCTGCAACACAATGAAATAAATCGCTAAGAATGTGTACAAAATATAAAATACATTTGAGTTATCAATTCGAATTTTCAAGTAAATATTATGTTGCCTTATGCAGATATATTTGTACCATTGCCACACAACATTTCCAGAATGTGATCTCAAGAATTCTTCCTTGTTTCTCATTCTTTTTGTCTTTTACTAACACCTTATATTCACAGTCCTCTCTTTTCTTCTCCAGCCCTCCAGCTATCACTCCATTACAGCCGTCAACTTCATTGCTTCTTCCCTAGGCTACCACATTAAACTTCAATAGACTTCTTGCCTTCTGTTCCAATTCAGATGATACAATGGTTCCAGATTAATTTTCTTAAAGCCGCCAAAATCATGTTACAATTTGCATAAAATCTCCTAAAGAGATTTCATTACATACCAAATGAAATTACCTTACTTTTTGAATGTGAAGACCACAATCATGTGTTCCCAAGCTGAGTTTTCTAATTTTATCTAATCTTATTTCTTGCTGCAAAATCTCTCTGTTTTATTTCGCTTCTAACTACAAACCAATTAAACTGTGCAACACTGACTACTTGAGTTTCTCTTCTGGTCCCTTTTATGTTTGTGGAGTCCCAGGGTCAACACATTTCCAGATTTACACAGTTATAAGCAAATGTTCTAAAACCAAGTTAACTTTTGTTCTTTCCCCATTCACTTCATATATAAAATTATGTTAAACAATTACTTATATGCAGATCTGATATTCTTTTCCAGAGGGTTTTTCTAAGCTTATAGTATCTGTTTCAACTATACATACCCTCCTAACCCATTTAACATCATAACAGCTAATGACATTTACTAAAAACTTAAGTATTGATTTTATTCTATTGTGACAGTGTCTACCCTGAGTATCTGTTATTTTTGCATCACTAGAATGTGTAGAAATCTATTCACTAAATTTAATATTGAATAAAAATATATGTATAACTTACTTTACCTGAAACTCTTTAGATCATTATGTATATATGTACCTATATCATCGATTTTTTTATTCTTATAAATACAAATAAGTGGACCAAGAAATTATAAACAAATCACATTACCAAATTACCTGGCATTGCTGGTTTGGATGAGAATATCCCCATAGGCTCAGGTAATCAAAAATGTTATTCCTAGATGGTAGTATGTTTGGAGAGGTTACAGGGGGGTGCAGCCTTGCTCAGGGAAGATGGCCCCTGGAGGAAATTTTTTTTTTTCTTATCTATTCTACTCTGGCACTAACTCTTCCTTACTCATGACACCCCTCTTGTTGTTACATTTATTCCTCCAAATAGACACTTCTTTTGGTTGCCATGTAACATGTATACTAGCAGCCCTTTCTCCTCACCTCTATAATGTCTTCTTCCCATCTTAAAAATCTTCTTCTTGTTATACACATACACCCGACCCATTTAAATGTACTTTCCATACATTTAAGGAAATACATACTATTTGTCTTTTTGAGTTTGTTTTATTTCTTTTAACATACAATTATTAGTTCCATCTAATTCCTTACATGATTTTATTTTGCTTTAAGGCTGAATTAAATATGTACCCTATTTATTGAGTTTACTTTTTGTATGTCAGTTGGTAGTTGTGATTCCTTGCTATTGTGCAATTGTCTTTGCCTCAATATCCTTCAGGTACATACCCAGAATCTGGAACAGTTAAAAATTGGAAAATAAAAGATGATTACCAGTGCACATTTCAAATCAAACCTAAGAGTAAGGCACTTGAAGCTATTACTAAGTAAAATCTGAATTAGGTAAAAGATGGGGGACAAGAGAAAATGATTGGAAGAGTTGAAACAAAACACCTGATGGTGGACATTTCATTGTATATATGTATAAAATCCTCAAAAATAAAATAAAACTATTAATTAAAAAGAAAAGGATGTAAATTTTAGTAAAAACATCTTGTGATATCTTTATTTTTGTTAGAGATTTAAAAATCATGTCATGGGATTGGACTCTGAATGTTAAATAAACTACTAAAAAGCTCTATCTAGATTTGATAGTGGAAATTGACCATATGGACTCCTTTGGATTTATAATTTTAATGAAAATAAACTGTTTTTTTGAGTGTGTTTTCCTGTGTAGCATAGACTAGATTCTAATACCTTACTTTCCTAATTCAGATTCACAAATGTGCTGCTAAAATCAGAACACCACCATATTTATGCTTAATTCAGAGTTTCCTGAGACACTGCTAATTTAGATATAGTTGTCAAACAATGACAAAGACCTAGAAGCTGCTTGCATGTGAGGAGTGTAGACACAGGTGTTCATCTTGAGCACTTGAACAGTGTGGAGCAATGCAGCAAATAGTTTGGTCCATGATAACTTCATTTGACTTAGGCAGACTGGTCTGGGTGCCCTAATCACACCAAATGTTAAGATATTTTATGAACACTTCTACATTGATTTTATTGAAGATTACAAAATTTTGAAGAATGTGAATAAGGGAAGTGAGGATAACATCAAGTTATTATTAGTATGGACTCTTAGGATTAGTCTTCCTAATCCCTACTTAAACTTGCACACCATGCACTTTAGTCTGCAACTTCCTAGCTGCCTGAAGTAATAAAAATCTGCACACAAGTTAAGTCCACTGCTTTAAACTTATTCATGTTAATACACTTTGGTCTTCACCGAGTGCCTCAAGGTTCTAACTATTATTTTTATAGTACATATGGGAAAATTGCAGTTTAGAGAGATTGAGTCATTATCAGTGCCCTGGAGCTATGTAAGAGGTAGTAGAGAGGGAAGTGTGCAGAAACAGAGAAACCAACTCAAAGCGGGGAGCCCCCTTACATAGTATGGCATCCTCGACATTTTCTCTGATTTTTGTGTCACCTAAGAATATGTTGAGGTTTCTAGCTCTATAACTCAACAAGCTACAATATTTGAAAACAGGATCATTACAGGCACAATGACTGAAGTTTAAAAAGTGGTCATACTAACACAGTGTGTGCCCTTAACGTCATGTGTTTCTTTATTTGGATAGGAAAGAGAAATGAGGAAGGGTATAATGAGAAGGAATGAGGCACGTAGTATTAATGTGGTTGTGGGAAAACAATCAAAACAGATATTAGAGTCCTGTATCCACAAGCCCCTGGGATGAATGAAGTCTGGAGGCACCAGAGGCTAGGACAGGTTGAAATAGCCTGTACTAGTAAGATTTTCAAAAGGAAGTAACTAACAGTTTCCTGTTGGATCTATGCTTTCTGATGTATAAGAAAAAAAGTTACCCTTAACTTTAATTATCATTTAGTTGCTGCTTTTATTTAATAAAATAGTTGACTAAATACATAATGGAAACTTGAAAACTGTAATAAATGATCTGAGTATTAAAATTGTAGAGTAGTTATAAGAAATATAAAGGGTCAAACTTTCATAATGGTGGATTTTACAATTGAATTCAGCCATTCACAGACTAAAATATATATGGAAAACAATTACAACTGTACTGAAAATTTACTGATGTTTTGCTGTTATTCTCTAATCTACACAATATTTTATAATCTACACCATTTATAGTATATTAGATTTCACAAGTTATGTAGAAACAAATTAAATCATAAAGTAGGACATTCATATGCATCTGCTGATCCCACGTTGTTACATAATAGGAAAGTAAGCAACTACAGACTTTGGTAATACAGAATTCCAACACTAACATCAACAAACTCCAATTGTTAATGATGAGAGGATTAGGAAGTGCATGAGTGTTTCCAGCTATGGGCTAGCAGGACTTAAAAAAAATGGGTATGAAGTATTTGAGAGGCAGTTAGTTCTATATAAACCTATGAAAAAATAGCTGCCATGATGGACATTTGTCCTTACTCAAATAGAGAATACACCTCCTGTTTGCCATGAGAGTATACAACTTTCTTCAGTTCAAGAAATGACATTATCAGACATCTGCCAGCACATTGTTTGACTTCCAAGACTTCAGAAATGTTTATATATTTCTTTTCTAAATTACCTCATGGCGATATGTTACTTCAATTCTAAGAATCCAAGATGGTAAGCATGAGTCGATGGACATAGTATTGAAGTTTCATGTAGTTTATTATTAAAGAATAAGGTAGAAAATGTACACTGTCTTTCTCTTTGTAGATCCATTAATAATTTTTAGCTAAAGGCATGAAGAGACAAGACATGTACTTCAAGAAGATGAATCTAACTGCAAAATGTTTGCTCGTATGGGGTGGAAATAAACAGAGCCATCATGAAAGTTTAGAGCATTGGAACTAGTTCTCAGAGACTATAAATATTGTTGAGAAATAAAAAAAAAAGATGTCACTTAAAATTTGCGAAGCATCATTGGATGGCACCTTGGGGAAGAAAAATTTAGATAATGTAATTCAGAATTACATATTACAGAAACAGAAGACATGGATAATTTCCTATTTGAAAGCTGGTGAATGAGAATAGAAGTATAGGGAGTCTAAAGCAGTATGTTTGTGGTTAATTTTGATTTTATTGGTGCATTGAAAGTGATGTAGATTGACATAGAGCAGTAAAGATGTGTATAAGCTAACTGGAAGTGCACAGAGCAGCTTAAAACAACAGAAGTTATAGCCACAGAACTCATTGGATGCCCTGTGTAGGCTTGACTGGGCAGTAAAATGAGCTTCTGTACTTCCCATAGTCACCTAAAAATAATACCATGACCTGTGTATACTAACATCTAGGTGTTTTACATTTGTGAATATTCAGTACTTACTTTAATGAAAGTTACATGAGAATAAAAAAATGAGTCAAATGCACTTAAAGAATGATTCTCAGAAAGAGCAACTCTTAATTTCCTATTTGCCCCATATATAATGTCTTAGGTGTAGCTGGAGTTTTTCTCCAGTCCTGCCTGGCCTATGGTCAGGACAAATCTCTCTCATCCGCCAGTCCCTCAGCTGCACAGACCCAACCAAGTAAACACACAGAGACCTGTATCTTAACATCTTCTCTCAGATGGCAGTGTTTCTCCCACTCAGCCTTCCACTTCTCAGAATTCTCCTCTCTACTTGTCCTGCCTATGCTTTCTGCCTGGCTACTGGCCAAACAGCATTTTATTTATAAAGAGCACTATCCTCATGATGTCATTGTTTTTCTATGCTGAGTAAGTACTCCATTGTGCATATGTACCATATTTTCTTTATCCATTCTTCAGTTGAAGGGCATCTAGGTTATTTCCAGGTTCTGGCTTTACAAACAATGCTGATATGAACATAGCTGAGCAAATGCCCTTGTGGTATGATTGAGCATTCCTTGGGTATATGCCCAAGAGTGCTACAGCTGGGTCTTGGGGGAGATGGATGCCCAATTTTCTAAGGAAGCACCATATTGATTTCCAAAGTGGCTGTACAAGCTTGCATTCCCACCAGTAGTGGAGGAGAGTTCCCCTTGCTCCACATCCTCTCCAGCATAAGCTATCTTCTGTGTTTTTTATCTTAGCCATTCTGACAGGTGTAAAGTGGTATCTCAGAGTCGTTTTGATTTGCATTTCCCAGATAATTAGGGATGTTGAGCAATTCCTTAAACGTCTTTCAGCCATTTGAACTTCTGTTGAGAATTCTCTCTATAGTTCTATAGCCCATTTCTTAATTGGACTGTTGGGCATTTTGAGACACAGGGATTGCCCAATGAGAGAGAAATGGATGAGATCTACATGAACATCCTGGATGACAGTGGGAGTAATGAAGGGCAAGTTTCAAGGGAAAGAGAGCTTAGGGGAGCAGGAGATCCCAGCTGGATCAAGAACAGAAAGGGAGAACAAGGAATAACAGACCATGATAAATAAAGAGCACATGAGAACAGGAAAAAGCAAAGTGCTAGAGAGGTCCCTAGAAATCCACAATGATACATTTACTGTAGACTACTGGCAATGGTCAAGAGAAAGCCTGATCCGACCTAGTCTGGTAATCAGATGGCCAAACACCCTATAACTTGTGCTAGAAATCTCATCCAATAACTGATGGAAGTGGATGTAGAGATCCTCAGCCAGGCCCCAGGTAGAGCTCCAGGAGTCCAATTGTAGAGAAAGAGGAGGGACTGTAAGAGCATGAATTGTTGAGCCCAAGATTGGAAAGAGCACAGGGACAAATAGCCAAATGAATGAAAGCACATGAATTATGAACCAAAGGCTGTGGAGCCCCCAGCTGGATCACGCCCTCTGGATAAGTAAGACAATTGAATAGCTTGATCTGTTTGGGAGGCACCCAGGCTGTGGGACCTGGACCTGTCGTTAGTGCATGAGCTGGCTGTTTGGAACCTTGGGCTTACACAGGGACACTTTACTCAGCCTGGAAAGAGGGGACTGGACCTGCCTATATTGAATCCACCAGGTTTAAATGAATCCCCAGGGGAGTCTTGGCCCTGAAGGAGATGGGAATGGATGGGGGGGATGGGGGGAAGGTGGGGGTGGGGGGGAGGAGGGGGAGGACTGGGGAACCCATGGCTGATATGTAAAATTAAAACACAAATATAATAAAAAATATTAAAAAGAAAATAATTAAAGGTCATATGCTATAGGCTAGTGAGAACCCTTGAACCTTTCTATAACTCAATTTTAAATTTAATAAATATATAGATAAATTGCCCATCATGGAAAAATGTGTTGGTCTTTTCTAGGTTATTGTATTAAAGCTGTTTCAGTGAAAGAAAATGAATTGGTAATAGCAGTGTGCCGGAAGGGACACACTCTTCCATGCAGGCCGTATTTCCCCAAAGATTCAAATGCCTTGGGTTACTATTTCTGTTGCTCTTGTTAACCTGCTTTGATATTCATGTGGTGGCTGTTGCATTTCTATATTTAGTCCAAATCAGAATAACTCTTACTGAAGTGAAATGTAATCTTAAATATGTTTTATATAAAAAGTTACTGAATTTTAAATTTTGTATTTATGAGGAATAAAAATTGCCCAACACATAAATGAGTGTAGACTGACCACATGTACTTTTAGAAACAAAGGGTTAAGATATGTGTTGAGTATTATAATGGATACTAGATTAAGTTTTATTTATATTGCGATTTCATTATTTAAATAGAAAATCAATTATTTTAAATTCTAATAAGTTCTATTTGATTTTCCATATTTCCCAGTGACAGTCTCTAGTTTACTCACAGTAAGTTTGAGTTATATTTACAAAACATATTCTCCCATTTGAATTTATAACTAAGCCAGATTACTTTGAGAAATCCATAATCGTGATTCATTTTATCATACTATTTGGGAAGAAGTGTAGAACCGTGCATAAGGGGTGAGTAATGTTGCCTAGTAAGTGTCCTCTCCTGCCTTCTAGAGTAACACTCAGTGTTCTATATGGTAGGCAACAGATAAGATCTCAACGGTCACAAGTGTATTCCCTGGATTGATCCCACTTATCTTCTTTGGCAACTTTCAGAGATTAATTTCGTCTTAGCTTCCAGAACATCATTAAAATGTCTAGCCATTCTTTCATCCTTCCTCAAATGTTTGAAAACTCTGACTTCTGCTGTTGGTCTCAAATATCACTTTTCAACATATAATTTTCAGGCTGTTTATAACAATAGAGTTCTTGTCATGCTCATTTTACCTTGCACTTTAAGATTTCATTTATTTTAAATCGACCTTACTGTCATTTCATTGTTTCACACTTTATGGCCCATTGGCTAGAGCTCACAGCTTTGTTTATCTTATGAATATTCTTTGGAAATATTCTCCATTTATAAACAATGTATTGGTTGAGTTAAACCAACAAAGACATAGAGTTCTGTGTATTGCTGATATATAGGCATTCCTTCCATTAGCAGAAAGTTGTCATATTATATCACCTGAAAGTATTTATCTGTAAGATTTAAATATGCTGCGTAGCATTTGTCAAATACAGTTTTCATATGTAGAACTGAGCTTCTGAGAAAAATTCAGAAATAACTGGGAACCGAAATATAGAAGAGACTAAAATTCAAAATAGAGACAGAAAACTGAAAATTGGATTGTGTTTTGTGGGTAGGCACAGGTACTGTCTCTTGAGTCTTCAAGTGGTATGTGTTTTAATGGTAATACAACAATGGAAGTCATGAGCTCAGTATTGCTGAAGGAGTTGTTATGGTGCAGGAGCCAAAAACAGGTTTAAAATGACCTTATAATGAACTAATTTCTAATGAAACATGTACAATAGAAAATAATCTCAGGCAAAAGTTAATGAGAAGCCTCACTGACAAATGCATTACTACAACATGTTTAATCTTCTTTCATAACCCAATAAGATTCTTAGGTATCAGTAGCAAAATGTAAGAAGTGCTATGTGTCAATTATGGAACTATGGACCAATGTTTGCAGGATCCAAGGATGGTCTTCATGCTTTCTTTCTCCTTTTGGGTCCTAGGGTCTCTTGTGTTGAAGCAGAGTAAGAGAACCAATCTTCTGAGTCCAGTAATCAGCACCAGGACCCAGGGTGTCCCATGTACTCTTCTAAATACTCCTATGTGGATATTCTTATTTTCATTTGAAATATTTTAAATTTGAGTCAAGTTTTTAACCATTATTTCATTATACCATTGTGGATCCATGGTAAATTTATGACAACTATTTTGAATTTAAAAATTAAAATTTAGTATGTGCTAATTTTCGAATATCAGATACATAAATAATTCCTTTCTCTCCTAAAATGTGATTATTTAAAGGAAACATAATCTGCTGATAGCATGCTTGTACTAATGGTACACAGTGTTTTGTCTTTTAATAAAGTGAACTCTGGGAGTCAGTTTCCCCATTCTCTAGGATCTTGCATATTTCTAAATCAGTAGCAATTTCTTCTTTTTTGCATTTTAATGCAAGACAGAAGTTTTTCCCTGCGTGTCTATTGCATATGATCACAGACTAAGGAGATGTAAATTGTAGTTTTCTCCACACATATCACATTGTGCACAGACCAACCTACAATTTCATCCTTTTCTCCTAAATACATTTCACTTTAGTTACATATAAGTCATCACATCTAAGTAAACATTTTCTCTCTATATTTAATATACATTTTTCTTCTTGCTGTTAAAGAGTGTTAGTTTGTGTTGGCCATATTTTAGAGTTGTTACGATGGCACGACTCTGAGATACCACCTTATACCTGTCAGAATGGCTGAGATCAAAAACACAGAAGACAGCTTATGCTGGAGAGGATGTGGAGCAAGGGGAACTCTCCTCCACTGCTGGTGGGAATGCAAGCTTGTACAGCCACTTTGGAAATCAATATGGCACTTCCTTAGAAAATTGGGAATCCATCTCCCCCAAGACCCAGCTATAGCACTCTTGGACATATACCCAAGGAATGCGCAATCATACCTCAATGGCATTGGCTCAGCTATGTTCATATCAGCATTGTTTGTAATAGCCAGAACCTGGAAACAACCTAGATGCCCTTCAACTGAAGAATGGAGAAGAAAATATGGTACGTATACACAATGGAGTACTACTCTGCAGAGAAAAATAATGGCAGCATGAGGTTTGCAGGGAAATAGATGGATCTAGAAAAAAATGATCCTGAGTGAGACAACCCATACTCAGAAGGACAAACATGGTATGTACTCACTCATAGGAGGATACTAGATGTAAAACAAAGATGACTAGACTGCTACACAACTCCATGGAGGCTACCTAGAAATCGGGATCCTAGGAAAGACACAGGGATCACCCAATGACAGAGAAATGGATGAAATCTACATGAACAACCTGGACGACACTGGGAGTAATGAATGGCAAGGTTTCAGAGAAAGAAAGCTTAGGGGAGCAGAAGATCACAGCTGGATCAAGAACAGAAAGGGAGAAGAAGGAATAACAGACCATGATAAATGAAGACCACATGAGAAGAGGAATGGGCAGAGTGCTGGAGAGGTCCCCAGAAATCCACAATGATACATCCTCTGTAGACTGCTGGCAATGGTCGAGAGAAAGCCTGCTCTGACCTAGTCTGGTGATCAGATGGCCAAACACCCTAATGGTTGTGCTGGAACTCTCATCCAATAACTGATGAAAGTGGATGCAGAGATCCTAGGTCTGGCCCCAGGTGGAGCTCCAGGTGTCCAATTGTCAAGAAAGAGGAGGGACTGTAAGAGCATGAATTGTTGAGACCAAGATTGGAGAGTCATAGGCACAAATAGCCAAACGAATGGAAGCACATGAATTATGAACCAAAGGCTGTGGAGCCCCCAGCTGAATCAGGCCCTCTGGATAAGTGAGACAATTGAATAGCTTGAACTGCTTGGGAGGCATCCAGGCTGTGGGACCAGGACCTTTCCTTAGTGCATGAGCTGGCTGTTTGGAGCCTTGGGCTTACACAGGGACACATGCTCAGCCTGGAAGGAGGGGACTGGACCTGCCTGTACTGAATCCACTAGGTTTAAATGAATCCCCAGGGGAGTCTTGGCCCTGGAGGAGATGGGAATGGAGGGGATGGGGGGAAGGTGGGGGTGGGGTCAGGAGGGGGGGGACAGGGGAACCCATGGCTGATGTGTAAAATTAAAGCACAAATATAATAAATAAAAGTTAAAAAAAAAGAATGGCTTCAGCAAAACTGAAGACTTGTTTGTTTTCCAGAACTCACATAGTAGAAAAAGGTAACTAACTTTTTTAAGTTGTCCACTGACCTAAACAGCCATGATGTGGCACCCCAGAAGAGAAACACTCAGGTACATACAATATAGTGGTGATGATGATGATGATGATGATGATGATGATGATGATGATGACTCAATGTAAAATAACCCAAAATGCTGGGCAATGGTGGTATATACCTTTAATCCCAGCACTCTGGAGGCAGAGGTAGGTGGATCTCTGTGTTCAAGGCCAGTCTTGTCTACAAAGTGAACTCTAGATCATCCGGAACTGTAACACAGAGAAACCCTGTCTTGAAAAAAAAAAAAGATGAATTTTATTATTTCATATACTCATGATTTCTACCCTATACAGGGTTGGTGTTATTTATGTGATTTTTTTCCCTTGTGTTAAATTTTATTCCAAAATAATTCAATTTTCATTTGTTAGCTTTTAAACATAATGATACTCTAAGATAGGGAGACATAACTTATCTATTGATTCCACATCTCCACTTATGGCCAGTTTTAGAGTTGTGGTGCTGAGTCATATTCTTTCTTTCTTTCTTTTTATTATTATGTGTTTTAATTTTATACATCAGCCATGGGTTCCCCTGTCCTCCCTCCTCCTGCTCCCACCCCCACATTCCCCCCAGCCCCTTCCCTCCATTCCCATGTCCTCCAGGACCAAGACTCCCCTGGGGACTCATTTAAACCTGGTGGATTCAGTACAGGCAGGTCTAGTCCCCTCCTTCCAGGCTGAGCATGTGTCCCTGTGTAAGCCCAAGGTTTCAACAGCCAGCTCATGCACTAAGGACAGGTCCCGGTCCCACTGCCTGGAAGCCTTCCAAACAGTTCAAGCTATTCAATTGTCTCACTTATCTAGAGGACCAGATCCAGCTGGGGACTCCACAGCCTTTGGTTCATAATTCATGTGCTTCCATTCGAATGGCTATTTGTCCCTGTGCTTTCTGTAATCTTGTATTCAACAATTCACACTCTTGCGGTCACTCCTATGAGTCATATTCTTTCTAATGTCTAATGTTTCCATGATCAGATGGATGGATGCTATGCCAAAAAAGCAAGGTCACATTCGTTCCATGCAACTTGTAGTTCTGTTTATCACTTTAAAATAGCTTTTGAATATACCAAATATTATTTGACATAAAACAGATGTCCTGCTATCCCCCCTACATCCTTCTATAAGTCAGGATTTTGATTAGAAGAAAATGTCACAACCCATCTTGTTGTTGTTGGCTTTTTTGTTTTGTTTTGTTTGTTTATTTTTGAGACAGGGTTTCTCTGTGTAGCTTTGGGCCTTTCCTGGAACTCACTTGATAGCCCAGGCTGGCCTCGAACTCACAGTGATCCACCTACCTCTGCCTCCCAAGTACTGGGATTAAAGGCATGCGCCACCACCGCCTGGCAACAACCCATCTTGAATCTCAATTATTATTATTTTTTTATAACAGAAAGTGCTAACATTTATATAATTTTTATTGAAAAAAATTTACTTTTCAACAAATAGCTTCTTAATTCTCTGTAAAAAGTTTTTGTTCAAAAGACCATTAGCTTTGATCTCTTATTATTTCTGCTAATTATTCTACACAGGAAACTAGAACAAGAATTATGAAGTAGAAACTATCTTTATTTCAATTCATTATGTGACTTTTATTTCCATATTTGCTAAGCTTCGATTAAGTTGAATAAAATGAAAAATCCCCGAAACTTGTTTCACTAATCCAGCTGGCCAGAGAGGAGAACTTAGTGAAGGGATATATCTGGTTGTTTTACACAGATTGTACACATATTCATAATTACCCTTAATCAGCATTATCCATAGGAGGACATTCACAAAATGGCTGAAAGGACCTAGCTGATGAAGAATATTTCCTGAAGTGAATGTGCCAAACTAAACCATTTTTTTCCCTCCATGAAGCCAGATTTGTATCCATCTACACCATCTGTTCCTCCAGAAAATGGAAAATTAGCTCCATGTTGACCTGGCAACAGTTAGTTACATTATCTCCAACTGGTTCATTAAAAAAAATGCTAGGGTTCCTACTATGAAAACATAACAATAACATGATGCTACTTAAAGAAAAACAAATGTAACCACTAAATCACTTTTACAATGCACATTCCTGTTTTTAACATGTGATGTCATTACCTTATTATGCCTCATTGTCTTAACAAATAGTTCCGTCACTGACAACATTGTGTAAAATCAATTTTCCCCATTCCCTGGGAACTAAGGTTTCAGTTTCCATCAAATCACGTTTAACAAGTATCCAATAAAATTTCTTTAAGGTATTTTAATGTCTAGTTGCAATCTTCATTTTTAAACAAAGACAATTTATTTTAAAAGTAGTATATATCTGATATAAAGTAATGTCAGATGTATTGAGTTGGTAGTATTAAGTAATTAGAAAAATAATCAAGTTATACAATTTTAGTGCTCATCAAAATGCCATATGGGTATGTTATGAAAATTAACTTTGTAAAAATTAATTAAAAATGGGTGTTTGTTTTTGTAATATTGTAAAATTTGAAACATGTATATTTTTCGTGAAGTTAACTTAGTAAAAGCCACCAAAGGAACATAACAGATTGTAACAAATTATCTAACATTTGTGAATGAATTACATTAATTAAATTTCATTTTCTCAGTTTTATCAGATCTAAGTTTTTGAATACCTAGTCATATTAGAAAGGGGACTCTTATACCTGAGTTATAATGTAAACATAAATAATATACTATGAAATTATTTGTTAGCACTTCAGTACGTTTTATCACTAATCACCTTTCAATAAGAGACATAAAAAGTTTCAGAAGAAATATATTTTTACACTTTTTTGAATCAGTAAAAATTTTGTTACATATGTGAAAAATTTAAATAATGTTATAAATCCCATTAATGAATCTTGCATGATTTACATATTGAAATTTTAATATCTTTGAAGGTGAAATTATTATTGTTCACTGAAAAACATAAACAGAGGGTAGAGAGTAGAAATTCTTAGGAGCTTCACATGTGGTAAAGAGAATTGTACTGACAGCAGATGTTTAGTCAGCATGTAAAAAAAAAAAAATCAGGAACCAAGGTAGACAATCATGATGCCTGTCTAATAAAATTGTCATCCAGATTTGAGAATTGAGAATTGAAACCATCTCAAAAAACGGGTAAAACTTGGTGAGAAGAGATCTAGGCCAGTTCCCAGAATATCAGCCATACAACACTGTCTCTTAAGAGCACAAGCCAGAGGGGAAATTAGATGGGATATATACGAAGGCTCTTTATACTAGGAATGAGTGGCAGGTAGAATATTATGGAGTAGGTTGTGTTTTCAAAACAACATCTTAGTATTCAGGTAGTCTGGGTAAAACACATACACACACACACACACACACACACACACACACACACACACACACACACATGTATAGGTATTTGACGACTACCTGGAGAACTTTGGTGAATATGAGAAATTCCATGCTCTAAGCCATCCCACTCAACCCCCACTGATTAAGTCCTAAGCACCTCCATATCTTGGAGGTGATGTTTTTTTCCTACTTATCATATATATATATATATATATATATATATATATATATATATATATATATATATATATCCCAGTTTCAGTCATGTTACTTCTCAAACACACAGTTTAATATGTTTATGCAATATCTTCAAATGACAAATGTTGAAGCAATTAAGAAAAACATGAGTTTCATTATTTCAATGCAATAATTACTTTGAAAATGAGACAATCACCTCTTTTTGTTATGGCATTTTTAGTTACACTTCTCTTCTCTGCGCCTGCCTCACTACCATAATGTTGAATCATCATGTTTGTTGGGTTGGCCATGAGTTCACTTTTCGCTTCACAATGTATTTAGGCAGAAGGACACATTTCACTTCTATTAATTGGAGTTTCATGTTCCAGGTAGCCTGGTGTATAAGAAAGTGATGTTTTCCCTAATTATCAATACAGTAAATATATATTTTAACTGGTTATTTTTGCTTTCTACAAAGCTCTTATTACAAGAGAAGCTTTCTAGATAATTGGAACTGAAAGACAATGTGCAATACGAAGACTTACAGAACCTCTCCAGAGAGGGGGAAGTGAGGAATTCTCTTTTAATTCAAACATTTTTGAAGGACTTAAAGATGGTTTAGAGTCATTTTAAGCTTTCTTTTCTATTACATTACTTTGTTTGTTTTTTTTTTTCATTCTGTATATTCTCATTGTTTTTTTTCCAAACTTTAGGTCAATGATTTTCAGATTTCATATTTCTCTTCTCCCTCTTTTATTTATTGGAGTGATCACATGTAAATTTGCATGTAGTTAGAGTTTTCCTGCCTGGCCCAGTCAGGACAAATCTCTCTCACCTGCCAGTCCCACAGTTGCTCAGACCCAACCAAGAAAGCACACAGAGACTTACATTGTTTACAAACTGTATGGCTGTGGCAGGCTTCTTGTTATCTACTTTTTCTATCTTAAATTAACCCATTTCTGTTAGTCTATACTTTGCCACATGGCTTGTGGCTTACCAGTGTCTTTACATGTTGCTTCTCATGGCAGTGGCTGGCGGTGTTTCTCCCCAGCTTTCTACATCCCAGAATTCTCTTCTCTCTTGTCCCACCTATACTTCCTGCCTGACCACTAGCCAATCAGAACTTTATTTACACAGAGCGATATCCACATTTGCATATTTAGGATCATCTAGTTAGCTCTAAGTTCATACTCCCTAATATCAAATGCCCAGTGAGCAGTGTCTGATAACACTGTACTTAGGCTATGATGCAGACTGTGTCTGTGTGGACAGATACATAAACACATGGATTTTCTTTCAATATTATCTCTGAAAAAAATATTTCCTTGCCAATGCCATTCTTCTGTGGTTTGAAATGTCCATTTACATTATATCCTAGACTTTTCCATGAATTTATTCAAATATTTTGTAAGCACTATAGGTAAACCATTACGTTTCAGATTATGATATAAAAATTAAATATATGTAATTAGATGTAATGTATATTAAAAATCTATTGATTCTATGTATGAGACTTTTGGGAATTTACAGAGCATACAAATAGTGAAAAGCAGCCAAGGAAAGAAAGTGTTAGGATGCTATTTTTAAGTGTGTGAGACTGTCGGGGAAAACCTATTTTTTATAGGAGGAACTATGCAAAGACCTGGATAAGAAGCACTTTTTCTGCTGCTCATCTTTTATATTTGCTTGCATATGCTTTGCTGTACTTAAGATATACATTTGTTTCTCTTGTGGGTTTACATGTTCTCCAGGTCCACACTTGGTCATTTTAACTTGGCTTACTTTCTATTGATAAATCTCCCAAGCACTTATTGAAATTATCAAACTTTCTATTGTGACATCTTAATTTTAGTCAATGGTTAAATGATGACTTTGTAATCAATAATAAAATTAACATGATCATCTCTATTTTCAGGGTATATTTCTTAAATTGGAAACATAGTTTCAACAGGAATTTATTTTGTCTCATCCTATGAAATATTATTATATAGGTAAATGTATATATCCATTTCTTTGTATAGTATATTTTGAATAGTAAAATATACTCATATTAATGTGAAATTTCATCATAATTACAAACTGAATGAATACAGATATATATGAGTTCATTCTTCTCTTCCCAACTGAAAGTGTTATTATTACATGTCAAATGGTATTTAACATAATATTAGTATTAACATCATAACATTATTATAACATCATTTTCTGTTTCCCATTCCCCCATCCAAACCTTCCTTGTAACCACCTTGTTCTCTTTCAAATTCATGGCTGCTTTTCCTTTCTTTGGTTACATACATACATACACACACATGAAAACATGTGTGTGTGTGTGTATGTGTGTGTTGTATGTGTATATGTGTGTATGAATATGGGAGAGAGTTACTTTTGAAAGATTATCAACCTAGAAAATAAACCAAGTAGGCCAGTCTCTCTCTCTCTCTCTCTCTCTCTCTCTCTCTCTCTCTCTCTCTCTCTCTCTCTCTGTTTGTGTGTGTGTGTGTGTTTGTAACCATAGATTCCATAGATTCAAGCTAGAAAGACAGTTTCTACTAGAAGTACACTAATCATCAAGCTTCAGAAAAATATTTTTTAAGCAGTTCACTGGTTGCTAATTTATACATCTTTATCCCAACAGAACGATCAAGGCCTTTAACAGCATAAGACCCAGTCAACACAGTGTGAACAGTGTTGCATGATTCTTTTTTTCTTTAGTAATATTTATTCATGAAATCTTCGTTCTGTTTCAGCAAGGCACTTTTAACATATGCTGGTTAAATTTTGTCTTCTTGTTACATCCTAAATCTGTTTTCATTCAGGTTGGTTGCTTTATAGCTTCAAGCTAAAAAGGGATATTTAAAATCTTGAGAGAAATGATTCACACTCTCTTTGGCAGCTAAAGTTACAATCTTTGCCTTTTGCTCACTCCTTGAATTTGATGAACTAAAAGATTAAGACAGACTTGCCACATGTGTAAACCAAATGCTTTTCATTCTTGTATTGACAACACAATTAATTGTTTGTGGTTTGTGGCTTCTCAGAAAAAAAAGTCACCCATTCCTGTTGTTAAATGGTTTTCAACTATTAAAAGTAATGGGGCTGTCTTTAGAACACTGTTTAATTTTTCTTTCTCTTTTAATATAATACTGGACTAGACTTTGCTGTTGACAAAAATGAAAAGGTCAGTTAGCATTGATGGGTGTGAAACTTAAAGCCCACAGCTTGCAGTGGGCTTCTTGGAGTATAAACATGGTGAATCCCATAAAGCATAATTAAGTTTGGTACTGTCAAAGAAAGTTATTTGAAGGTCAATGTGAAACTGTGACTATCTACAGATATAAGACAATTACTTCCAAAAACATTGTGCAATATAGAAGTGTTCAATTGATGTTGTGAACAAATTGATTTGTATGTGTTTATGTGTATATATGAATTACATGTGCATTTGTGTGTGTGAGAAAATACATAAAAAAGAAAGAAAATTAAATATCCTTCTCTATCACTCTCCACTATATTCTCCTGACACTGGAAACTCACTGACATTATAGCTAGGCCTTTTTCTCGGCCCCTACAGCTCTGAATGTCAAAGTTCCTTGTGGCATTTTTTTTCAAAATATTGCATTAAATTCTACACATAACACGGAGGTAAAAAGTTTTAGGACTGAGATTCCATAGATAGACTCATTTTTCCTTGTAGGTTGAACATATTATTTCTAAGCAGGCACAGGGTCTCTATCACACACACACACACACACACACAGACACACACACACACATGAAGTTATACATGCTCTAAAGGAAAGAACAAGTTAATTAATATATGTTTCCAAAAATTGCTACATGGAGTGAGAGATAACCTGGCAAAATGAATTGAGATTCATTGAATTTAGATGCTTGTCTTGTCAAACTTGGTTTTAAAATGGTACAGTAAGTTCTAGCATCATTGGTTAAAATTCCAATAATGTAACATGCAGACTGAACTTGGGCATAATATTGAGTCATTAGGCCCATAAACCCAGGTTCATAATGCATTATGAGGGAGCACATAAAGGAATGAAAAAGAAAGCATGGTCATAAATATAAAACCAAATTCACTTGTAGATCATTCTTATCACATTCCTGACAATTAATTGCCTGATAGCTGCCGAGGAAGGTACCATCACTGTCTTTAAGTATTTAAAAACATTCCGAACGGAAATTTGGATAGTGACACAAAAGAGGGATAAACATAATGTTGAAAGTGAGTAATTGAAAGAGGTAGGTGGCACATACCTTTAATCTCCGTGCTCATGAGGAGGATGCATTCTCAATGATTTTGAGTACAGCTTGGTCCAGATATCCAGTTCCAGCCAATCCATAGAAACATAGTGAAAGTTTGTCTCAAACAAACAAACAGTACAATAACAACATCAACTCTACAATGGTGAACAGTCAGATAAGAGAAGAAAAAAAATCTTTAGAAGTCAACAAAGAAAAAAAATACTTTTTGACCAAGTTCCATAAAATTCTTCAATAAAATATGATATTCAAATGAACATTCTAATATCAAACAAAGAATATTGAACAGATCATGTTTAAAATGTGAGGGAGAAAATTTCTGGGTCTTTGGAGAACTATAGTGGTGTAGAAATAATATTTATAAAAATACTTTGAAATGACTTTGTATTAAAATATGCTGACAATTCACTGCCCTTTTCAAAAATAATTCCTGAGACAAAGATTTGGGAATATTCATTGATATATTCTGAGAGAAGGTAATGTGCCCAATTGTTCTGTGGCTGATGAGTGGTATTACCATTAAAGGTGTAAACTAGATGAAGCATAATTTGGCATGAAAAATCCTTTGCAACATTGATTGTTTTGAGACTCACATTTAAAATTTTTCATGCTTGTTTGTTGCTAAATTTAGAGTAATGGCTACTATTAGCATGTTTAAAATATACCTGACTCTAACAGCATCACCCTAGACATATGGCATGCATTATATGTTTATGAACATAGATTATTTCCTCTATATTCATGTGGACACTTTTAAAAGGCCTTTATGTAAGAGGCAACTTTTATGAATTTATCATATTCATTGTAAAATTATGAATTCATGACAACCTGAGCTTATTTGTAATAATAAGGAAGTGATCATGTTTGTGAATTCAGTGTTCCTTTATGTAGCTCAGCTCTCCTTGTAATTATTTCCCTGAACCAGCTTTGGCCCCATAGGAACCAGAAAAACCTTTGCCATTATTTCTAAAGACATTGTAGGGGAAATGACAGTCCCTGGTAATTCACAGCCAAATGTTATGGTTAATTTGGTAAATTGACAAAGTAAAAAGTTTTGAAAATTTTCTATAAGATTCAAGGAAATAAAAAAGGTTCAAGGAAATAAAAGAGGTGTACTATAAAACAATTTGTGGGAATCTTGAGCATCCATTTTAACTGTATGAAATATGTATGGCAAATGGTAATCTTCATTTCCTCCATGAAGAATAATTTTCTGAAACTTTCCTGCCATTGGAATGTATCTTATACTCTCAAATCTTCCACTGTTTATGAAGGTTTTAGAAAGAATGGACTGCTTTTTGCCAACTTTCATGTCCATCCTTGTTCTCTGCCCTAACGTATTAGAACAGTGGTCTACAAGTTATAGCAATGGAAAAAAAAATGAAGAGTGTGTGAGGTAGAGATTCTAAGTTAGGAAGCTGAAACAAGATTTTTCATTTTTAACAAGATGCTAGGTGATAACTTTTATTCTCTGGGGACCACATTCTGTATGTTTAGATGCAGAGAGAATTCTTAAGATTTGTCTCTTTATGGATGGAGGACAGCCTGAAAAACACACTGAGTGTGAAGCCAGCCATGATCACAGAGTCTCCTAAACCAAATAACTAAAAAAATAATAAATAAGATAATTTTTAAATATGCTTTTTCCATAGAATTGTAGGCTTAGTGAATGCTTCCCAAAATCATTTTGTTCCTGTTAGGTGGAAACAAAAGTCTAGACTCATCTCTTGTATTACATCTCACCTCTAGTAATGCCTCCCTTAAACACGTTGAGAATTTAATGATCTTTACTATTGAGCAAGAAGTATGGCTGCATACTACCAGGTTGGTGAACATCTTAGCAACTTCTTCCAGGTTAATTCATAACACTTCTAATTAGTTCCATTAATATTTCCTTTTCCTTTAAAGCCTGCTTGTTATGTCAGCAACTAAGGTGAACCATATTAATTTTTCCCTCAATATCATCACAATACCCATTTTATTTAGAATTGTTTTTGCTTTTCAATGTCTTCCAAGATCTCATATAATCTAATTTTTTTTATACCTCCATGAATGTGTCTTTTGCTTTGTCTTGCTTTTTCCCATTCACCCTGTTTTTATATTCCCTTGAACTTTGTCGGTTTGACTTACTTGTCGTTTCTATGGATACTTTTTATCACTTCCTCAAAGTTTTTCTCATGTATGACTTTCTGAGGAAGGTGTATTAAAGCTAATGAATTAAAATCATAGTTCATCCCAAGAAATTTTCTCTACCTTTGTATTTAAATTTTTATCACAACTTCCAGATAGATGATATAACTGATTGATGGAGGGTGGTTGTTAAATGTTTGACTTAAAATTCTTAAGACTGGAAATTTCACCTATGTTTGCTATTGTATGTCCACAGATTTAAAATGAAATAAAATGGGGATTGGTGTCTTTTAATATTAATAAAATATATGTTAGATAAAGTAATCAAAATATGCATTGTGAATTAGGAATGATTTTACTAGATACCATATTTTTTGAAATAAGTAAGCTTTAAAAGATATAAAAAGTAAGAAATTAGCATTTTGGGAAGAAAACAACATGTAGGAATTATAATAAAATAATTACCTGGTTTTTTAAATAAACACTAGATGTTTGAGCAAAGATAGAGGTTAGAGCAAACAGTCATTAGCTATTAAGGTCTAATTGCTTATTATGAAGCTGTTGTGCTAGCTTCTCAGAATATGTTCAAGAAAACTACCAGCTTTGGTACACAGCCTGACCTCTGAGAAGAATGAGAAATGTATCCTTTCAGGAATAAAATAGTTAGTACAAAAGAAATTTTTGTAGATTTAAGGTCAAGAGTAAAGAAAGTCTACTCCAACACATCTCCTCGTTAATAATGGAAGTTATGTGACAAGGGTTGTGAAAAAGCAAGTGAGAAAGAGAAAAGACTACACAGGTTGAAATGTTGATGATCAGCTTAGAGAGAAAGATTCTTGGAATTCTGAATGCTAAAGTCTATGTAGCTCACTGTGTGTAAATCAACAAGATGTGACACTGAAATGGCATCAAGTCAGAGCTTTGTAGCTGAATATGAGAAATGGGCAATGTGACCACTTGTTATAACTCTATTTGCCAGGAGTTTATAAAATAAAGAGAAAACATCCAACAAACACCTCAAATGCCTTTTAATATTGGGTTAGATGTATGAATGGCATTTCGAACCTGGAATGGTGTACTTGAAAACAACCAAAGGTTGGGGTCCTCATCCCTGCATTGGCAGTCTTGCCTGGTTACAGGAGGTGGCCATTTTAAGTTTTGTACCTCCCATTGCTACGAGTCTTAGCTAGAGTCTGCCTCACAGATGAAAATATGCCACATATACAATATGGGATACTAATATCCCTTAAAAATGAAATCATGAACCTTTCAGATAATGGATGGATCTAGAAAAAGAAATGTTGAATGAGGTAACCCAGAAATACAAATATTTCATATTCCTTTAAATCTAAGGCCACAAGCTCCAAGTTTTCAGACATGAGTACATATCTTTGAGTAACTGCATAAACCAGGAACAGAAACAGGGACATTGCCTACATGGGGGTAAGGAGCAATAGAGGAAAGAATAACAGCATAAAAGTTATGTTATAGGAATAATGGGGAACTCTGACTTGTGAAGGGAACTAAATTAATACAGGAGAAGGTGGAAGGAAGGTAAATAGCAGTCAGGATATCTGAAAGTCAAGAGGAATCATAGTATTTACCTAAAAAATATGTCTACTCCACATATGTTTATACAAACATTCATATGTAATTTAAATGAAATTGCCTCATCTTCCCGACAATTCTCTCTCTAGGACCCAAACACCATCTGACTAAAAATCAACACCAGGCATGACAGCCTTCTTTAGAGTTTTGGTCATGGTTATATAAGAGCTTTCCCAATCATTATTGGATATTGCTATTGCCCTTGGTTGTCCCATGTAGAGGTGGAAGGCAAGTCCCTATTGAAGAAGACACCACACACTTCAGACACATATCCCAGAGACCCCTGAGCTAGTGTTAACCTCAAACTCTTCTTAAAGATTAGCCTTCATGGTAGCAAAAGGCAAACAATGAGCTTTGGAATGAGGGAATCAACCAACAGCTCTTTCAAGCTGTATACTGTTACTTGTAAGTATGTTTTCAGGGCTGATGATTTGGTATTGCATAAACAATTTGTTTGCTCATCCCTGGGGAAGACAATTTATCCAGTTCTCAGCGTTCATTTGTTCTCTGTAGTTCATTGTGTAGAGATGTGGTCATGTGGGCTTTCCTCAGTCCTTTGGCCTGCAATTGGTGTGTTCCTTGTTTAGCTCACACTGAGATACTTCATTTGTTTTGTTTTCAGGTATGATAGTAGAATTCTGACATACATTTTTAAGTTACTGGTTAACTCACATAAAAAATTGTTACTGTAGATGAAAAATTATGTATCAAGAGATAGGTATATTTATATTTGTTTACTTGGATGCTCATTTAAAAATTAAGTTTTCCAGATTGATTTTATGATATTTTTCTTTTTAATGTTGTTTCATGTAAGTGATATATGATTCATCCTACATACTTCAAAATCAAGGTCATATATATAGCTGTCATATTTTTCTTTCTTTTTTTTTTGAGACATGATTTCTCTGTGTAGCTTTGCTCCTTTCCTGGAACTCACTTTGGAGACCAGGCTGGCCTCCAACTCACAGAGATCTGCCTGCCTCTGCCTCCCAAGTGCTGGGATTAAAGCGTGTGCCACCACCGCCTGGCAGATGTCATTTTCATTGCTTCCCTTGAAGGCTAACCACCTTTACTAACTTCCAGGATCTGTGCAAACTCTGATTCTTCCTTAAAAATCAAACTGCAGTTCATTTGTGTCTCACTTTCTTTATTAGCACATTCATTTTCCAAGAGAGTATCATCCCCTGATACCAGTACATTGAATTTTACCAGTATTTCTTTGTACATAAAATGTTCATGTCTGTGTAATAATAATCTAGACAATATAAATCAATATTAAGGGAATGTGTGTATTAATATGCTTGTTTTTATTTTCTCTTTTCCTCAGGAACATTACCGTTTCCCCATGGTTTGCTTTTGGTACAGTTTTATTGTATTGTATCCCTTCACCTTACACATTTTATCCATGATGGCTCTCAGTCAGTTTGAAAATAATTTATGGTGAGTCCATATACATTGCAGAGTCTATATTCTTTCTACTTTAACTATAGTCTCCTGGATATGAATATGGCTGTTTTTAATGAAAATTTCAACATACAAGCTAGTCATATAGTGATCACTAGACCTCCACTGGCTGTTCAGCATCTAAGTATGACATATATATTCCATCTTCCATATCTCATTGTTTGAAATAATTCTGCTGTGATATTGGTGTTTTAGTTTTTCTACAAGGATAAAAGAAGTCCCACATAGGAGATGATTTTTTTGTTCCATTATATCTTGCATAGTTGTGCTAGAAAATGTGTCCAAGACTAATCACCTAGTTAAAGCTTGTGTTTACATTATAAGAATGGCTGAAACAATTAAAAGTTAAAGGCAGTTTTATGAACCTATTATACATGTAGTTTTCATGTTGTTTTTATAAGAAAAAAAGAAAAAGAAATTGGATATTTTCCTGGTATGTATTGGGAATGAGACTAAGCAACCCTACTGCATAACTAGCAGAAATCTGTTTCATAATATTTGTGGTGGATTTGTAGCTCATCTGATTCTTTGATGTTTTTTGAGAAAAGCACAAGGAAAAGGGTTATATTGATTTTCTTTCTGTTAAAATCAACATGGATTAGATATAGAAATATTCTAAAGAGCTTAATCAAGTAATGGTTTGGGGATTTTTTTACTTGATAGACCCTTGAGTATTACTTAATATATTTTATTCTAGATTAAGAATTAAGTAAATCTGCTACATATACTTTAATGAGATGCCTTTTACTATGGACCATTGCTGAAATCAGAAATTACATTAATGGGATCTGAAGTCTACAACAGAGTTACTGTATTCAGTATATTAATACATATTCTTATTTATATATTCATTCTTTTGGCATATTTTTACTAGGTATTTTATTTCTCCTGTCTCTTTTTACTTTTGTTTACTTATATGTTTATATGTAGATCTTTATATTTATTTCATAGAACAAACACACAAATTTAAAGGCATGCTTTTGCCATTTCCATTTCATGTGCAAAAGTTTAAGTGCTGAGTAACTTGAAGTTATTTTAAATTTCCTTTTTATTTTCATCATTATTTGTGTATTTATGTTGGAAATAAAGTGAAATGCCCACTAACTTTGTTGTCACTTAAGTTATTCAGATAACCTAGTAGTATTCTCCTTCATTTAGACCTTTATAAATTAATCAAGTAGTCATAGAAAAATCTTCCTGAATATATAATGTATTTGTAAATAATTAAGAATATACAAAAGGTCTCTCTCTCTCTCTCTCTCTCTCTCTCTCTCTCTCTCTCTCACACACACACACACACACACACACACACACACACGCCAAATCAAATAAATAGTTTTAGAACCCAGTTCCAATGTGTGCATCTGCAATATAAGGTCCACACCTAAGGCTCAGCAACATTGTGGAAGAGGGGGCAGAAAGACCTTAAGAGTCACAGAAAAGGGAGGCATTTGCTGCTAGACTGTGCCTCCTAGGGATGTCAGAAGCCACACCCATAAGTGTCAGGAGCATGCCTAAACTTGGGCTGAACACATGCAACAATGATGGACATGTAGAGTGGATGGAAGACAGTCCAGGAGGTCTCGTCCCTGTTGGCTCCTCATTTTACACTTCGTCACACTTCTTTCATCATCTTGATTTTCTCTTTTACTGATTCATAATACAAGTTTGCAGTCCTGCAGCTAAAATTATACTTTTTTATTTGGTTTTTGATACCATTGGAATCTCATTAGTTGTGACTAAAGAAAAATGAATTATTTGTTCTTATTGACTTTGTATCCAGGAATACTAACAACATACTATACCATTGTTGATGACTGACTTACATTATCCTTAAGGTACTTATTAAATACAATATAATCTGCATGTACAGACATCTGCTTTTACTTTATCTCCCTTTTCCTATGTTATTTTTCATTTCCCCTTTCCTTAATTATTTTAATTTTATTTTTTAATAAAAAGTAATAACTCCAAAACATTATGGAAGAGAGGTAATTGCAGATCTTCAGGGGGAAGTGTTCCCTTTCTTAAAGAGACTGCAATGTTAACTATATTTATTTGAAAATTATCATTACCACACTGAGGGAGTGCCTTCCTACTTGCATTTCCCTATTAGATTTAATCAAGTTATCATATCGTCTAAATTGTTTTAATGTTTTTAAAATTGTTCATTTTCTTTTTTATATTTACTATTGATTCATTTTCAAATGTTAACTTTTCAAATCATATTAGGCATTCATATATAATATGTCTTATATATTGCTATGTACAGTTTAAAATTGGTGAGTATTTTAAAATTTGTATCAATTATGGATAGTTATCTCTAGTCTCTTTGTTTTCTAAAGTTTTTCTTAGATTTTTAAGATGTGATGACTTAAAAAAAAACTGAAGTGGCAATAATTATATCCTCTTTTCTTCTCTAAAGTTTGATTCAATATCACTTTTAAATATGTCAGAGTTCACCCCTTAGACATTCTTTGTCAAATTGCACCTGCTGGCAGTAATTTGGGTAAATTTAATTTAGTAAATTCTGGAATATTATTGAACTTTTCTATCTTCTGTTGTGCTGGATTGTGTAAGCAAGCCTACAAAGTGTATAAAACAATGTGTTTCAGTATGACATTTTTGTGTTTGTATATTATACACTATATGTTCCCATCACACTCATTTCCCCTTACATGTTTCCAATGACTACCACCTTTAGATGCTCTCCTCCATCCCTCCATCCCTGTTCATTGTCATGTCTTTTGTTTTTAACCTAACTTGTTATGGAAGAGAAATCTTATGAAACCTGTCTTTATAATACACCACTGTATTCCCCCCCACACACACACGTGTGTGTGTGTGTGATTTCCTTTATTTCATCATTTCCTTTTCATGGTTATATTGGCTGATTTCATTACTTGACTATTTTAAGCAGTGTGTCAAAAACACTGGTATGTAGGTATTTGTATTGGGTGCTCATTTTAATTCCTTGGGGAATTTACCAAGGTATTGTGTAGCTGGATCAAATGACAGCTCCAAATTCAGTTTATTGAAGAGCCTTCATTTGGATTATTAGAGTGGGCACAGTGATGTGCATTCTGACCAGAAGGATGTATGAGTTGGTTTATTATTCTCACTTACACATCTTTACCCATATTTTCTATTACTTATTACTCTTATTACTTATATTAGTGTATCTCCCAAATTGTCATACAATTATGCTGCACAGTGAGCATTTGTCTCCATATTCCTGTAATTTCATTTTCTCCCCTTTCCCTTTCTACTAGTTGTGGTGATATATTGTGGATTCCAATAAACCTTATCTGGGGATCAGAGGACAGAGCCAGCCACTAGATTAGACATAGAGGCCAGACAATGATAGAACACAATCTTAATCCTATCACTTGGAGACAGAGATCCAGATGGATCTCTGTGAGTTCAAGGCCACACTGGGAATAGAGCCAGGCATGGTTGCACACAACTTTAATCCCAGGATTTGAGATCCCATGTCTTTGCTTGGGAAGGACACATGCCTTTAATTCCCAGGAAGCGATGACAGGAAGCAGGAAAGTAAAAAGGTGTGAGAAAACAGGGTCCTTATCTTTAGACTGAGGATTTCGAGGAGGTAAGAACTAGTAGTTGGCTTGTTCTGTTTTTCTGATCTTTCAGCTTTCACCTCAATATCTGTCTCCAGGGTTTTTTGTTTGTTTGTTTGTTTGTTTGTTTTTGTTTGTTTTATTAGTAAGACCCTTTAAGGTTTGTGTTACAACTCGTCTGCCTTGTTTACCTGCACAGTTTCACTTTTACTTTCATGTCATATGTACATGTACTATCTTAGTTTCTAAATAAAATCTAGGAACAAAACGTAACAGAAATTGTGATATTTGACTTTTTGAGACTGAACTCCATTTTACTTAATATTCTTAACTATAGTTTACTTAATTTTTCTGTAGAAAATATCACTTCATTCTTCTTTGTGGCTGAAACATATCCACACTCCATATATATTTTTTTTTATTCATTGCTCTGTTGAAAATCTTATTTGGTTCCATAGTTTAGTTATTGTGAACAGTGAGATAACAAACGATGTGGAAGTTTTCACTGTATAGTCTTCATCTTGGTTGGAATTATTCCTAGAAACTTTTGAAGTGTGATTTAAATGGTCTTTTTCTTTGTTCAATTGTTTAGTATTTTAAAATTAGTTTACAAAGTAACATATTTCTTATAGCAAAATTTCCTTTTGTACTTCATTTCAGTTGATTCTCCCTCCCTATGATACCAACTCTCTGTTAACTAGCAGATTACTGATTCCACCTTTATACTTTCATATGTTACATTGTCTCCTTTCTCTCTCCCTTAAATCCTTTTGTTTCATCTCATGGACACTTACCATTTTTTGACCTTTATTCCCATTTAATTCCTCCTGGATATACATACTAAACAATCAGAAGCCAGGGTCCATATATACAAAAGAACATAAGGTATTTATTTTATTTTCTTTCCAAACGTCTTTGTCATTCATACATAGAAAGACACTGATCTGCTAATATTGGTAATCTGTTTTTCTATTTGGCTAAAATCATTGGTTATATTTAAAAATCTCCAACCTGGTTGTGCACAGGTTTTACAGAAGACAATGTTTCATTTCTGTCATCTGTTATCTTTTTCTATTTCTGTCTCCTCTTCTGAGATGATACATAAGGCTATCCAGGGTGGTTGTGATATGTGTGTGTGTGTGTGTGTGTGTGTGTGTGTGTGTGTGTGTGTGTGTGCGTTTTCCAACATGTATTATATATATATATATCTTATAGTCTTATAGATATGTAATATCTCTCCCTTTCTCTATATATGTATATACATCTGAGAAGCTAGTATTTGCAGTAGATGGTGATTAGCACAGGATATGAATTCATTAGTTGAACATTCTGCAATCTCTTATTCTCTGCTTCTTGACCAGTTATGGGTCTTTGCCCTCATTAACATCTACTGCAAACAGAACTTCTTAAGAGGAAGGTTGAGAGATGCATTGATCTCTGGGTACAAGGCTGAGTCATTAGGAACTGGCTTCACACTATGCCCATTTAGCAGATTAATAGAAGTAGATTTCCATCTAGGGCCTAGGACCTGTATAGCCACTGTTTCTTGGACAATGAATGGTGCTATGTATGGTTGTCATCTTGTGAAATGGGACTTAATTCCAATTAGACAGTTATTTTCTTGAGGTTTGTCATTATTGCATCTGTGAGGAATTCTTGAAAAGGCGGTTACTATAGTGACTTATGGGCTCACAACAAAGTATTATTAATGAGTACTTTTATACCATGGGACTTATGTAACACCTTCCAGAAAATAAATCTTAACACAGAGTGGTTAGTTGGACATGTAATATCATTCCTAGCCATGGAGCTATTGGGCTAAGAAAATGGAAGTATTAATACATTTATAAATATCTGCATCATGAATCACCCCTATACCCTTAGATGAGCCATCAATAAATATATCTGCCTGTGGAATTGGGAAAAAGTTGGGCAATGTTTATAATCATAAAATCAGTTCATATGAGAAAATAGCATAGCTCACAGTTGGATAATTATTTCATATCCTTCCATAGTAATCTACAAATAAAATTTGAAAATCCATAGAGTTGTCTTAAAATTCATTGTGGTTAAGTGTAATTTAATACAGCAAGGATCAAATTCATATAATTGTTGATGTCTGCTCCTCCCCTGACTTACTAATAGAGCAAGCAAACTGTATTTCATTTCCTCTTTGTGTAAATAAATCTATTCCAAAGGCTTATCTTCCTGTGCTAGAATACTTGTAGAAAGACAGTTTATTGGGGAAAATAAATAAGGTGAAATGTAGCAAAGGATTCTCAGGATACACAAATGATGCTCTTTTAGTCTGAATTCAAGTAGCTGCAGTTCATCCCTTGCCTCTCCAGATAATATTCATGGCCTTTCCAATACAATCTCTCCTTCTAGAGTTTTAAATAGCTTGGTTAGTTCATAGAAACATTTTGATGATGTTGAAATTGCATTGGAAATACCAAGCACAGTTCATGAGGCTGGTGAGGAATTGGTAAAGAAATTCCTTTTCTTTACCATACCCTAGCTTGCTTATTTGTAAATTTAGCATTTCCAAAGGCTCTCCTAAATTTTCATCAAACTGTGGAGATAATGCAAGATTAGATTGATTATAAAATTCTTCACCCCATATATCAGGATCATCATCTTCAGGTAATGAAGAATATGAATCCAAAGGAGGCTTCAGTAAGGGTGTTGAGGTAGTCATAACCAGCATACATATTGGAGGTGTTGTTTTGAATTTTGGTTTTGACTGAATGGGGAAAAAACGTTCTTGCTTCTTTTGCCAATTTTAAAGTTTGATCACCTAGTTTATATGATTCAAGAAATTAGCTGTCTCCTTTTTCTTGATTAATATCCTTCTTATCTTCCATAAGCATTTTGGTAATAATCTAAATTAATGGCCAGGTGACCAAAAATTAAATAGGAATCTTTTCTGCTTATTTATATGCCCTTTTAATATTCTTTTAGATTCTGTCACATACGTCTTCATCTAAAGTTCTTTCTTCTGGAAATGAGGGGTTATAATCATAAACAACTAGCAAGTCATCTAGTAGATGTGATTTTAATGCTTTCAATCATCTTTTGCTTTAAAAAAATGATACACATCCTGGGCATAAGGCAAAGCTTTCCCTGGTTTCTACACTGCTATTCTCACTTACCTCCTTCTGTGAGGGCCTTACTCTCTTATCTCATAGTCAACTTCAAGTGTGTCACTTGTTCACTACTATAGAGGCAGTGGGATCGGGAAGAATGGAGCCGATAAGTGTGGTGGGCTAGTCTCATGCAATAGCCAACTTTATATAGAGCCTAAGAGAATTTATACTGTGAAGGTAAAGAGTAGCCACATGAGCAACGTGTACAATCACCCAGCCAAGCTGCACTGGTCAAAAGATGTTTGACCATATTTGCTACACCTTGCGGGGAACACAGAATCACATTTCCCCCAAACAATGCCGTGTTTTGAAGAAACTGAGGTCACAAGACACTTGTCTTTCTCTCTTGGAGTTTTCACACAGGAACTCAGAATTCTCCATTCTTAGACGGTATTCCGACAAAGAATCATACCATCTGCATAAAGCAATAATTTGACTTCTTTCTTTTCTCTCTGAATCCCTTTTCTTTATCTTGATTTACTGCTCTGGCTACAGAGTACACTAAGTGTGAAGAGAATCATTACTTTCTTCTCATTCCAAAGTTTACATGAAATGGATTAAGGTTTTTCTTTCTCTTCTGACATCACCTACCATTTTTTTAATATAAAAATACTTGTTATATCAAAGTATGTCCCACTATTCCTAGATTTTTCAAGGCTTTATGGTAGAAGAATGCTAAAGTTTTTCAAAGGTTTTTCCTTCATCTACCAAGTTAATATGTGCTATTAATTCCATTTTTGCTAGTTTTTGCATTTATTTTTGGGAGACTTTCAAATCATCTGCCTTCCCAGCATGAAAATAATTCAATATTTGGTGAAATATATTACATCAGTTCATTAGCAAGTGTCTTATTGGGGATACTTGTATTTATGTTACCTAGGAAATTTCTTTAACAGATACTAAAAGAAAGATGCAAACCATGCATGCAATAGAGTTCATTCTTCAAAATGAACTGTAGGATTGGCAAAATTTTAGCTAAACAAATGAAACAGAAGAGAATAGTCCCAGGTCAATGAGAATCAGTCTTTAGAAAGTTATAATAGATACCTCTGAAATTAATGTGATCAGTTTAGAATATTTTAAAACATATTTAACATAACTTCTTGGAGTTTTTTAGTTTACATGATTTAAATTTTAGACTGCTATAAAATAAAATTAACAGAGGACATAAAATATAGAAATGTTGTAACACTATGGGCTCTGAATTCTCTTCTTTCATATATATCATGTATTTTTTGTTTTCATATATTTTTTGCTTTGTTTTTGTGTTTGAATATAAATTTTTAATTAAAAAAAATTTCTTTCCTTTTACATACCAACCACTATTTCCCCTCTCTCCTCTTCTCCTGCTCCCTGACCCACCGACCCCCATCCCTAAAGACATACCAATATTGTTTAATGTCATTTGCTCACCTTTGACCATTTCATTTATGTCCTCTGCCATGTCATTCCAATCTAAAGAACTTCCTTTGAAATGTCTTTATGTTAGGGTAAATTTTAAGTAGGGCATGTCTACTTAAAACATCCTAACATATCTACTTTTTCTGTAGCTAATTTCTCACTTGCTTTTATTTTTAAGTCATCCTTTAGCTTGTTATGCAGTTCTTTGTTGACTATGTCTTCAAAATGTTAGGGTAGTGTCCAACTCTCACCTGGTCTTGATGCAAAGTTAGTGGGGATTTGAAACACTGTTTTGCCAAATGTTCAGAGATTTGTGACTGTTTTATGATCCAACTTTTGTGTCTTTATTGCTCCTGGTATAATTGGTGATAAGAATAAGGGTGATAGTCCTGAAAACCCCTTCTCTCTGATTTGTTTTCTCCTCTCTGACCTTTTTATACAAGGAAGAATATTGAATTTTCTTTGAAGCCCCTGGTTCTTTAGTACTTCATGTTTACTCAGTGTGTCAAGCCAGTCTATTAGGTTTGTATTGTATCTAGAACAAATGAACACAAATGTACAGTTACAAGAAAACAGATTAATGAACTTGGTACACAGATTTGAAGGCTAGCAGCCATGTCATTAGGATAAAATCAAAATATCTGTGGTTAGTAGCCCCTTCTGCTGCATCTGAGGCAAGTCTGATGGCTGCCCATTCAGCTTTAAAGTCTCTCAGGCTCTTTGATTTATGTATTCTTCTATCTTCAAAGCAAACTGTAGCCAATACAATCATATCAAATCTCTGTGGCTTCTACAGTAGCAGGATTCTCCTTTCTAATTTATTAACATCTCTCTCCAGCTTCTAAATGCTCTTACAGTTATAATGGGATCATTGAGAAGTGTAATTCACCCAGTTCAATGTCTGTTTCCAAATCAACATTTCCAAAGTTCCTCTAGCTAGCGTGTTCATCAGCACTGAGATTGAAAGATGACCATCTTTGGGTCTGCCTACAACTCTAATTGTACTACACATACTTGATATTTTGGTTCTAGGATTTCTATTGGTATTTTTATCATTCTCATTTTTTCTGCTGGATTTTTTTCTTTCATTACATGCATGTTTTACTATTAATAATTATAATTACAAAAGTATATTAGAACTATATGTGATCATTTTGAAATCTGTCAATAATCTATGTAAAGTTTCTTATCTTTTAACATTGATTCATATTATCATAATCATATACTAATTGTTTGGCCAGTGATGACAAATTTCATTGCCATAATGTTTCATTAAGGTTTTCCCAAGTAGCAGGAAACGTGTTATTTCTGAATTTGCTATAGACAATTTTTTTTTCTGGAGTATAATTTGGCATTTGAAACTGAAGTGTAGGGACATTAGCCAACTGATTGTACACATTTTTAAATAATAAGCTGATTAAAGACAAATTTTCACACTTTATTTTCTACATGATATATGCCTCCTGACCTTTTTAAGCACACTGAAGCTGCAGATCATCCATGGTTTTAAATCCAGAACTTGCACTAGTGACATAATAAATGAGACATTCAGTGGTCAGAAAAGAAGGGTTTAGTAATTAGAGGTAACAGTAGCCATTACTGGACAATGGACAGCTGCATCTCTACAGTCTGTCTATGATGTGTCTGACCAGGAGACTGGTGGAGAAGAATAACCATAGAAGGCAACAGCCTTGGAAGCTCACTGATTTTGTGCTTTGCTTCATAGAAAAATATGACAAGAGAAATGTGTAACTCTATGTCTGTGCATTGTTTGCAGCCAATGCCTTGTTTGGGTCATCCAGGTCTTGGGAAACTTAAATTTTAATGTAAAGGAAATTTAGGAAAGAAGAGCTATTAATAGCAATATATGGATGAATGTGTGCCTTACTTCTCATTTGCTATCAAAATTCCAGGTTAGATTTCCAGGCTTAGTATCAGCAGTGTATGGGTATTGGAGTCTTCAGGAAGAGACTGGAGTTACAAGATAAGCTTCTCTGTTTCTGAAGCTTGAACTTGGCCTCAACTCTGTGAATGGCCTCACATGTTCTCTAGCTTTGAGTAACCTATCCTAGAACATTGCCTCCATAATTACAGTAAAAAAAGTTCCCAATATATTACTACTCATACACCAGTTTTCTATCATCATGCTATCTGTTTATCTATCTTTTCTCATCCATCAATCATCTATGTATATGCCTATCATCTATATCATTCTACCTACAATCACTATGTATTACTTATATAGTTTTTATCTATTGGCCTTTCATCTATTTACTTATCATCTATCTATGTGCATCATCACCTATTATCTATGCATCTATCCATCTATTTGATTTGTCATTTATCAACTATGTACATATGTATGAATTTATCATCTATCAATCCATATCTATCATATATCTATAATATGTACATCTTTCTATCATTTATCTATCTATCCTCTTGATTGGTTTTCAATGTTAAATCTGGAGTCAAGCATAATGTCATCTGTTCCTATTGAATATTTAGTAGAAAATAAATGTTGTTACATTCTTGAATCACTGTTGAGTTTCCAGTGCTGGCTTAGTTCAGAAGGTGATCAACCAGATTGTACCTGCAGAGATAATTGTTTTATTTTGGAGAGAAATGCTAATGTCAGTATGGACATATCATATTGCTCTGTTAATTAGAAAATGCATTTTGAAGGTGGGTGATACACCAAGTTGAGACATTACTATATGCATAACTCATAATTTCTTTCCTCTTAATCTGTCCTTTCTGAAGATTTCTCCATCAGTTTAAAGCAGAGTTGGTTGTTGTAAATTTTATGCTTTTGTTTTCCAAAGAAAAATTACTTCAGGTGTAATTACTTGCCTCACTGACTTAAAAAACCTAGGCTGTAAACAAATGATTTAGGACTATTTCCTTCTTTTATTTCATTTCAATAAAAATCTTCATGTTTCTTTTCAAAATCCCTTTAAAAAAATCTGTTCAAGTTTCTGCACATGGTTTCATTGCTCTTACTTGCATTGATACAGAAGGAAAATATTTTCCAAATTTTGAAACTTCATTCTCTGTGGTGATATTGTGTTCCCGAATATATAGTACACCCTAAAAACTTATCTGGGGTCAGAGAACAGAACAACCACTGGATACAGAGGCCAGAAGATGGTGGCACTCACACCTTTAATCCTATCACTTGGGAGGCAGAGATCCACTCAGATGTCTGTGAGTTCAAAGCCACACTGGACACAACCAGGCATGGTTACTCATGCCTTTAATCCCAGGAAGTGATGGCAGAAAGCAAAAAGTACCACGAACTAGGTTTGTTAAACTTTTAGGCTTTTAGCAGCAGTTCAACTGAGATCCATTCAGAGGAGGACACAGAGGCTTCCAGTTTGAGGAAACAAGATTAGCCAAGGAATTGGCAAGGTGAGGTTAACTATGGCGTGTTATATCTCTCTGATCTTTCAGTGTTCACCCCAATATCCAGTCCCAAGTTTTTTTTTTTTTATTAATAAGGCCCTCTAACAATTTGTGTTATAATTCTCAAAGTTGCATGCTTTATACTGCAAGCTTATTGTCACTGAGTAAAATAAAAGTATAGAAACCTTTATTTTATTTTATAGTTAAAAAGTAAACTCACTAACAATATATACTTTTTATGTTAACAATAAACTGTAGCTTTTTATGTACATCAAGAAAAACTTTAATAGGACTCAATTTATGTCCGAAATTATTTGTTTTAAGACTTTTAGACCAAGTATGAATAAAATGTACTTCAGGAATTTTCTCACTCACATAATGAATATTTACTCAGGCTTCCCTGTGTGCAATGCATTTTAAGTGAATCAAATATTAATGTGCCTCAAACAGGTATGTCTTGCAATGTAACAAGAAAGAAGATGTGGACATGTTATCACACATGTAAAAACTGACAAGTGACAAAAAGTGAGCATCAGTAGGTCAGTGAGTGTGTTCTAGGATAAAAATTATTAGGCATGATATCCAGTGGTGGGTGATCTGGACTAATTCTGGACCTTATATCTGACAGAGAGGAAAATTTACCTAGCTGAGAATTGTGAGTGTGAATGAGTAAACAACTTTCTCTTCAAATTTTCCATATCTAACCCAAAACCTTCAAGTTGGACTTAAAGTCACAAGAGCTCTCATGTAGCTTGATGTGAAACTGTGTTGGGAGACAAGAACTTAGTACTCCACAAGGAAGTCTCCATATTTTCTTATTTCTTGTTCTCACAGCAATAGACATCTCCATAAAGTCTGTTATCTGGTCTTACAATGGACTCATGGATTGACTTTATGAGTTTCTTATATGTCTAGATAAGGAAAAGTAAGAGTACAGCCACAAGATAAATATCAAAGCAATAACATAAATGAAAGCATCATGTCTGCCTTCTAAGTTAAAGGAATTTTAGCACAATGAACAATCAAATCGAAAAAATGAGTGCATAAGTACTCTATGCAGAAAATATAAACACAGAAAATTAGTTAGTTATGTGTATATTTTAAATACTAGACATAATGTTAATAGATTGAACAGTAATGGGTGGATGGATAATAATTTATATTGGAAATCTTGTTTATATTAGATAATAATTAAACCTCACTTGTTAAGCTTATATGTAAGCACAATGTGACATGTATAAGTTCTAAGTTTCTAAGTGGCTACACTGTTTTCCTAAATCATATTTTATGAAGCCACTGAAGCATAATAATGTCTTTGTCTCATAAGAAATGTGAATTATGTTTGCCCTTTTGATGGTATCTGACTGAAGCCATAATAACAAAATTATACATTGGCAATGTTGAGCCCATCAGCAAAAAGAGTTAAGTAATATTTGTCATTTATGAAATGTCAGGATAGATATATGAGCATTAGCAGTATCTATATTCATGGGTGATAAGTGACCTAATATGCTAAATTAATTCTCTCTTAAATCTCAGAAAAATGTGAACTGTTGAGAAATACCAAATGAAATCAGCTGTATATAAATTCTACTTTATTGTTAAGAAAAATATTGACTATTTTTCTTTAGAAATGCAGCTGTCAACTCTCTAACTATAGATCTAGATTTACATTATGATTTTATTTCCTACCTATTCATTTTCATCTAGAACACTTGTTCCAAGAAACAACATTTTCTCTCTGTAAAAGAGAAGCAGGATGTGCCGTTTCTTCAAATGTGTCAGTGGATGATGTTCTTGGGCACAACAAACATTGTGTAAATTCAAAGGGATGTACTTCTAGTTTTATAAAATGAGAGAACCTCTATATATTCACATGCATTGTTGAGATCATATGTTAATAATTCCAGATATCCGTATCCCCATGTGGACTATTAGACTTTACTATGTATTCTAATACTTCCAATGTGTACTCATTTTCCTAGGAAAGTAACCACCTCTATATTTTGACACAGATCTCTAGACAGAGAAATTCTAGGGAATGATGACTGGAACTGGGAACATTTGGGGGACAATGTAGAAACCTAGTACAGTGACAACTCCCTTGAATCTCCTTTAAGGAGAGATACAGAGCTCTAACTGGCAAACTTCTATAACCAGGCAAGGTTCCAAGCCATGGAACTTTGACATTAACCCAGTCACAAAACCTTTGACCTACAATCCATTCTGCCTGCAAGATGTACAGGGGTTATGGTGACAGAAAACTTGTGCAAGTGGCCAACCAATGACTTATCCATTTTGAGGACCAAGCCAGAATGAGTCCAAACCTGACATTGCCTGGGTTGCCAAAAGTCAGAGGCAGGGCAGTGCTGATACTCATGATAGAACCAATCTCTACCTTAGAAAACAAAAACAAAAACAAAACAAAACAAAAAGACACACTCAATGAAGCGATTACAAATGACATTCTGTATACTTAGCCCAGTTGTCATCAGAGAGATGTCACTAGCAATTAATGGGAGAAATACTGATACCCACAGCACAATATTTGGTGGAACCAAGGGAACTCCACAGAAGAAAGGGGGGGGGGATTTTAGGAGCCAGATGGGTGGAGGGTACTACTAGAACACTGCCCAAAGAACTAAGCAGGGCTCATAGGGGCTCAAAGAGCCTGAAGCCACAGACAAGGACCCTACATGGGTCTGAGCTATGTCCTCTGCATACACCTTATGGCTGTATAACCTCGTGTTCTTATGGGGTGTTCTTGTTGAACTCCCAATAGTGGGAGTGGCGATCTCTCTGATATTTTATTTGTGCTGAAATGTAGTGATATTTTATTGGTATGTTAATAAAGTATTCCTGGAGATCAGAGGACATAGCAAGCCATAAACAGAAGTCAGGTGGTGGTAGCACACACCCTTAATCCAATCACATGGCAGACAGATTCTCTATGCATTCAAGGACATAGCCAAGCATGGTGACACACACCTTTAATCCCAGGACCAACCACAGAGACCTGGAGGTCTGTACATACAGGCAGTGATGAGAAAGTGAGGTGGCTGGACTAAGATCCAATGAAAAGGCAAAACAGCAAGGTAATAAGGGCACAGGTTAGACAGGAAGAGTCTGTTTCGCTTGGGAAGCTACAGCAGTGTGGTGATCTAAGGTTAGTTGGTGGCTCTCACTATTTCTCTGGTCTCTATGGCTACCACCCCTGTATTTGGTTCTGTGTTTCTTATTTATAAGACTGTTTAGAAATTCATCTATACTTTTGCCTACACTTGGGACCCTTTTCCTCCAACTGTGTTGCTTTATCCAGCCTTGATATGAGCGTTTGTGCCTAGTTTCATTGTCACATGTTCCTGCACATTAGGTTGAGCTCACAGGGAGCCCTGCTCCTTTTTACTTGAAGGAAAAATAGAAGAGGAGTGGATCTGGCGGAAAAGGGAAGTGGGGAGAGGGCCTACGAGGAGTGCAGGGAGGGGGAAACTGTGGTGGTCCCAATGTAATGTGTAAGAGAAAAAGTCTAAAAAGTTGATAACTTTCTCAAAGATTTTTCTGTGATGTGATTCTCATCTCATCATATAGATAATAGTAGAAAAACTGAAGAATAATGAAGTCTAAAATGAAAATATTTCTCAGGAAATAATGTGCCAAGTGGTCAGACTGGCAGAACTTTCTTCTGTAGCTTCACAAGAATCCAGTCACCTTTGTTTTCATTGTTCAACTACTACATACTACAATTTTTAAAAGATGTGGATATGGTTGAGCAATAGAGTGCTTACCTAGCACACAGATGACTGAGACACAGTGTTCAACATCTAGCACACCCAGTATGTATGATTATCAATTTGATTCTAGGAAAAAAGTTACTATGTAGTCAAAATGCTTTATGACTATGTTTATAACCATGGGTAAATGCTACTTTCAACATAAATCAGAGAAGATTTATTTTACAAAGAATGCTAGTGAAGACACTAAGAACGATGGAAAAAGTCATGAAATGTTATCTCTAGGACATGACATAGTCATTGCAATCATGTTATAAAAGCAGGTATACTTGCCTGTGTTGGGTATGCAGATGATTGGAGATTTCAATATCTAGCCTTGAATGGGAGAGAAGGGGCACTGATTTTACCCAGGAAATGATTGGCTACTTATGGATTCTGGAAGAGGGAGTAATTATCTTCAGACATGTACCTAAGAATGAGTCTATTGGTTCCACAGGATAGTTCTATGTTTATGGTCAGACTGATGGATTTGGAAAAATTCAGTGGGTCAAAAAACAATACCAAAGGAAATATCAATTATTTATGGGAAAATAATTCAGGAGAGGATGTGAGATTGATAGGAGTACGAGGAAAAGTTTGCACGGGGGTCAGAATAATCAAAATGTATTATATCCATGTACATGATTGTCAAAAAATTAATTAAACAATATTATAAGAGAGGTCATGAAAAACTCATCTTAGATGTCTTTGTCAAAAGGTAGTATGGCCCTGCCATTTACCTTTTTTGAAAACCCAGTTTCAAGGATACTGCTGTGTTCTTCTCAAGTTAGAGGTCCATATTGCATATTATTACTGTCATACAGTATTGTAGTTAGCTTTACATGTCAACTGTATACAAACCTAGAGTCACCTTGGTTGAATAATTGATTTCATCAGACTGGCTTGTTGTCATGTCTGTATGGAATTTCCGTAATTGTTAATTGATTTAGGAGGATCCATCCCACTGAAAGCAAAGACATCCATAGGCAAGTGGGCCTGCTTCTGGACGAGAAATTGGTTGAACAAAGAAGTATGCAGTGGTCCTCTATGGTCTCTTCTCTATCTTTATCTTTTAAATCCTCCTCTGGCTTCCTTTGAAGATGGACTATACTTTGTAAGATGAAGTAAGCTCTTTTTTCTTCAACTTGCTTCTGTGCAGTATTTATCAAAGTAAAAGGAACCAAATTAGAACATGTAAATACAAATTTAAGCCAGGTTCCCTGCTCACATATTAAACAAAAAGGTGTTTATTTCTTCTATCTTATCATGATTTTGATATACATCCTTTTCATAATAAAATGTCCATGTTCCTTATTTTTTTCAGTTCATTAGGTACTTTTATAAGGTAATCCATGTGTGTGTGTGTGTGTGTGTGTGTGTGTGTGTGTGTGTGTGTGTGTACATGTGTGTGCACATATATGTGTAATTAGCAGATGTCCCAATGAGTCTCAAAATTCTGAGGAAAGAATACAAGACAGAAACAGCATAGAAACAAACAGAAGTGAGGAATTTGAAATAGGATGAAGAAGAAAAAAGGGAGATAGATTTAAAAGATAATTTTCTGAGAAGATCCAGTGCAAAATGCTATAAAGTGGAAAATTCAGAAAGCAGAAGGAGGAAACATTAAAACACAAATTAAAGTAAATGTGAAAACTATAGTAGAAAAGATAGAAAGATAAAATAAAAAAATTCCTACTCTACAAAAGACAAAGTACAGTAAGGAAGAAACTATTAAGCAATGAAAAAATCAAGATATGAACTGAAGAATACAGGTTAAAGAAATTCTACTTTTATAATGAGTAGAAAAATTATTATATGAATAATTCAAAAATTATCATCAGAATTGAATGAAATGAAATTGTTAATGTATAAATGATCAACATAATGAAGGGAAAAACCCTCACAATATGTAATAAGAGGCATACAGTTTGTGGCACTACATATGTATTTACGTAGATATTTGTTAATATATATCTATATATGTACTTGGATGAGGGAAAAGAACTTAAATTTTAATAGTGAGAGAAATGAAAACTAGTAAGCAAGTTGATTACTATATTACTTTATTTTCAAATAAGCATCTTAAAAGCAACATTAGGAGCTATATATTTTTTTAAATATCCTAAACTTTTTATAAGAAAATTAATTTTAAATTTTAAATGTAAAATAAGTAGGAAACAAACTGTACAATTTATTTGCATTTATTTTATTATTGTTATTATTTTTTGTTTTTATTTTTCTAAGACAGGATTTCTCTGTGTAATTTTGGTGCCTGTCCTGCATCTCACTCTGTAGACCAGGCTGGCCTTAAACTCGCATATATCTGCCTGGCTCTGCCTCCCAAATGCTGGGATTAAAGGCATGTACTGCTACTGCATGGCTGCAATACATTTTTAAATAAACAAATCTCCAAAAGCTTTCATAGCTGTGGTACCTTTCTTATATTAGTGATTCTGCAAGAAAGGAAATGATCCCAGGAAAGGAAAATGTTGGACATTTAAGATAGAGCATCTGATAAGGAAACATCATAAGGATTATCTGTGGAGTGACAAGAAAGCAAGCAGCAGAATGTCAATGTCCTCAGAAGCACAGAAGGGTGTAAACCAGAACAAGAAAGGCAGCATGATGGATAATTTCATGGATTTTGGAAGAAGGAATCTCAGCAAAGAAAATTCCCGCACAGGATTGGCTTATAGTAATAGTTCTGGGATTTTCTTGATAGATGATTGGTGTAGGAGGGTCCTGTCCACAGTGTCCATCACTACTGATGAGCAGGTAGTCCTATGTTGTTGGAGAAGACAAGCTGAGATCTTCATGGAGAGTAAGCTACTAAGCTACATTTCTTTGTGTTCTCTGCTTCAGTTAGTGCTTGAGTTCCTTCCCTGACTTCCTAAAATGATGGAATATCAAGTGTACTTGAAACAAACCATTTTCTCTGCAAATTGCTTTTGGTTATGCTGTTTTATCATTATAATAAAAACATGATGACATGAAGGGAGAAAAAACAAGGCTAAAGGCTAGTATTATTTTCTAATTCCAAACACTTCATTTACTGGATATTTGAAGCTGTTGGATAATGTGAAGAATTAACTATAGGGATGTATAAAACTAAACATGTTGGACTGATTGTCCTAAAGTGTGATATCTCCATCAAAGCCCTCCCATCAGCATTCAGGGATCTACAGAAAAGGTGGAAGTACTGTAATAGCTAGAGGTGACGGATGACATCAAGGAAATTATGTCTTCCATAGACCATAGTACTGACACACATATGAACTCAAAGATTGTGACACCATGTACAAGACCTGCAGAAATTCAAATCAGATGAATTTGCAGCACTAAAGAGCAAAAGTGCATGCAAAATCCCACTACTAACCAAGAAGCTATCTGTAGTTGATGCCTACTGACAAAGGGAATACCACTTTTCTCTAATGTTGCACTGCTGAGTATATCAATAACATTTCAAGGCAAGACCCATGCCCAGGAGTAGTTACCCAATAGAATACTACTTCTGTGTTTCTTTTCCTTTTTTTAGTGAGTTGTATTTCATTTAATTTTATTTTGTTTTTTGTTTGTTTTTTTTTCATTTTAGTTTGGAGAGCGATAATGAGAGAGGGGGAGGAGAAACATGAAGTTGGGACGATAGGAAGGTAGGGAGGATCTTTGAAGAGCTCTGGGAGGAGAAAAATAGGATAAAATAGAGTGTATCAAATTATTATAAATGAAAATGGAAGAATAAATATATTTTTCTCCTTTACAAATAAAGGAAAGTGCATCATTGCTACCCAGTGATTTCAAGCTGAATACTGTCAAATACAGTGTAAAATTTGGAGTTTGGTTAATTGTTAATTACCCCTCTACTGGATATTCAATAAGAGAGCACTAACACAGTCAGTCTCCCCATCCAGCAAAGACATCTTGCAAAAAGACACTTCCTGGAAGAAGAAATATAGAATGCAAGTAAATCACTTCCAAAATCTCTGTGACAAAAATTATAATGAGAGCAGATTAAAAAAATATGAGAGAGTTCTCTCATCTTTTGTTCTACCTCCACAGCCACAGAAATAAGGAAAATACAAAGGGACCAAAGGCAGTGGTGGGGGCTGAGCTTGAAGGGAGAAGCAGGATGATAAGATGTGGGAAGAGGAAAAAAAAGGCAATGAATCCAACTTGTGAAGGGAGCAGTCAATACAGGAAAAGGAGGAAGGAAGAACAAGAAACACTAGCTTGAGAAAGCTTCAAAGAATATTATTCTATATTTATCTGAAATTGCATGCATGTGTGTGTCTGTGTGTGTGTGTGTGTGTGTACTTAAAGAATAGTTATGCCACTTCTGCTGAAAATGTTTGCAGAAGAACCACCAACAAACAAAAAGCCCTGTGCCAACCTCCTTTGAATGGTTAACCAAGTGATTTCAAATATAAACTGTATGTAGAGTAGTTGGCATCTCTCAGAGGTTGAAAGTAAGTAACTATTGCTGAAGACACTGCAAACTTAGGACATAAAACTCAAATAATTTGAGCTGGATCTAATTGAAAGTTTCCTTCCTGTGGACTAGTTTCCATAATAACAGAAAATTCTATGTAAGTCCACTGGGTGGGCACAATTAATAGTCCTACTTAGCTTTGACAGCTATGAACCACAACAATGGCCAACATGGCAAGATATCAATAAAGGTGGCGCTCACATGTTAGTGGTAACACACAGCTGTGTAATTGGACATAAGGATGCTTAAATAGAAGGGAAATCATGTCTGGTACTAGAAACCTAGCCAACATGCTAGTGAATATATATTGAATTGTCTTCTGTCACATTGCTAGACTATATAATTCCTAACTACCTTCCAAATTTTATTCTTACCTCATCAAAGAAACTATTTAGAGGAAATTGAGATCAGCACAGAAAATCACAACTGGAGATAATAAGATATTGTGGATTCCAACCCCCCAAAATATATCTATATCATATTCTTGCATCCACAGCTCAGAGAACATCAAGAAAGGTAGGGGGAGGATGTTGTAAAAGTCAGAAAAGCCTCAGTTTTCTCTGAAACATGGTCTTCTACAAATGGCCACACAAACAAGTATAATGATGATAGCCCAGACATGTCAACATGGAAGGGGAAACATTTCATAAGACTCCTGAGTACAAGTAGCTAGTGACTGCCAGAAGAGGACAAATGAGCCTTTCCCAGGGATGAATGAGCCCCCAAATTACTTATCTGATACAAAGTGGTCAGCCCTGAAACCAGAAACACAGGAACAACAAAAATGGTCTCAGGAGATGGTAGTTACATACTTGTGCTTGCAAATATATCTACATAACAATAATATCAACTGAAAGGATGTTTAAGATTGTAGCATAGAAGGCATTGCAAGAAGTATAGCTTGGGGGAGTAGGAACAGATGATGATTTGAAATTGAATAGGGAAAGTGTTTGTACATGTATGTGTATATGCAACAACACGCTTGCAAACATGGCAGAGAAAAACTTGTAAGAATCTGTCTTTTGCTTCCACCATGTGGGTCTTAGAGATCAAACTTTATCCTAAGGCTCTGCCGTAAGTATCTTTACCTTCTGACCCATCTCATTGGCCTACACTAGAGTATTTTGCTTATGATCAGAGGAGAGAAAATTGTTTAAATACATTCCCTCGATTTCACAAATATACAAAATACATACATATACATACACACAGATGCACATATTCACATAAATTATATATAGACACTTAAGATGCTTAGGGAATTGTTACTATAATTAGGAAATGAACATACCATTTTATATCAGACATATTGTTGTTTACTTATAATTAATGATATAGAAGTCAACACATAATACATAGCCTTGGCTGACATCTATCTGTAGTTATTTATATTTCCATAGATTGTGAATAGTTGGAAGAATACCTTACTCAAAAAGAAACCTTAAATTAAAACTTCTGTGTCTATAGATAAAATTTATTGGAACACAGCCATATCCAGAGATTTAAATATTTTTTAGCTGCTTTATTGTCAAAACAGAATACTCAGACACTGTCTGTTATTTTTAATGTCCATAAAATCTAACAATAGTTACTAGGTCTTTATAATGATATGATATATCTTCTGACACTTGTACTAATTATTGTCTAATAATTCCATTTAGATATTTAAATTTTAAATCTCTTCTATACAAATTTTGATAGAGGAATCCAGCCATAGTGATTGGATACTGAGAGTACAAAACTAGCTTTGAAAATTAATTGCAACAGGTCTTAATCTATAATTAGTTTAAACTTACCTGCTCACTTGTAAAGTTCAATTTACATTCAATGATATAGCTCACCCCAAAATTGACATCTAGTTTTTGAGATAATTAAAGCTCCATTCATTTGGACCAATTTAGCTGCCCAGAAACATGTCTTATTTACAAACTGACAGGAGTACAGAGCTCCTTTGGACACAGAAAAGTGCTTAGCAGAAGAGGAGGGAAATTCAAGAAATAAGGCTACAAATACCCTTCCTCCATGAACAATTTGACATTTTGTATTATAAGAATTTTTTTCATTCAGAAAGTAGGAATTTAGTTGTGGAAGGATTATGTGAAACAACAATAAACATCATATGGATTTTAGACACTTAATAGCTAAATATTTTCTTTGCTTAAAAGCCAAAATCCAGTTAATGCAAACTCTAGTAACTCTGAGACAAAATCGCTCTTCATGGAGTGCAAAGCTCTCATGATGATTGCAGAAAGTGTGAACGTTACTCAGTAGCTTTCTAATGAGTCCTGAAAAGATTCTCTTTTGATAAACATAGCAATCACAGTGGAGCAATTTTTAGTTAGTCACTCTTTACTTTCAATTCTCCTTTTATGAATGGAAGTGTAGATGGAAGCCCACCAGGGAATCTGAAGAAATTGCATAGAGACCAAAGTAAACACATAAACAAACAAACTGAGGATTAGCCACCTTAACATTGGTGCCACAAGTCTAATCTGCCTCCTCTTCTGATGCCCTTTGTATGCTTGGAAAATAACCTTTCTCTCAACAAACCATCATTTGTACCAGCAGATGATATGCCATAGGAAGTAATGACAGCTATCATTGTTTCAGAAAGTATAGCACACAGAGGTTGCTTTCTCAGCTACCAAATTCATTACTTTTATATCTGGAGATAATATCCTTTGGAAACAATTATGGACAATGAGAGCTTCAGACAGAAACATGTGCACATACACATTGGCTTGATCCCACATTCATCAGCTATTTAAAGTACCTACTGTACTTGGGGTAACATAACAGAAAAGTAACTCTACCCATAGGATATTACTATAATTAAGGGTTATTACTGCCAAGGAAGAGAAGAAAACTGTCTTTAGACTATTCAAATAGTTAAAATTCACTCTCTCCAGATTACCAGTGGTGTCCATTTACTAAGAGTAAATGAAAAGTAAGGGTAAAAACAAACAAACAAACAAACAAACAAAAACAAATAGCAAAACTCCAGGAGTTAAATGTCTTCAAAGAAGACAGTTATCTCAATGGTGACAATCAAAAACTATAATGATAAATTTATTAGGGAGAGTGTTGAAATACCTACATGTGTGTGGTGATATATTATGTATCAAATCATGCTTCCCTGAGGATCAAAGGACAGAGCTAGCCACTAGATTAAACATAGAGGTCAGGCAGTGATAGAACACACACCCTTAATCCTAGCACTCAGGATCTCCATCTGGATCTCTGTGAGTTCAAAGCCACCTGGATGGATTACATGAGACTGATTCAGTCTAGGAGAGAAACAGAGCCAGGTAGTGCTGGCACACACCTTTAATCTCAGTACTTGGGAATCACAGGCCTTTAATCCCAGTACTAGGAAGGAAATGCAATGTCTGGGCAGAGTAAGGCATATAAAGTGTGATAAAATAGGAACTAGAGGCCCTTTAGGCTGAGGACTATGAGGCTTTCAGTCAGGATTCATGGAGACAGGATCTTGCCTTCCATTTGGCCTGAGGAGTCAACAGTGGTGAGAAGTTTTCCTAGTGCCTTGTTCCTTTGTCTCTCTGATCTTTCAGCATTTACCCCAATATCTGGCTCCGGGTTTTTTTTATTATAAGACCATTTAGAATTTGTGCCACACATATGTATTTATTTTGTATGTGATGTATGAATTATTTTGCAAATAAATAATTCCATGTTTTATGTGTACTGATGCAAATTTCAATATTTATTGTGAATACATAGTGAATACATAAGTGTGTATTATTCCTTCATCAAGAATTGAAGTTCGTTATACTTGTTCTCATCACCATTTTAAAGAGAACTTCAAGTACTATTTGTATTTAATTCTAATTTTATGACATTAAATATTATAATGCCATTTTTATCCTTTATATTTGTCTAACTCTGATAAATCTTTTGAATTTTAACTTACTGAAGTGAATTCTGTACCTCAACATATATGTGATCATGAGTTCTTTTTGTAAATAAGCTTACTGTAGAAATGAAAAATATATCCATTGTTATATCTTTTCTGTTTCACAACTCTTTTGCACTTTCTACATAGTGCGTTCTGTTTTCCTTCTTATTGAAATTTAATATTGCCATTGACTATGTATTTCAAAAACCTACATATTAGGAATATAAATATGCAGGTATATTTATTTCAAAAACCTTCATGTAGGCAGATGATAAGTGTTTATCAGAGAACTGCATTTCCGTGTTTGTGTGTGTGTGTGTGTGTGTGTGTGTGTATGTGTATGTGGCAATGTGGATCCAACTTATGCCTCTCACAAATTAAACAGGACCTTTGCAATTAAATTATATCCTCAACCCTCTGGAGGGACCTATGTAACATTTTCTTTTCTTTTCTTCAAACATGACACAAAATTTAATCCTAACATTAGGGGTGATATTACCATTGTGGGCTTTTCTCAGCATATAAATCATTAAAATTGTATTTACAAATAAGTACTTAAAATACTTACAATACTACATATTATTTTAAATGTCTTTTATTTCTAAATGTACTGTCTGTTCTAAGTTGCTGCCCCACTTATGGTTTCTCATTTTTTGGGTGATACAGTCATTGGGTAATTCTGTATTCTATTTGACGGTTTAAATCTTTACACTTGTGTGAAGAACAACTTGTATTGATTTAGCTCATTTTCTGATTTGCGTGGACCCCACAAACCTTGTACCCTGATTGTCTTCACCTACCACTTCCAAGGACAAGGCTGATGATAGGACTGACTTCCTGTATGGCCTGGTTGTCAGGTTTTTCTAATAATTTAATATGAAATTTTGAAAGAGTATTTTCTTTCTTTCTTTCTTTTTTTTTAAACTTTGAGCTTAATAAATTTACCAGGTGAGTCAATTCATCCTTCATGCTGGTAAGATGATCTTTTACCATCCAAGTCATTTCTCTGCCTGTTTTCTTTTCCTACAACAAGTAAATATGTGTCAGTTCGCTTAGCTGAGCAACAATCGTTTATGATGTGGAATTGTTTGGGTTTTGTTGGTTTCTGTGAAGAGTATTGACACTCTGTGTGTTGGATTCCTCTTAGATATATTCCAAATGATCATTTTATCTTTACAAATTTCATTCACTTATATTTCCTCAATTGTGTAAGATTGTACTTGAATATGTGCTCAATTTGTATAAATTAATTAGAAGGTTGTGTTCTATTCTTCTCTTTCCTGGGCTATATTTACAAAATGCATACTTTTTCATAGATTCTGTTTTCATCACTTCTGCAGCTTACATCACTATTTGTTTTAAAGTGTATTTTTTTGAGGATTCCTGAGAGAATAAGTAGTTTCAGCCTGTAATTTCATTTCATCTCAGCTGTAATTCATCAGTACATTTTATTCGGCTCTGCACTGCCTGACATTTCCCTTTTCCCCTTCTTGGCTTACAAAGGTACTATGTAAGACTCATTTTGTCAGTGGCTTTTTCCCAGGTTTATTCGTCTTTGAATAGATGCCATTCTACTTGAGCCTGATTTTACCAAAAAAAAAAAAAAAAAAAAAAAAAATGAAAGCAAAACGAAGCAAATATCCTTCTTCCTAATTATGTGGACGGTTTTATAACATTTCTTTGAAGATATCTAACTTAGCAGCCTCAGCGTTGATAGTGTATATTTTGTATCAAATAATCTTACTTGGATTGGCTTGGGAGAGGAGATTCAGTGAGAGTGAAATGATACTAACTCTCTGGGAAATTGTATTCTCAAGTAATTATCTCTGATTCTATCTAAACTGTATGAAAATCACTTACAATAGTTCAGGCAAATTCAAGTCCCATCCTGTTCATTATGAGGTCCTTGTGATTATGCCTTCAGTTTCTTTATCACCGTGTCTGTGGAGTTATTTTCTCAGACACAAGCCTGTGTGTGTCCTTGGTCAGAAATATTTTTTCCCCTGGATGTTTCAAGTAGATAGCATTTTATAAATGATATGAACATCAACAGAATTAAGCTCACATTTATTTTCCCTCAAAAGCAAAGGAAGAAGTGAGTTATTGTAGACATCAGCTTTAGTGCCTAACACCATATACATAGCATTCCTTGCTCCTGTTGTTTAACAGAAACGTTCCATGACTAAAAAAAAAAAAAAAAAAAAAAAAATCTCCCTTTTTCTTGCACTTGCTCACTATCATTTAGTTCATAGTATTCTTGTATGAATCTGCCACCACACAAATACATTAAATACAAATTTGTCAATATTTTATAACTGTATAATATAAAATAAAATTTATAATGGAAATATGATTAATGGAAATATGATAGATAAAACCAACTAATGAATGCCAATGTTGTCTATTTTCTATAAATGTGAGGCAAATAAGTAGTAGACACAGCTTACTGGTTAATGAGCCAATATAACATGAGATTTAAATACCATCAAAATTGTGTTCATCCTTCTATTTCATAGATATGATATTTACTCATATAGGTATATGGTGATATGTATTGACAATGTTGAATGAAAACAGAATAAAAAAATTCTTATTTGCTCAGCAGACCTATGCTTCCAATAAGAAGCAACATTCTTAACCTTCTTTATTATTGTCATTCTGGGAAATGATTGGTGGCAGGGATCCAATGACAGAACTTACCTGAAATAATTGAGTATACAGGTAACTTTCCCCCCACTCAGTACTAATATAAAGAACAATTTAAAACATTATTTCTTCAAAATACTGCTTCAGAATTTGGGAATCATATATAAATCTATTATATAGTTTAAAATAAGTGAGATTGGGATATTTCTTTTAAAAGACCATTAAGATTCATGTGCATTTTTATTCTTATATTTTTAGAAAATAAAGACTTTATTGTGAATGCAAATTGTTTTACATATATATGTATATTATGTGATGAGGATGAATACATTTTGGAGCAAAGGTTTTTGTGTATGTTATTACCAATCTACAATTCTTGATAGAGACATAGGTTTGGAAGAGTAATAAAATAGACAGAGGGCTGGTAGAATTTCAGAAGAAAATCTTTGGAGAGGTCACATTTTATCTAAGTTGTGTTACAAATGTTTGTGTTTGCATCTTTGGAAGAAGGGCCTCTGTGCAGCTTGGTCTTTAATATGCACAGTGCAGATCAGTGCATTATCACAGTTGAGAGAATTAAAAATGTGCACATCAAACTTAATTGTCTGAAGTCTCATAGCTATTTGCATTACTCCTTACTGAAGAGAATGAAACTTGAGTGTTAAACTAAACTGGAAAAGGAGATGTTTCAAACCAGCCAATCAGAGTTTAATTGTTTATTTTTGCTAATGTCCATTACAAGAAATTCTGAAAAACAGATATTATGAGGAGATAAAGGAAAATAAAATGTGTTTTCAAGGACAAAATATGATGATACTTTTTGAGGGTGCATGCATAGTGAGCAGAATATTCATCTTCCAAAGATATACAAGGCTTGAAATATGCCTGGAATGTTGAATATATATATTTTGTTTTTTTGAGGCAGGGTTTCTCTGTGTAGCTTTTCACCTTTCCTGGAACTCACTCTGCAGAACAGGCTGGCCTCAAACTCACAGAGATCTGCCTGTCTCTGCCTCCCAGGTGCTGGGATTAAAGGCAGGTGCCACCACCACCCGGCTTTTGTTGTTGTTGTTGTTGTTTTGAATATATTTTCTTATATGGCCAAAGACTGTAGATTTGATTAATTTAAGGATATTTTAGGTGAGTTGCACAAATATGATCAATTGAATTGCTTGGATTTTTGAAATTAATTAATCTTCTCTTTGCATATTCAGTCATAAGAAGCACTGACAATTATTCTGCGGTGTACTGTGGCTGACTTTGGATAAAACAGAAAACTGCTTTGGCTTCTGGATCATAGGTGCCATATAGAATCAGTGATTATCCCCTATAACTGGATTCTTTCTTAAGGTTTCTTGAAAGCAATGAAGATAGGTACGACTACATCAAAGTGAGACTCCCAATAAACTCATGGCTTAACGAACTGTGAGATTATGATACTACAAGCTAGTAAAAATGTGGACAAAGTTGTAACATCATTAGAAGACAAATGTTTATGACTGTTTGTAACTAAAGTTTTCCTGGTCCTGCCAGGCTCCTGTGGCCCTGTGGTCAGGTTCAATCTCTCTCAGTCTCTTTCACCTGCCAGTCCTGCAGCCTCGTGGACCTGCAGTCCAAAGCTGCTTATAAAATAGTCACTCAGAACTTTATATTAAATAAAACTGCTTGGCCATTATCTCAGGCCTACCACTGACTAGCTCTTACATTTAAACTTAGCCCATTTCTGTTATTCTTTATGTCTCCACGTGTTCCATGGCTTTACCTGTGTGCCCTTACATGCTGCTCCCTGGACAGAGGATTGGCATCTGCTGAGTCAGCCTTTCTCTTCCCAGAATTCTCCTTGTCTGTTTATCCCGCCTATACTTCCTGCCTGGCTACTGGCCAATCAGTGCTTTATTTATCAACCAATGAGTGCAACACATTCATAGTATACAGAACATCCCACAGCAATAGTTTCCAAATAAAGAACTGGAAGTAAGACTTCTTCACAATTACAAACATAACTAAATCTCAAACACTATCCTACCTGAATTCCAAAGCCATGTCCATTCCTAGCTCTTTTGATGTCTTCTACTTCTTTCTTTAGGCTTCAGAGCAAGAAACTTCATATCTACACTAACTGTAATTAGGAAGGTAACAGGACAAGATTCTGTGGAGGTTATTTCCTGGGAGGAGGGACAGCTGGCTGGTAGATGATGTATGTCTTTCAGTCACACGGTTATTCTTGGATCTCCCACTCATTACGAACTCGCTTAAGATTAGATGTCTTCCTTCTGTGAAGTTGTGAATTTTTGCAGATGTGTGCAGATACTACGCTTCCATGGAATTTGTTACATAATGGCAAAGTCAGTTTATCTACAGGTTTCATTTTATCAAGATGAGAACCAAGGAAAAAAAATACAGTGTTAATGCTTTTTATCAAGGTTGCTTTTTCCTTTGTTCTGTTGCTTGTTTTATCACTGTGACAATGACTGTCCTGTTCTCAGCTAGAACATCTATTGTCTTACCAAAGTACAGGGTGAATGATAGCAGTGAACTTCAAATTCTGTGCTGTATTTATTAAAATAATTTCTGATTGGCAACAGAAAAATAATTTATATGTTCTGTGACATGAATTGATAAATGGTCTTATTAATAAAAAACCTGGAACCAAATATTGGGGTGAAAGCTGAAAGATCAGAGGAATAGAACAAGCCAGTCACAAGTTCTTACCACTAGGAAATCCTCAGCCCAGGAGAGCTACTTCCTGTTTACTCATGACTCATATACGTTTCTGTATGCTGCCATCTTACTTCCTCTCTCCACCCAGATCCATCACGTCCTCTTTCTGCCCAGCTCTTTCACTTCCGGTCTGTCTGGACAGACCTCCAGATCTCTATGGCTAACTAATGCTGGGAGTAAAGGCGTGTGCCAGCATGCCAGGCTATGTTCCCAGTGTGGCCTTGAACTCACAGAGATCCAGCTGAGTCTCTGCCTCCCAAATGCTAGGATTAAAGCATGTGCTATCACTGCCTGATCTCTATGTTAAATATAGTGGCTGGCTTTGTCCTTTGATCCCCAGATAAGCTTTATTTGTTAGAGCACAAATAAAATATCTGAAGAAAAACTTTGCTTTTCTTTTAAAATAATGTACTGCAAAGAGCAGTGGTATTTAATATCAATGATAAATTAGGCTCCTATATAACTCTGTATACACTATTCTCTTAGGTTTGCACACTGGATTTCTGAGGGTTTTCTGTTCTTGACAGTAAAATGTAATCACCTTTTTTTCCAAAATATTAGCAAAATTACTATGTGGTCCTGTAACAACAGAAAAACAGCTGATGAAACTAATAAATCTTTCTCTTCTGAAAGTCATGATTCCTAAATACCCTAATTCCCTCCCACACAACTATTCATACTAGGAAGGGACAAATACTGGATCAATGGCTTTGAAAAACAGACTGAAAATTGTGGAGCTGCATCAACACAGTAAACTGGGTGTAAAAGACTGCGGGCAATAATATAAAAGTTTATAAAGGAGAGAAGATGGAAACATTCAAGTTTTCTTAAGATTTTTATAAAGATGGAGCAAAATGCAGGTATGTCTTTAGTGCATGATTGATCACACATAGTGAATTTTTGAATATTTTTGTTTGCCATTGTTCCACTTGAGCATGTTGCAGTATATTTGAAAAGACAAATTAAAAAATAAAATTTGAAGATTCTAAACATTGTATACCTCACTGCTGTTTCTTCAAGTCAGATCAGGTCCCATGTATGAACGCATTGTCTTGTGAACCTTCCTATGTACTCACTTTTGGAAATAAATAAATAAACCAGCACAAATCAACCAGTAAATTATAAGTATATCATCAAGTGAAAAATGATCAAAAGTACTGTCCAATACAATAGCTTCATTCTAAAAGCAAGAAAAATTATTAAGATTTCGCTGATGATCTAAACTGAATAAGTTGTGGGGATCACGAATGACTAAAATGTTACCTGCTACCCAGAGTCTGACACCAGATTGTTTCATATTGACAGGGAATTAACAATTTGAGGATTGTTAATTTTTCTACTATAAAAGTACTGTTGTTAATTAAATATGGAAAACATTCCCATAGAATACAGCTGTAGATACAATTTTTTTTGTTTGTTAGTTTAAATCATTGAGTTTTGTATCTTCTTTTTTTTTTTTTCCTGTTTGGATTATTTGAAATGAAAATCATCACCATCATAGGAAATCTTAATTACTTAATACGTAAGAAGTATTAAGTAATGAATAATTTTGTATGTTACCATGTCTCAGAAAGCTTATGAGATGTTATTTTGATTTATCCTTAAGCATACTTCAAATGTTTGACATAGAGATCTGTAGGTTTAATTTAAAAAAAAAAAAACCAACAACAACAAGGAATTGATTCATCAGTATGGACATATCTTAGCTGTTCTGCGTAGGTGCTAAGAAGATCTCTTATGTAGACCTTTGCTTGAGAAAGATTAATCTACTTTCTCTCCTAGAATTCTAGCATTCATCTCCTTTTGTCTGGAGACACAAATCCTCCCAGGTCTTGGACCTTTGGATTGAGATTGAATTATACCTCTGTTGCTGACTATTCATTCAGGATGCACTACAGACTTTTAACTGAATTTGTTTTATATTCATGTTTTAGCCTTTTTAAATAGCATATACTAATTATAAAAGATAATGGTTTAATTGCAATGTTTGTAGACATGTATAAAATAGACTATAACCTCCCCTTCAATATCCCCTTTCCCTCCCATGAATCTCGTTTCTATTTTCAAAGTGTCCTCTTCTACTTTCATGTCTTTGTTGCTGTGGGATGTTCTGTATGTAAATGTGTTGCTCTGATTGGTTAAAATAAATAAAGTGCTGATTGGCCAGTAGCCAGGCAGGAAGCATAGGGTAGGCGGGACAAGGAAGAGGAGAAGGCGGGAAGTGAAGGCTGAGGGGAGACTCTGCCATGCCGGTTGTGATGGCTCATGCTGGTAAGATTTGGTGAAGGTGGGGAAGGCAGGAGGATCACTAGTTCGAGGCCAGCCTGGGCTACACAGTTTTTGCTCCTCCACACTGCCCTGCTTCTCTTTGCCAACTCTCCCGCCTGTGCCCATGGGCACAGTCCCACACTTTGTCTTAAATCTAGATTCCATATATGGGAGAGAAACTGTTCTATATCTTTTCTGAATATTATGAAAAAAAATATCTGGTTAGAAATGTTTTAACTGTGCTCACCAGATGAGGTTACCTCCTGTGATGCAGAAGTCCTGGCAGCAGGGATTTGAGACAGCTAGTTACGCTGGATCAGTCATGCAGCAGAGAAGGTGGGTTTGGGGTCTCAGTTCATTTTCACATTTACACATAGAAGCAGACCCTATAGGTGTGACCTACATTTAGCTAGAGTCTTCTTACTTTATTGGAGTCTACAAATTTCCTCATTGTCACACCCAAAGATTTGGCTCTCAGTATATTCTAGATCTTTACATGTTGGCAGTCAGCATTAACCATCACAGATATGATATTTATTTTTCTGAGTCTGGCTTATTTTGTTTAACATGATGATATTCAATTCTGTACTCTTTCTTAAAATTCATAGGATGGTTTTTTCTTTATGGCTGAACAATGAGTTGCATTGCTTTTATTGAGAGTTTTCTCTGGGAATGCAGAATACCTATAAACAAATACAAAATGATTTCGCTCAAAAAGAACTTGATGAATCAAGAGTTTATTGAGGGTTTTCACAAAAGTATGACTATAACAAGACCATAAATAAATAGTTGCTTCCTGGTAATGGTTAGTTGTTTATGCATCCTTGAAAACTGAGAGGTCGATCCTTACTTTTGTTAGCTATTCCACGTTTTTCTGGGAAGTAATACTGACAGATATTTATGTTATGATGACACTTACTACAACTATCCTGATTTAAGAGGTCAATGGTCACACTGGATGGGAGAACAAATGACTGTACAACAACACTCTAGTTGTCATTTAGAGTCTAACTGATTGTGGTTAGGATAATGGTGTCATTTCATCCATTTTTCCTTTAAGGTGACATAATTCTATTCTTCGCTTGTGACTGAACAAAACTCTATTGTTTATACATTGCAGGGCATTTTCTTTATTCATTTATTCATTGGACCTTACCAGATTTCATAGTGAGACACAGAAAATGCCTAATCACTCCATAAAGAAAAAGTTTTAACAAATAGTGAACATATTCTATGCAAGTCTAGCTCAGCTAACCAAAAAGGTTTTAAGGGTTATTCACAGGATACAGGTGACTCAAAAGTGGTTATACTATTAGAATGATTCCCTGACTATTCACAGGCAGCTGTCCAAGTGAAGAGTCTCCTCCACAGCTTAGGTCCTTATAAAATACTGCATCCGTTGTTTTCTTTATACATAGTTTTGATGAGGGGTGTAAACTTTGATGATGATATTTTGAGGATCCTAAGGCTTGGTAAAACTCATGTGAGTAATAGTAGGTCCAAACTCATGAAAGTCTCCTGTCATATCTGCTCTAATTCTAGATGGGGTGGTCATATCTAATCTGAAGGAGTTACACCACTTTTCATTAATGTCAAAAAGCTACATCAAATGCTAACATGAACATTCTATGTGCACTGACTTTTCTCTTTAATTCTCATAATTATAGAAAGCACAATATCTAAGGAAAGGATAGGAGAGAAATTCTTAAAGAATTTGTTTCAAGATATTTTAATCTCCTTACAATTAATGAAGGAAACCAAATGCTTTCTATTTTCTGGCTCACAACTTCTAATATGCACCATATTAGAAATTGAAAATGTGCTCAAAAATATAAGGATATACTTGTTGAATACAATTAAATAACATCTTTCTAAAAATATGTATATCAAACCAGAAATAGTTTCAAGAAAAGTAGCATTTCTCTTTATTTCTTTCAAATCTTTTAAGATTGACTTACTAGAGAATGGTTGATTCTTTCATAACTTGTATTTGTCTAACATACACTGATTTAGCTTATATGTCTATAAAATGACTTTTGTAAAAGTGTAGTCAGAACAGAAAGAGACAAGTACTTTAATCATATCAAAGAGAATCACACAAGACAAAAGTAGTAAAGGTTCTGTATTCACCAGCTTGCCACTGAGGGAAGGCCCTTTGGGCCATGTACTTTCCAAAAAGTCTCAAAGATATTTGGAAAATAAAGTTACTTAAAAGACAAAAAGGAGAAATCTAGAAACAGGCTCTGTTAACCAAGAATGATATTATTGAGTAGATTTTGAGAATCATGGAGACTTTCTAACGTGTTTTTATTAAATCACTATAGGCTGATGATCCATTTGAGTAAACTTCCAATGAATAAAAACTTGTCAAAAGAATACTATTTTCAGTCAAATTTGTAATATTCCTTGTGCTAGAAGACATTTCAATATCTTTAGGTGGTATTTCATATTCTCTGGTAGTTCACTGAAGCTCTGTGGGTTACAGTTCTCTAAAGACTGGTTGCAATCTGCTAGAGGAAACCACATATTTAAAATTCTCACCCTTTGGTACACCAAAACCTGTTGGTTGATGTTGCCATCTAATGCACTGTCTATTAGCACATTTATTAAAATATTATAAACATCAATTGGAAAGTATTATTTTCATGATTTGTGCAAGTCTTACAGACAGTGAATATTTTGGTCATAAAAATGTTTTAATATATCATCCATTTATATAAACTCTGACCCCATAAATTCTTTAAGGATTCTGTGGTACTCACAGGCATATGTATTAATTTTCAAAATATCCATTTCTCCCAAACATAATTTCAATGATATCAATGGCAATAAGTACAATTAGTTCTTTCTCTTACAGTGATATGTTCACTTTATTTATTTTCTAGAAAACATCTGCCAAATACCCCAGTTTGAATGACAAGGGAAAGGGTATAAACAAGTCTTTGAAATAAAATGTTCTTCTGTTGGGAAAAAAGCCATCTGATTCATGTTGCATTCTTACATCCCCAGCAGTACTTTTATTCAAGGCACCTGGACCCATTTTTAAGTAGAAGGATTACTGCTTAATTGAAACTTCCAGTTCAATCAGGGTCAATATGAAAATGGCAGACTCTCAAAGGTTCACTAAAATTAATATTTTTTCTCGTTAATATGGTGGATAGTTTTATTATTAACTTGACACAATCCCTAGACAGGTGGACCTGGGCTATGAGGAAGCTAGCTGAGCATGAATCTGACAGAGCATCATTAAACAATCTTCCTCCATGTCTTCTCTCTCGGTTCCTGCCTCCAGGATTTGCCTGGGTGCTTTCAGTAACAGATTTTTTTACTTAGAAGAATGGGCTGAAATAAACTTTCCATGCAAGTTGCATTCAGTCAGAGTGTTTTGACATGGCCACAAAACAGAAACGAGAGCAGTCATCAATGAGAAACTAGTTGTTTGTCTCCGGAATGCATGGAGATGAAAAGTACCAAATGGAAGTATGGGGTTTATTTTCAACCATTGTCAGTATGAAATAACCAACAGTTTCATTTGTCATTGAACTTGCATCATAAACCAATAAGGCAGAATCCATATAATGTCTATGAAAATAATTTGAATTTCAACTGTTCTTCAGAACCTTGAAGGTTTTCCCAAGGATAAATGACCCAGCAGTTGAAAGCAGCTGTGATAAGAAAATGTCCGAGCTTGATTCCATGTTCCTTCTGATATTTTTGTTAAAATAAAATGCCACAAATTAATATAAATACATTACATATGGCACCCTTGCTTAACTTGACACTTTAATACATTTTCTTACAAGATTTTCCTAAACATTATTGTGATACTTATATGCACATCTAGAAAAATTTGCTGGACCATGTAGGCTTGGACAACACAGAAATAGTTTGTCTAAAGTAAAAGTCCAATGTTTCTCCACAAAAGCAACACAAACTGTGGTTTATTTGCCCTTCCAGAAGGTTTCAACAGACAAAAGTATGTGAATAATTGATACATAATACTGAATTTTGTGCCAGACATTGGCCTGCTTTCTATACAAAGCATTTATCAGAGACTGACAAGTATTTCATTAAAGAAAAACTCACTGTAATTCCCAGAGATTGTTGTTCAAAGGCATGAGCCCTCAGTTTTGGTAGACTAGAGACTTGTACCTCATAAATTATCTGTGTGCATAACATACTTCTTAATCTACTCTTTATGGATCAAACAAGTCGCACTGCAGTACTTTCTACAGATTTGGAAGCAGAGCTTAGTTTTCCTGAATACTTAGGGAATAGAGAGTAACAACTTGCACATCTATGCTTTCTAAATTTTTACCCTTTGTCCTGATTTCTCTTCTTAAAGGGAATTTTAAGGTGTTTTGAAGTAGATTTGAATTAGTTTTAAGATCTGTAAAGAAATACTTTGTTCTATGCAGATATTTTTCCTTTTTTTCTTGAATAAAAATATTTATAGGATAACTTTCAATGAGGAAATGATAAAGTAGGCTGGATTATTGCTTTGAATAATTACCCTTCAATTAATCTTTTTTTGTTACTTATCATATCTGTGTTTTAATTTTACACACCAGCCATACAGGGACACTTTGTCAGCCTGGAAGGAGGGGTCTGGACCTGCCTGTACTGAATCCACCAGGGTTTAAATGAATCCCCAGGGGAGTCTTGGCCCTGGAGGAGATGGGAATGGAGGGGAGGGGCTGGGGAGAAGGTGGGAGGGGTGGGGGGGAGGACAGGGGAGCGCATGGCTGATATGCAGATTTTTTTAGGGATAATAATGAAACAGTTTGAAAGCAAATGTGAGTTTATGCCTTATATGTAGTTCATTAATACCTATTTCCTCTAATATGGCTTAGCCACTACATCAATTAAATCACATCATAAATAGGCAGTCAATGTTAGTTAAAAATGCTTGAATATGCATTTGGAGCTAAAATTGTACACAAATAGTCATTGTTATGATTAGTAAATTAGTTTGATGAGTCATTACTTAAATGCAATAGTAAAAGTTAAATGCTATATTTTGAATCAATCAATAATGAGGTCAATTTTTCAGAGTATGCTTTTTAGAAACTTTAGACAAGATTTTTTAATTTCAGCTATCCTAGTATAGGTGCAAAACTGTGAAAGCCCTTAAAAGTACAGCTAAAAACGGGATCCCCGTGTGTGTGTGTGTGTGTGTGTGTGTGTGTGTGTGTGTGTGTGTGCGCGCGCGTGTGTGTGTCTGTGTGTGTCTGTCACCTGGGTGGAGGATGACAGAAGCAGATAGAGCTGAAGGAATTTTCTAAAAATAAAACGCACTGCGGAGAAGCTGTGCGATCTTACTGGGAGTGCCAAAATATCAGTGCATCAGTAGCCAAGGGGATAAAAAGGGTATAAAAATTCCATTTCCTTAAACTCCACACTTTTCCTGGAACAATGGAGAAAGAGCAGCATTGCCAAGTAAGACCTTAACTTGAAAGACCCAAACGCCTCTCGAAAGCAGTTTTTGCAAAGATGCTATTTCAGGGCAGAAGATCAGCCAGGTTCAGAGTGTTCCTTTATCTTACTTATGTGGCTGTGAAAGCTGGGAATAATGATTTTGGAAATTGGCTTCAGACTTTAAAAAAAAAATGGGGTACTTTAGGCTGCAATAGAGGATGCATATCAGCTCTCTTGTTTTCTCTAGACCACTGCTTTTAGGCATGTATCAGGTTATGCTTTTAAATTCTAAGCTCTTCCTTTATGGAGGCTCTGCTCCTCAGAGGGAAAAAAAATCTTTATATTTGTTACAGGAACCTGGAAAACATTTATTTGTTTCAATTTCCACATGACTACTCCAGAGAAGACTGAATAACTGGAGGAATAGTAACTTCAGACCTTTCTGCTAAGAATGGTTCCTGGGATGATGGACCGGTCTTTTTAAAGTTTAGTCGAGGTTAAAGCACATTACCAAGAATTAATACTGAAACCCTTCGCTGCTTATTCTCATTCATGATTTCACATCTAACTCACTGCCATTGTCTGTTTTCTTCAACCTCTTTATTGGAACCTGATCAACTATTTATTATTATGCTTTCTGTAGAGTTTCTTTATGAATACAGAGAGTCTAAGCCTACTCACATAGCTTTCTACCAGAGAAAGATCAAAAATACAATCGTAGTGATTTCTACTAGCTCTAACAAGGTTTACAAAGCACCTTAAATTCTTTATGACCTGCCAACCCAAGGACTGACTAACGCATATGAGCTTCTGCATTTCGGAGAAGGAATTGCTACAGAGTGACATTCCTTTGGAGATAAATGTGAACTTAATGAGGACTGTTCCTACAAAAATCATTACCTGAAGTATTAAATCATTACTGAATTAATACAAATTCATTCATATATGTTACTACATGAACTGATATATCAGCTTCTTCCACCAATTGTGCTTACTCCAGTGGGCAAATTTACATATTTCTTAATATACTATTTTCTGTGCTTTTTGATAACTAGTCTCATGTAACTTATTTAATTCAGACTGACTTCTAGCTTGCTCTGCTGCCAATTATGACATCGGATACCTGTTCTTCTCTTTTCTACCATTCAACTTCATGGAGTATATGTGTAAACCATCTTGCCAGGGTACCTGTCACAAACTCAAAGCAAAATATTCTTACTGCGCTTGAATTTTACTAAAAATTTGCTTTTAATGTATGTTGCTAGAAAGTTTTCTCTCTGGATCCCGCCAAGCCCTGGCAGTCCAACAGCCCACTTATAAAATAAACACACAGATGCTTATATTATTTAAATTGTTTTGCCTAATATCTCAAGCTACCTGTTCTTATATCTTAAATTAACTCGTTTCTATTAATCTATAAGTAGCTACGTGGCTTGTGGCTTGCTGGTACCTTACTTCTTCCTTGTCATGGCTGCAGTTGGTAGTGTCCCCTTCTGTCTTCCTGTTCTCTCAGTTCTCCTCTGTTAGTCCCGCCTATACTTCCTGCCTGGCTACTGACCAATCAGTGTTTTATTTATCAGTCAATCATCCACAGCAAATGTATGTCTTTTAATAAGACAGAGTCAGACCTTATATTTATTCATCTATTCTTGCCATATTTTATCTGAATATGCATACTCAACATATTTTAATGAAGATGACATACTTACCCTAGATTTGTTTAGGTATTTGCAAATACCTAAACAAGAACCAGAACTGTAGAGATTTACCATGGAACAGAGTTTTAACTTAGTGCTAACGTCTTCCCAGTATTTGACATTTTGACTTACAGTATCATTGTGTTGTTTTCCTTTCATGAAGTTCCTCTAAGGAAGGGAAAACTGAGATGTGCTTAACTTGAGTAGCAGTTGGTAAAGCTATTATGGTTTTGGCACAGGGGATTCAAACAGAGTCTTTACAGCTTGCTTTTGTCACTTGGCGGGTAGATAAAATATGACCTGGAACCTTTCTGGATATTTATTCTTCCTTTTTCCTTTTTCACTTTTGGGATGAAGCTCACTCTCTTGAAGTAGTTTTATACAATGTTTTTTAGCACTTTGGAGCATAGATTAATAATTTCTCAAAACTAGAAAATTCTCAAAGTAAGTTTATGTTTGTCTTCCCTCTCTAGTTCCACTTTCTACTTATATACACTTTCTGAGCAATGTCTTTATGCACTGCAAAAACGTATGTCCGTCAGTACTTTCCTATCCAAATCAGGGTGCTTTCTTATCTTAAAATATATCTCCTTGTTTCATCCTGTCTTCAATACCCTGAAACATTGTCTTTTCTCAGTCTTTTTTTTTTCTGACAATGAAGTCAACCTTTTTTATTCTGTTTGATTGTATTTCTTTTTATTTTTGGAGACAGTCTCTCTCTACAGCTCTGTCTCTCAGGGAATTTGCTAGGTAGACCACACTGGCTAGGAACACACAGATATCCACCAATTACATCTGACTACAGCTGCTAGAATTAAGGGGTTATGATAACAGGCCTGCCCAAGAAGCCATCTTTGAATGACCTTTATAGTATTTTTGAACACTGTTCTACAACATTCATCAGTTGATGCTTTTCTGGATAAAGTCATTACAATCACTTTCTCTTTGTTATTATCATTCTTATTTTATTTTCTTAATTATTTCATTTTCATAATTAAATACAGGCACACTAATGTTTGTCTTTTCCATTATGTAATTATAATTAATTGTGCCATAATATTTCATTTTTAGACATAAAGAACCCCCCCCAGTTGCAAGATTTCTGTATTTAGACCTATTAATATTACATTAACCTTTCTTCATTTTCCTTTTCCTAGAATTTATATCCTAAAGGAGAGTGAGGGAGGAGGGATAAATACAAATAATGATGTTTGAAAAAACCTTAAAGTATCATATTGTTTTATAGTTATACAAATTACTTATCTCACACACACACACACACACACACACACACACACACACACATGCTTTTGCTTCCACAGGTGGAAGATAAGTTTCTGTTGCTGAAGTCCCCATGTTCTTTGGGCACAGAAATTTGAAGGTTCAATTTTTTTTTTTTTGGTTTTTCGAGGCAGGGTTTCTCTGTGTAGCTTTGCGCCTTTCCTGGAACTCACTTGGTAGACCAGGCTGGCCTCGAACTTACAGAGATCCGCCTGGGATTAAAGGCGTGAGCCACCACCGCCTGGCAGAAGATTCAATTCTTTATCTCACATGAAAGCTTCCTTCCTAAGGACTAGTTTTGATTGGTCTAGAAGGTGCTGGGTAAGTTGCCAAAGGAGAAAAGCAATTCATACTTGTAATCAGATGTGATGCCTGCCAAACACAAAAATGAGCTCCATGCACAGGAACTATCAACAAGTATGATAATGCATTTTTTTCTGGCCAGCAATACCTGACTATTTTCCCTTAACTAATCATTAATCATTAAGTGAAATCCAAGCAAACATACTCTTGCAAAGCCTATGATTTTAAATAGTTAATTCATGAAAGCATGCATATCCTACAATTAGAAAACAAATGATGAAAAATAAAACCTACTTGTTCCTTTAGGCACATTACAAAATGTATATGATTAAATTTTCAATAAATTGTAGGATTTCAAGACAACAGTGTATAGCCTAATAACTTAAAACAACATTTCACTTATTTTTCTAGTTACTCTTTTGTTTCAGATTCCTTCCTCTTCCTTTGATAAAATATGACCGAAACAAATTAGGAGGGAAAGCATTTATTTTTGCTCCCAGTTTCAGATGATGCTCTTTCACAGCAGGGAAGCTGTAACAGAGTGAATTCATGGTACTTGGTCATCACATCAATAGTCAGAAACAGAAATCCATCAACATACATGTGCTTATACTCAGTGTGCTGTCTTCACTCGAATAGAGTTCAGGATCTACTGCATAGGGAATGGTGTCATCCATAGAGTACAGACTTTTCTACTTCAACCTAGTCATGAGATTTTTCATTGACTTGCCTACAGGCCAACCTGCTCCAGTCAATCCCTTACTATGACTGACTTCTGTCAGGAGCAAGTGTAAAACTTCCCAGACTGTATCAAGTTGTCAAAAAATAATCACCATGACTTTCATAGATAAATGAAAGAACTTCATAGGTAACCAATAAATTGTTTTAAGATACTCAGATGGTTCCTATATTTTGCTTACTCATGGTAAAAAAAAATCTTCTTAATGCTGAAACTATTACTAAGTGATTTATTTTTACAACTTCTATCTAACGCATATTATTTCGTGTCTATTTCTGCCTTTCTTTGTGTGTATGTATCATTGCTATCGCATCTCAGGGCCTTCTGTACATTTGTAGCCTACTAAATCTCCCACATTCTCCTTTTAGCTCTTTTCACATAGGTCCTAAAATATATTTTTATTAAATTTCTTCCTTGATGGCTGTTGTGAATAGAAAATTGCTTCTCATTTCTGGTTTTCTACTGTGTTGTTATTTCTTCATTATACTTTTAATTTAAAAAGAAACACTAGACCATCATAAAAGTTAAAAATATATTTCAAGGAGCTTTTTGTAATGCTTAACAAAGATTTTCATGTTTTCTTGTACTTTCCTTTCACTTAGTTCCTTTTATTTTTCTACAAACATGATAAGGGAATAAGAGACATTAGGAGTTATCACTTCAAATCTTTGCAAATGTCTCATAGCAAGAACATTATAACTAATAACCATGTAACAGTTTAGCAAATTCAACATTGTTAGGAATTATTATTATTTTTAGTAATGAAATAATGGCTAGTTTGGTGATACCCACCTTTATGCCACCTTCTACATTTGGTCAACTAAGATCACAAATCTTACTTGGTTTCATACTTTTTTTGTTTGTTTGTTTTTCAAGACAGGGTTTCTCTGTGTAGCTTTGTGCCTTTCCTGGAACTTGATTTGGAGACCAGGCTGGCCTCGAACTCACAGAAATCCGCCTGGCTCTGCCTCCTGAGTGCTGGGATTAAAGGCATGCACCACCACTGCCCGGCTGTTTCATGTTTTGATGCTTATAACAAAGAGAAGCCCCTGTGTTTGAGTGCAGCTGTTAATTTGTATTCATTCCTTTATTTCATTTTTAATTTTTAAGGAGCCATCAAATGTATAAATACCTAAGTATTATACAAAGAATGTCTTTCTTAACTGCCAAATAATTTGTTCGTACCATGATATCTCTATATAGCAGTAATACAGACATCAAAACTCAGAATCAACACATTTTTAGCAGTGGTGTAGAGTCATCAATGCCTCCCTAAAAATATAAAGATCATAATCTCCAATCCTTAACATGATTGTAAACTCTGGTCATGAGGAAAACATTTCTGTTTGTGTAAGCTGCCTGATCTTAACTGTGACTTAAACAAGCCAGTAGGGAGGGAATTTTCTTAATTAGTAATTGATGAGGAGGGCCCATAACACGTTATTAACAGTGATCTCTTACTTAAAACACTTGTTTTAACTTCGTGACTATCAATTTGTCATAGAAACATACAGACTTGTGGTTGTGTTTGTTTGTTTTGGTTTAATTAATTAATTTATTTTTCAGAACAGTGACCACTGCAGATAAATGGCCATATAACACGGGCTGTCTCTTTTCTTTGCTTCTATTGTAACAGTGGGAATATTGTTTTCACTTCCGTGGGTGCAGTTGCTTCCTTGGCTTCTCTATTTCCATTTTTCATTGCTTTACTTCTCCCACTTGTCAGGGAAGAACTTCTACCCTATGCTGGTCTTCCAACCAGTAGAGTAACACTCCTCACTGCTCAGGATGTGACAGCTAAAGCTGGATTGAATTTAGTGTTAATGTCTTCCTAACCTGATAAATATTGGCCATTGAATAATGACCTATCCAAGTTCACCTTCTCACATATCCCACCTGTCCCAATACCAACAAGTATTTGAGAAACTGTAGATACTTAAAGCACCAGTATCTAGATTCTATGCCATAGAAAACAGTAGAACTCTAATCTTTAATCTTTATAATACATAGCTCAAGAAGTTAGCTCTCACTTTCAACCAATTGGTCTAGTATCTTAGGGTTAGTATTGCTGTGATAAAACACTAGGACCATATGCAACACAGGGGAAAGGGTTTATTTGGCAAATGTTTCCACATCAGCATTCATCGTTGGAAGAAGTCAGGACAGGAACTCAAGCAGTGCAGGAACATGGAGGCAGAAGCTGATGCAGAGGCCATGGAGGAGTTCTGTCTACTGGCTTGTCTCTCAAGACTTTCTCTGCTTCCTTTTTTATGGTATACCATACTGAGCCCTCCCCATCAATCACTTATTAAGAAAATGCATTATGGCTTGCATTACTACAGCCAGATCTTCTGGAGGCATTTTCTCAATAAAGGTTCCTTCCTTTCAGATAACTATAACTCCTGCCAAGTTGAGATACTACCAACCAGCACATCTAGTATAGTTGTAACTTCTTAAATAATTGCTTCCATATATGGTATCTTTACCTGAGTTAAGCTAAGAACAAATTATCAAAAAATCAAACATATTCCACAAAATCAACCTGATTCCTGTTATCTCTCACCTCAGTGCCCAGGCCAACAAGTTCCAATTAGAATTTATCTTCACCCTACTTTGTTTTTAACCATAAAGCTTTCTCATCTCTTTTTATTTAAATTTAATTCTCTGATAAATAATTGTGACAATAAGCAACTCCCTTGAAACATCAGGATCTCATTGAATAGCCTTCGTGTGTGCTCATTTGAATAGGCTCTGGTAATTTGTGCTGTCTTTCTCATTACTGTGGATGCCAGCCCTTGACAAGGCTCAGCAGGGACAGGAATCCTTTGTGTCTTTCTGGTGGATGAGTCTACATCAAAGTGGCGAGGTTGCACCAGACTTGAACACAGGCCCTTTAAGATGGATGTTTTAGAACAATTTGTTGCTCTGGTTTGTTAACTATTTTTATATATTTCATTATTTTCCATCACTGTAGAATTAAAACATTTTTTAAATTAGCTTTCATTTTATGTTTCTGTATTGCACTGGGCCACTTTAAGGGAGGGTTTTTTAAAAAAATTATAACCTCTTTATTTTTTATACATTTTGATTAAAATGTAATTATACCACTTGCTCTCTTTACTTTGCTACCCCCAGCTTTCCAATGTCTCTTCCCTCCAAACCCTTTCATATACTCCTTCACTCTCAAAATGATTATCTCTTGTCTCATAATTCATCTTGTTACATGATGGACACATGATGGACTATGTAAATATACACTGTTCAGTTAAGTTTTTAATTTGTATGTAGACAGTTTTAATGTTGACTGCATTATGTTGGACAACAAATTAGTGAGCTCAAACCCTGGAAGAGGCTAACTATCCATCTCTGAGACTCATCAGTTGCCTAGAGTTCCCTATCCAGGACGGGACCCCTGAGGTTTCTGTACTTCTGTCTCAGCATATGTATTAATATTCCCCACTGTTCAGATCCTGTTTGTACAATAGGTTACAGGTGATATTAATTGGGAAGTGGAGACATGGGAATGGGCCCCACACCTGCAAAATGGCAATACAGAGGGAGGTAACACAATAAGAGAGTCACAGTCTTGAATACAGACATAGATCATAAACTCTGTTGCTTCAAGTTGCTTTCATAGTTCTGGGAGTTTCTTTATTCCCCATACTAGTGTCAACTTGCCATCTTCCCTTTGAGTCAGTATACATGCTCTTTAAGTTGCTACCACATGACACTCATTAACTTTGGTTTTAAGTTCTATGGAAGCTCTTTCGTCAAAGTAAGTTTTATTATTGTTATGAAATTTAGGTTTCAGAAAATAAAAGCTGTTCCTTCTGGAGATCAGTGTATTTGGGGACAACTGAGGGTTTGACATGATTATTCATAGTCAGTTGTCCCAAATCTATCTCCAACTCCCTACTACCAAATTTGTGCTCTTCCTCTCTTTTTTAAAAATAGCATAGCACCCCCAATTTGTTGTGCCTATTTGATCCTGTTTGTGGAAACGTCCATTGGAGAATTGTCCTCTTACTAGGAGACACACTCTTAAATAAAACTGACTCTTTTCACCTAGAAGCCATAAGTTGACAATACCTATTCAAACAGGGTTAATGCTCATGAAACCTTCTTGATTCAACACTATAAAGTTTATTGGTTTGCTCTTGGTCAGATCTTTTGTAGAAAACTACAGTTGCTATTGATTCATGAGTGCAATGGCTTCTCATGCCCAGAAGACATTGTTTTGATACAGTCATCCACTATGGGTGGGTTCCTGTAAGCATCACAGCTGGTAGCAATATGATCTCAAAAAGGCAAGAAGGAAAACTCAATTAAACTTGACTTGGACAACTAAGCTGTCTCAAACTTCTGGAGTCTGATACTAGGTATTTATATATACATACATACACACACACACACACACACACACACACACACACACACATATATATGGATGGATGTTTGTGTGTGTTTAAACACAGTGAAATTTGGATAAAACGTTTCCCAGTGTAATACAATTTCAGTGCACAGACAAAACTACATCAAAATTTTATTCCAAGCTCATGTCATTTATTTCAAGAAGATGGGTTCTAGAGGTAGGCTACATATATTAGTCTATGGGGTTTAGGGAAGGATCTGGTGTGATCTTGGTCATACATATAGCACAGAGATCATTTGAGCTATTAGACCCCTCTGGTCCTAAATGAGGAAGCTACTGGGAGTCCTGGATAAATACATAATGTAAGGGTCATCTAAACTATTAAATACTGGTTGTGGTAGTTTGACATGGCCTGTCCCTTCAGATAATACAGACCACCAGACTATTAATCATGTCCAATTCTCAACCATCTGAGTGGAAAAACAGGTTATACAACATGTCCTTTAAAAAGGCAACACCATTCCTGGATTTCTAGTGATCTTTGAGCATTAGGACCTTTGTGCTCCTAACAATGCACAATCTTTGTCTCTTTCAGTCACTCTGTCCCATCTTCTGTGATGGTCTGTGAGCCTTGGAGGTATGGAATGTGTTACAGATATCACATTGTTGTTGAATATTACATTGAAATTTATTCTCTACCACTTGAACTGTTTTGTGTTTCTGTGTTAACTACCATCTAAAAGAAATTTCTCTGATGAATAATAAAAGTGCCCCTAACTTATTTTTATCAAGATAAGAATTAAGAAAGCAGTTTGATACTATATTCATTTAGTACAATAATAGTAGGTTTATACACTGCTTATAAGATGAGTTCTCAGCTCTTGGTTTTCAGAGAGACTTCTAGTATCAACTATGTAATCCCTCCCTTGCAGCAACTGAGGAGCCTTTCAGATATTCTAAAATCCATGAGGAATTAGACACTACTGTCTTACAAACAAAAAATGTGGACATACTTCCAAGTGAAATAAGGATCTTCCAGAAGAGAAAAAGCACTCGACAACATACAATAGTCCTTATATAAAACACTGAAAACAAGCTAAACATAAATAGTTATTAACTTTTAGGTCACTTGGTCATTACTGATTTTATCCCCAGCAAGCTGGCTGGGCGTTCTTTGCTCTTCATGTATCGAAATTGGAAGTTGGCAAGGAGAAGGTCTTTTCTTGTGGACAGTTCTGAGCCTTTATGTACTGAAGACCTACAGGCTGTGTTTATAAACTCAAAGGCTCATAGCTTCCACCAGGGAGGACTAGGCACTTCTGCTCTCCAATTTTAGAAGCATGAGGGTACAAAACCTAGTGCACTGGCTCTCAAGGGCTAATGGAATCCTCAGCTTAGTAGCTATCAGCAGTAACAGTTTCCAGTAGTCAGTGTCATATGGAGGTACAGCTCTCACACACCTGCCTTCAGGACCTTTGGACTTTCATGCTTGGCAGCTCTAAGGGACTCTTCCAGCAGCTCTATAGTTTGCAGTTTATCACCTCCTACCTCCTGCCTCCTGCATGCTGTAGCCCTGGGTCTCTGCTTTCTCTGCATGTCTACTGTCCTTAATTGTCATCACAACTGCCACTTCTATTTATAAACCATTGTAACTCCGCATAGTCTTCTTATACCCCACTGCTTGTAGGAAAAACAAAAACAAAAAACAAATAACAAAACAAACAACAACAACAAAAACAAAACAAACAAACAAACAAACAAAAACCATAAGTAGACAAGAACAGTCCATTCAGGAGAAGCTCTTTATCATATCCGTCTAATACTGCAACATGTTGGGGAAGCTCAGGAGAGAATGTTTCCAGTAGAATTGAGACTGGGTTGAATAGCTTCTATACGTAGCCACAAAGAAAGTCTGGCATCAGAAAGTGTGCCATATAAATAAAAGTTCATTTCACCAGTCACAGTACAAATTCCAGTTCCTCACGTCAACAACAATTTGTTGATTTTCCCTAGGAGGTGTTTTCCCTCCCTTGTTGAGGGATAACAGCTGCACCATTGTCTAGGCTTTGATTGAGGCTTTTCTTGTGTGATGTGATGCTTTCTAGGGTAGGTGAAAGTTTTCTTACTTGAGCAAGATTTCATGCAGCAGGAGTTTGGGTTTCAGTTTCAGCATTCCTTGTAGCTATCATACTCTTAACAAGATCGTATGATGCCTAGAACAGCCCAGCTGCCATATGGAATTCCAAGTAATTGCTAGGGAAGGATCAGGTCTGCAATAGTCCCTTTCCCCTGTGGTCCAGGCCTCACTACATCTGTTTTATTTGTTCATAAAAAAACAAACAAACAAAATAAAACAACAACAAAAACTTCAGGATGGCTTATATATGGAAAAAAAAAAGCTTTAAAATATTCAGTGCAAATTTAGCATTCTGAACATTGCTTTCCAGGGCTGACTGACATGTAACAACATTTAAAATTGCTTAACTCATGCCTGGAATTCTAGGTCAAGTATGGTCCCTCTATCTACTTCATTCAACTCTAACACTGGCCACTTATAATCAACTTCATCAAGATACACTCCCACACTAATCTCCATTTTCCCATAAAGAAGATATTGTCTATAACTCTTGGACCCTTTAACTGAAGAAGTTATTCTCTGTGATTTTACTCTGGAAACTTTAATAAAGGAAAAAAAATGGTCAATTAATTTGTAATGCTGACTTCACACAAAGTGTCTATTCTATATTCCAAAGGATATTTCTAGTTATAATAAATGTGTGTGTTCTGAATATTTCTATGAATTTTTCACTGTATTGCATGTGCTCTAAAGATCTGGTTCTATATCTAACACTTTACTGGCTAAAATCCCCAGTTACAAATGAAATAAAAAAATCAGGACAGAACCTGTTAAAATAAAAGTTTATTTTACTAATTCTACAAAAATACTCCCCATATTCCTTAAAACAAGAGGCAGAAGATAAACTTAGACATATGCCTTAAAATTGTAGATTATGTAGTTTTCTAAAGCTCTATATTAACATCACAAGCCCTTGCTACACTGATAGTACTGAAAATATTTGGACAAAGATAATAATGAAGATATAGTTTGAGTCTTCACTTTTTTCTAAAAAGGTGGCTCTCTATCTCTTTCTTGCAGATTTTGATTCAAATCCCACCCTTCATTGGTTGTTCATGGATCAACTTGATTTACTGCAGTGAACAATTCTTTTTTCTTAAAAATATTTATTTACATATATTAGGCTATGCCTGCATGTATGCATGTGTATATACTGTATGCATACCTGGTGCCCTCAGAAGTCAAAAGAGAGCATTGTATTTCATAGGATTGAAGGTATAGACTGTTGTGAACTATGGTGTCCCTAAGAACTGAGCTTGGATCCTTTACAAGATCAGCAAATGTTCTGGACTGTAGAGCAATCTCTTCAAGACTTCACCTTTTCTTTGCTTCTCTGGCCTACAGACCAAGGTTGTCAATATCTTTTTGCCTTTATCTAGAGAGGAAAACAGACATCTATAGTGTCATGCTTCCAAGTTCATTGAGGCCCTCTTCTATTTTATAGCTTCTTCAATTCATATAGGAAAAATTAAATTGACTGCATGACAGAGATCAGATAAATACAGAAAATTATCTAGTTTTTAATCAATGATAATGATTAATATGATTTAATTTACTTGCTCTGCATCACGATAAAATGTAAAAATAGGCTTTTAAGCAGTTCAGCTGGGATCCATTCCAGGTGAGGACTCAGAGGCTTTCAGTCTAAGAATTCATGGAAACAGAATCAGCTAAAGGAGTTGACAAGATAGAGAAGTTCAAAGTACCCAATGATCTGTGAACCTGAACAGTGAGGTCTATCTCCTTAAGCACAAATAATAATCAACTGATCTGCAATCACCACACTTCCCCAGAGCTTGAAGGAGAAGACTTCTCTGAATGCTGCTTTTTAGTCAAAAGATTCAGAGAGAGCCTGCCAGCACCAATTACACTAAGAGCCCTGATTACACCAAGAGCTCCCATTGGACCAAGAGTATCAATAAGACCAAGAGAGACTTTTGGATATACAGATACCAATTTCACCTTGCACTGAGTGGAGGAACAGATGGATAGATACCAGTGCAAAAATACAGTCAACAACATAAAGACCAATATGGTGCCATGAGAACATTTAGTACTACAGCAGCAAGACCTGAACATCGGAACAGAGAAGTAGCAGAAGAAACTCACCTTAAAATCAATTTAAGAAGATGATAGAGACCTTTAAAGAGGAAATAAAAAATTCTCTTTAAAAAAAATATTGAGGAAAAGGCAAACAATTCCTTAAATTGCTTTTAGCCACTTCTGATTCTTCTGATGAGAATTCTCTGTTAAGCTCTGTAGCCCGTTTTTTAATTGGATTGTTCAGTATTTTGATGTCTAGCTTTTTGAGATCAGTCCTCTGTCAGATGTGGGGTTGGTGAAGATCTTTTCCCATTCTGTAGGCTGTCGTTTGATCTTAATGACAGTGTCCTTTGCCCTACAAAAGATCAGTTTCAGGAGGTCCCATTTATTAATTGTTGCTTTCAGTGTCTATGCTACTGATGTTATATTTAGGAAGTGGTCTCCTGTGCCAGTGTGTTCAAGACTACTTCCTACTTTCTCTTCTAGCAAGTTTAGTATAAAAGGAATTATGTTGAAACCTTTGATGCACTTGGACTTGACTTTTGTGCATGGCGATAGATATGGATTGTGGTGGGTATTGTGTTCCCTGAAATATTGTGTGTTCCCTGAAATAAATGTATTTGTGGTCAGAGAACAGACAGCCTCTAGAACAAAGCCAAAAATGGTGGCTAGAAAATGGGAAGAGTAAGCCATAACAGAAGTTGGGCGGTGGTGGTACACACCTTTAATCCCAGCACTTGGGAGGCAGAGCTAGCCCAATCTCTGAGTTCAAGGCCACTTTAGAAACAGCTAAGCATGGTGACCTATGCCTTTAATTCCAGAAACCCAACCTTTAATCCCAGGGAGTGAAGGCAGAAAGAGAAAGGTATATAACACGTGAGGACCAGGAACTAGAGGAGGAGAAAAAGCATGCAGATAGTTAAGCATTTGGTTAGTTAAGCATTCAGGCTTTGGAGCAACACAGTTCAGCTGAGATTCATGTGGAGGAGGACTCAGAAGCTTCCAGCCTGAGGAAACAGGATCACCTGAGGAATTATCAAGGTGAGATAGCTGTGGCTTGTTCTGTGTCTCTGATCTTCCAGCGTTCACCCAATAACTGGCCTTGGGTTTGATTTCATTAATAAGACTCTTTAAGATTCATGCTACAATGGATCTATTTGCAATCTTCTGAATGTTAACATCCAAGTTATGCCAGCACCATTTGTTGAAGGTGCTTTCTTTTTTCCATGGTACAGTTTTGGCTTCTTTGTTGAAAATTATATCTTCATAGGTGTGTGGGTTAATGTCAGGGTCTTCAATTTGATTCCATCTGTCCACATGTCAGTGTTTATGCTAATACCAAGCTGTTTTTATTACTATAGCTTTGTAGTAGAGCTTGAGGTCAGGTATCATGATACCTCCAGATGTTGCTTTATTATACAGGATTCTGCTGGCAATGGTCCAGAAGCTGCCTGGACCGGTCTACTCTGGTGACCAACCTAGCAAATAACCTAATTGTCATCATAGAGCCTTTGTCCAGTGACAGATGGAGGCAGATGCAGAGATCCATGGCCAGGCACCAGGCTGAGCTCCAGGAATCCAACTGATGAGAGAGAGGAAAGATACTGCAGGTGAGGGATGTCAACGTCATGATGGGAGGATGTGCAGAGATGACTGGCCACACTAGTGGAAGCCCATGAACTGTGGACTGGTGGCTGAGGAGGACTGGAGTAGGCCTTCTGGATACAGAAGATAGTTGTTTGGCTCAAACTGTTTGGGGGGCACTCAGGCAGGGGGATCGGGATCTGTCCCTGGTCTATGGGCAGGCTTCTGGAATCCAAGAAAAAGCAATTAAACAGGTAAAGGAAACAGTTCAAGATTTCAAAACTGAAATAGAGACAAAAAAGAAGATACAAACTGAGGAAATACTGGAAATGGAAAATCTGAGTAAACAAACAGAACTACAGATGCAAGCATAATCAATAGAATGCAAGAGATGGAGGAGAAAATTGTCGGCGTTGAGGAAATACATTTGTCAGTCAAAGAAAACACTAAAGCCAACAAAGTCATAACACAAAACATCCAGGAAACTTGGGACACCATGAAAAGACCAAACCTAGGAATTATAGTGATAGAAGAAGGAAAATAATACCAGCTCAAAGGCACAGAGAATATATTCAACAAAATCCTAGAAGAAAACTTCCCCAACCTAAAGAAGGAAACACCAATGAAAATATAAGAAGCTTACAGAACACCAAATAGACTGGATCAAAAAAAAGTCCCCTTACCACATAATAATCACACCACTAAACATGCAGAATAAAGAACAAATATTAAGAGCTGCAAAGGAAAAAGGCCAAGTAATGTATAAAGGCAGACCCATCAGAATAACACTTGACTTCTCAATAGAGAATATGAAAGCCAGAAGGTCCTGGACAAATGTAAAGAAGACACTAAGAGATCATGGATACTAACCCTGACTATTATACTCAGCAAAAGTCTCAATCTCCTTAGACAGAGTAAACAAAATATTCCATGATAAACAAGATTTAAACAATACCTATTCACAAGTCCAGCCCTACAGAAACCACTAAAAGAAAAAGTCCAACCTAAGGAAGTTAGAAACACCCATGAAAATGCAGGCAATAGATAAGCCCACATCAACAAATACCAAAGAATGGAAAAACACAACACTACCAATAAACAAACAAACAAACAAACAAACAAAAAACAGGAATTAACAATTGTTGGTCATTAATAGCCATTAATATCAATGGTCTCAATTCACCTCTCAAAAGACACAGGCTAACAGAATGGATATGAATTTAGGATCAATCCTTCTGCTGCATACAAGAAACACACCTCAACTTCAAAGACAGACACTACCTCAGAGTAAAAGACTAGGAAATGTCTTTCCAATCAAATGAACTTAAGAAGCAAGCTGGTGTAGCTATCCTAATATCTAATAAAATAGACTTCAAACAAAAATCAATTGAAAGAGATTGGGAAAGACATTACATATTTATCACAGGGAAAATCTACCAAGGTGAACTCCCAATTCTGAATATTTATGCCCCGGGCATCCACATTTGTAAAAGAAACATTACTAAAGCTTAAATGGCACATCAAACTCTACACTAGTAGTGGAAGAATTCAACATCCCACACCAATGACAGGTCTGCAAGACAGAAACTTAACAGAGAAATAAGGGAAATAATACATAGAATGACTCAAATGGACTTAATAGATATCTACTGAACAAAAGAATATGCCTTCTTGTCAGCACCCATAGGAACTTTCTCTAAAATTGATCACTTGCTTGGTCACAAAACAAATCTCAACAGCTATTTAAAAAAATAGAATAACCTCCTGTATTTTATCAGGCCACCATGGCATAAAGTCAGATTTAAAAAACAAGAAAAATTACAGAAAGCCTATAGTCTCATGGAAACTGAATAATGCTCAGCAGAAACACCAATGGGCCAAGGAAGAAGTAAAGAAAGAAATTAAATATTTCCTAGAATACAATGAAAATTAATTTACAACATACCCAAACTTATAGGACACTATCAAAACAGTGCTAATAGGAAAATTCATAGCACTAAATGTCCACATAAAGAAGATAGAGAAATCTCACACTAGCATTTTAATAGCAAACTTGAAAGCTCTAGAACAAAAAGAAGCAAACTCACCCAGAAGGAATAGATGCCAGGAAATAATCAAACTGAAAGCTGAAATCAATAAAATGGAAACAAAGGGAAGAATGCAAAGAACCAAAGATACTAAGAGTTGGTTCTTTGAGAAAAGCAACAAGATAGACATACCTTTATTCACACTAACCAAAAGTCAGAGAGAGAAAGAGAGAGAGAGAGAGAGAGAGAGAGAGAGAGAAGAGAGAGAGAGCATCTAAACTAACAAAATCAGAAATGAAAAGGGAGACACGAAAACAATGAGGAAATTTTCTGGATAGGTACACATATCAAAGTTAAATCTATTCAAATTTAATACAAATAAACTATTAAAACGAGATAAACTATTTTAATAGACCAATAATCTCTAAGGAAATAGAATCAGTCATTATAAGTCTCCCATGCCCCCCCCCCAAAAAAAAAGTCCAGGACCAGATGATTTCAGCACGGAATTCTACCAGATTTTTAAAGAAGAGTTAATACCAATAGTATTCAAATTGTTCCACATGATATAAACACAAGGAACATTAACAAACTCTTTTTATGAGGCTACAGTCACCCTGATAACCAAACCACACAAAGATGCAACAATAAAACAGCATTCCATATCAATCTCCCTCATGAACATTGATGTAAAAAAAAATATTGGCAAACTGAATCCAAGAACATATCCCAGGGATACAAGGATGGTTCAACATATGAAAATCTGTCAATGGTCAATGTAATACACCATATGAATAAAACAGAAGAAAAAACACACATGATCATCTCATTAGATGCTGAAAAAGCCTTTGATAAAATCCAACACCCCTTCCTGATAAAGGTCCTGGAGAGATCAGGAATAAAAGGAACATACCTAAACATAATAAAGGCAATTTACAGAAAGCCAACAACTAACATCAAGTTAAATGGAGAGAATCTCAAAGCAATTCCACTAAAATCAGGAACAAGACAAGGCTATCTACTCTCCCCATATTTATTCAATACAGTACTTGAAGTTCTAGCTAGAGCAATAAGAAAACAAAAGGAGATTAAGGGAGATACAAATTGGAAAGGAAGAAGTCAAACTTTCACTATTTGCAGATATGATAGTATACATAAGTGACCCCAAAAACTCTAACAGGGAACACCTACAGCTGATAAACTCCTTCAGTAAAGTTGCAGGATACAAGATCAACTCAAAAAAATCCGTAGCCCTCCTATATACAAATGATAAATGGGCTGAGGAAGAAATCAAAGATACCTTACCCTTTACAATAGCCACAAATAATATAAAATACCTTGAGGTAACTCTGACTAAGCAAGTGAAAGACCTGTATGACAAAAACTTTAAGTCTCTGAAGAAAGAAATTGAAGATGATATCAGAAAATGGAAAGATCCCACATGCTCATGGACAGGTAGGATTAACACAGTAAAAATGGCAATCTCACCAAAAGCAATCTACAGATTCAATGCAATCCCATCAAAATCCCAACACAATTCTTTACAGACTTGGAGAGAGTAATACTCAATTTCATATGGAAAAACAAAAAACCCAGGATAGCTAAAAGAATCTGTACAACAAAGAAACCTCTAGATGCAACACCATCCTCAACATCAAGCTCTATTATAGATCTTTAGTAATAAAAATAGATTTACATTGGCATTAAAACCAACATGTGGACCAATGGAATCAAATTGAAGAACATGACAACCCACACACCTATGAACATATGATTTTGACAAAGAAGCCAAAACTGTACCATGGAAAAAAGAAAACATCTTCAATAAATGGTGCTGGCATAACTGGACATCAACATATAGAAGATTACAAATAGATTCATAGCAATAACCATCTACAAAAGTCAAGACCAAGTGGATCAAAGGTCTCAACATAATTCCTTTTACACTGAACTTGATAGAAGAGAAAGTAGGAAGTAGTCTTGAACACACTGGCATAGGAGATCACTTCCTAAATATAACATCAGCAGCATAGACACTGAAAGCAACAATTAATAAATGGGACCTCCTGAAACTGAGAAGCTTTTGTAGGCAAAGGACACTGTCAATAAGACCAAACGACAGCCTACAGAATGGAAAAAGATCTTCATCAACCCTACTTCTGACAGAGGGCTGATCTCCAAAATATATAAAGAACTCAAGAAACTAGACATCAAAATATTTAACAATCCAAATAAAAAGTGGGCTATAGAGCTAAACAGAGAATTCTCATCAGAAGAATCTCAAATGGCTGAAAGACATTTAAGGAATTGCTTAACATTCTTAGTTATCAAGGAAATACAAATCAAAACAACCCTGAGATACCAACTTTTACTTGTCAGAATGGCTAAGATCAAAAACACTGATGACAGCTTATGTTGGAGAGGATGTGGAGCAAGGTGAACTCTCCTCCACTGGTGGTAGGAATGCAAGCTTGTACAGCCACTTTGGAAATCAGTATGGTAGTTTCTCAGAAAATTGGGAATCAGTCTACATCAAGACCCATCTATACCAATATTGGGCATATATACCTGAGGAATACTCAATCATACCACAAGGAAACATGCTCAACTATATTCATAGTAGCATTATTCCTAATAGACAGAACCTGGAAACAACCTAGATACCCCTTCACTGAAAAATGGATAAAGGGAAATGTTGCACATATATACAATGTAGTACTACTCAGCAGTAAAAAACAATGATACAATGATATCATGAAATTTGCCAGCAAATGGATGGAATTAGAAAATATCATCTTGAGTGAGGTAACCCAGACTCAGGAGGACAAAGATGGTATACCCTCACTCATAAGTGGACAGTAGATATAAAACAAAGGAAAGCCAGACTGCAACCCACAGTTGCAGCTAGGCAGCAAGGAGAACCCTAAAAGGGAGGCATAGATCACCCAGTGAAGGAGAAATTGAGGAGATCTACATGAGCAAACTGGGGTGGGGTGAGGATGAGGGTAATGGAGGGCAAGGCATGGGGGATGAGAATATAAGGGAATGGAAAGTTTGAGTTGGAACAGGGACAGAGTGGGAGAGCAAGGAAAGAGATGCCATGATAAATGAAGACTTCATGGGAATAGGAAGAGGCAGGGTGCCAGGGAAGCTCTTAGGAATTCACAAGGATGACTCCACCATGGACTACTAGCAATAGTCAAGAGGGTGCTTGAACTGACCTACTCCATTAATCAGATTAGTGAATACCCTAACTGTCATCTAGCGCCTTCATCCAGTAACTTATGGAAGCAGGCACAGAGATCCATGGTTGGAAGCCAGGCCGAGCTCCAGGAGTCCAACTGATGAGAGAGAGGAGGGATTCTATGAGCAAGGGACATCAAGATCATGATTGGAAAACATACAGAGATGGCCAGCCAAACCAGTGGAAATTCATGAACTGTAGACCAATAGCTTTGGAGCCCCCATGGTACTGGACTAGGCCCTCTGGATAGGTGGCACAGTTATTTAGCTTGAACCAGGGAATGGGATTGGGATCTGTCCCTGGTGCATGAGTGGGCTGTTTAGATCCTAGTGCCTATGGTGGGACACCTTCCACAGCCCAGTGCAGTAGGGAGGGGCTTGGACTTGCCTCAATTAAATATACCAGGCTCTGCTGGCTGTCCATGGGAGACTTTGCCTTGGAGGACATGGGAATGGGGGGTGGTTGGGGGGGAAAAGTCTGAGGGGCAGGAGGAGGGAGGAGGGGGATCTGTGGCTGGTATGTAAAATAAATAGAAATTTTCTTAATAAAATAAAATAAAGTAGGAATAAATTACTATTTGCATATATATATATAAGCTGTGTGTGTGTTTGTGTATGAAAAATTTTCACAAAATGGTATTTAAAATGATTTCCAATGAATTCATCCTTCAGGCACTATGTTCTACTTTTTTTTTTTTTTTCAAAATGATGACATTCATTTGTGAATTGACTAAGTTCTCAGTAAAAATTTTTTATATTCTTAGAACAAAAACATTATTGGGGTCTCTGTAACCTTCAGAAGACTCTTTAACAATTTCATTATATAGGTGTCTTAAACTGTAGAAAAATGCAACTTCATTTCATCTATTTGTGAATGTATGACCTGCTGAATTATTGGGTTTAAACTCAAGTTCATGGAAACCACTCCAGAAGTATTAGTCATTATGAGCTCATGCTTGATCCTTTTCCCTACATCCTGTTTGTCTTAAGGAAATAGTTAGTGCTTCCATAATGCTTAATGCTTTGGCTAGACAATTTCTGGATTCTTATTTAATGCCACGATTTTAAAGACATCCCTGTAGTCTAGGACTATGCAATCTGTTTCCCTCATCTGATTTTGATATTTTCTTGCCTTCTTCCTTTTAATTATTATTCACCATGACAATATTCTGTGTTGTTTCAAACTTTGTCTATCAGAAGAAGGACAAAGTCATAATGATCATATTTCTCTCAAGAGACTGTCTGTCCCTCATCCAGATTTAGCAGTGTCCCTTTGAGGAAGTTAAACTAATATTATTTGTTAATGGATAATAACTTAGAATAAACTTGGATGCTCATGAAAGATTATGTTACTACTAACTGAAGCATTTTTTTTGTATGAATTTCTTCTACTTGGCAGGTCAGAATGCAGAGTTGATTTATCTCATCAGAATTACTTACCTGGCAGAAAACACAAAAAATAAATATGCACATAGAAAGAATTTTGGAATAGCAGTGGAAATTGGAAGCTGTTAGAAACTTAGAAGCATCTTAATCTAATGAGAAGCTTATCAAAACATCATAACAAATTATGCATTCCTTCTTAATGGAAAAGCAGGCATTTTGAATAGTAGAAGCTATGTAAATAACAAAGGAAATACTTCTGAATATAATTATGACCAATAAGTGTTCTTATCCAACCATATACTTAACTGAGCTTACAACTGGGAAAATAATATCTAGAGAGACTGAATAAGATCAATTAAAATTATCAGTTACAAGCCTTGAATTTAAAATGATTGACAGAGAAAATTCCTTTACACATATAACCACTGTTACATCCCAAATGATCAATAAACTGATACAGTTTTAAAATAAAGAACACTTAAAATTTTCCATTCCAATGCTCAACATGCTAGAGACAAACTGATGCTATGTTAAATGACCACCAGTAGGGCAATTTTCTGAAAGAGCAGTGGAAGATACTTTAAAGTTCTGTGTCAGCTGTCAACCACATAATTCTTGAGAATTATAAAGATGAAGAAACAAAGCTTGAAAGTCCCTTTGAGGAACCGCCATATTGATTTTCAAAGTGCATGTACAAGTTTTCATTCCCACCAGCAGTGGAGGAGAGATCCCCTTGCTCCACATCCTCTCCAGCATAAGTTGTCTTCTGTGCTTTTGATCTTAGCCATTCTGACAGGTGTAAGGTGGTATCTCAGAGTCATTTTGATTTGCATTTCCTGGATAATTAGGGATGTTGAGCAATTCCTTAAATGTCTTTTAGCCATTTGAACTTCCTTTGTTGAGAATTCTCTGTTTATTTCTATAGCCCATTTCTTAATTGGACTGTTGGGCATTTTGATGTCTAATTTCTTGAGTTCTTTATATATTCTGGATATCAGCCCTCTGTCAGATGTAGGGTTGGTGAAGACCTTTTCCCATTCTGTAGGCAGTCGCTTTGTCTTGTTGACCGTGTCCTTTGCTCTACAAAAGCTTCTCAGTTTCAACAGGTCCCATTGATTGATCATTTCTCTCAGTGTCTGTGCTACTGGTGTTATATTTAGAAAGTGATCTCTGGTGCCAATGCGTTCAAGAGTACTTCCTACTTTCTGTACTATCAGGTTCAGAGTTGCTGGATTTATGTTGTGGTCTTTGATCCACTTGGATTTAAGTTTTGTGCACGGTGACAGATATGCATCTATTTGAAGCCTTCTACACATTGACATCCAGTTATGCCAGCACCATTTGTTGAAGATGCTTTCTTTTTTCCATTGTACATTTTTGGCTTCTTTGTCAAAAATTATATGTTCATAGGTGTGCGGGTAAATGTCAGAATCTTCAATTTGATTCCATTGGTCCACATGTCAGTTTTTATGCCAGTACCAAGCTGTTTTTATTACAGTAGCTCTATAATAGAGCTTGAGGGTGGGGATCGTGATGCCTGCAGAGGTTGTTTTATTGTACAGGATTCTTTTGGCTATTCTGGGTTTTTTGTTTTTCCATATGAAGTTGAGTATTATTCTTTCCAGATCTGTATATTGCTTTTGGTAAGATCGTCATTTTTACTATGTTAATCCTGCCTATCCATGAGCATGGGAGATCTTTCCATTTTCTGACATCTTCTTCAATTTCTTTTTTCAGGGACTTAAAGTTCTTGTCATATTGGTCCTTCACATGCTTAGTTAGAGTAACACCAAGGTATTTTATATCATTTGTGGCTATTGTAAAGGCTGATGCATGTCTGATTTCCTTCTCAGTCTGTTTGTCTACTGTATATAGAAGGGCTACTGATTTTTTTGAGTTGATCTTGTATCCTGCTATGTTGCTGAAGGTTTTTATTAGCTGTATCAGTTCCTTGGTTGAATTTTTGGGGTCACTCATGTATATTAACATGTCATCTGCAAATAGGGAGAGCTTGACTTCTTCCTTTCCAATTTGTATCCCCTTAATCTCTTTCTGTTGTCTTATAGCTTTGGCTAGAACTTCAAGTACTATATTGAAAAAGTAGGGGGAGAGGGGGCAGCCTTGCCTTGTTCCTGAGTTTAGTGGTATTGCTTTGAGTTTCTTTCCATTTAATTTGATGTTGACTGTTGGCTTGCTGTAGATTGCCTTTATTATGTTTAGGTATGTTCCCTGTATTCCTGATCTCTCCAAGACCTTTATCATGAAGGGGTGTTGGATTTTGTCAAATGCCTTTTCTGCATTTAGTGAGATGATCATGTGGTTTTTTTCTTTGAGTTTGTTTATAGCTATAGAACTCTTGGCATATACCCAAGGAATGCTCTATCATACCACAACGGCATTTGCTCAGCTATGTTTGTATCAGCTTTGTTTATAATAGCCAGAACCTGGAAACAACCTAGATGCCCTTCAACTGAAGAATGGATAAAGAAAATATGGTACATATACACAATAGAGTACTACTCAGCAGAGAAAAACAATGATATCATGAGGTTTGCAGGCAAATGGATGGATCTAGAAAAAAATCATCCTTAGTGAGGTAACCCAGACTCAGAAGGACAAACATGGTATGTACTCACTCATAGGAGGATACTAGATGTAAAACAAAGATGACTAGACTGCTACACAACTCCAGGGAGGCTACCTAGAAAATGGGACCCTAGGAAAGACCCAAGGATCACCCAATGACAGAGAAAAGCATGAGATCTACATGAACAACCTGGACAACAGTGGGAGTAATGAAGGGCACGATTTGAGGGAAAGAAAGCTTAGGGGAGCAGGAGATCCCAGTTGGATCAAGAACAGAAAGGGAGAATGCAGAATATCAGACCATGATAAATGAAGACCACATGAGAACAGGAATAGGCAGAGTGCTGGAGAGGTCCCCAGAAATCCACAATGATATATCCTCTGTAGTCTGTTGGCAATGGTCGAGAGAAAGCCTGATCTGACCTAGTCTGGTGATCAGATGGCCAAACACCCTAACAGTCGTATTGGAACTCTCATCCAATAACTGATGGAAGTGGATGCAGAGATCCTCAGCCAGGCCCCAGGTGGAGCTCCAGGTGTCCAACTGTCGAGAAAGAGGAGGGTCTGCAAGAGCATGAATTGTTGAATCCAAGATTGCAAAAAAGCACAGGGACAAATAGCCTAATGAATGGAAGCACATGAATTATGAACCAAAGGCTGTGGAGCCCCCAGCTGGATCAGGCCCTCTGGATAAGTGAGACCACTGAATAGCTTGATCTGTTTGGGAGGCACCCAGGCAGTGGGACCAGGATCTGTCCTTAGTGCATGAGCTGGCTGTTTGAAACCTTGGGCTTACATAGGGACACTTTGCTCAGTCTGGAAGGAGGTGATGGACCTGCCTGTACTGAATCCACCAGGTTTAAATGAATCCCCAGGGGTGCCTTCATCCTGGAGGACATGGGAATGAAGGGGAGGGGCTTGGGGGAAGATGGGGGTGGGGCGGGAGGGGGGAGGACAGGGGAACCCATGACTGATGTATAAAATTTAAAACACATAATAATAAAGAAAAAATAAATAAATAAAAAAGAATGTCCCTTTGAACAACAGCAAATGGATTTTATATAACTGCAAGTCTCCTCGAGATCGGATGCATTTTAGTTATTATATTTCTATTTTCAGACCAACAGGGACATTTTCTTTGTGAAATTCTGGTTTAAAATAAAGCTACTAATGTTTGTGTCTAGTCTTTAGCACAAAAAATTTAATCTGAAGTGAATAGGGGAACTTAATACATATCAGTTGGTTGTAGATGATACTGAGAATATGTTGGATATAGTGGCTTATAATTTGAAATCTCAGAGCTGGTAATGTGAAGACAGGAATATCCTTGGTGTGCCTTGGCAAGCCATCTTAAAAGCCTGCTATGGCTGGGCAGTGGTGGTGCAAGCCTTTAATCCCAGCACTAGGGAGGCAGAGCCAGGCGGATATCTGTGAGTTGGAGGCCAGCCTGATCTACAGAGTGAGATCCAGAGCGAAATCCAAGACAAACACCAAAACTACACAGAGAAACCCTCTCTCAAAAACAAAACAAAACAAAACAAGGCTTCTATGCAAGCTGCAGCACAGGGACAGACCCTTCCATCCTAGAACATATACATCAGTATCTAAGGAACAACAGTGATGTTCTCTGATTTCCGCATGCATGTATACATATGTGAACATGCACCTCCACACTAATGGATCTCTCTCTCTTACACACACACACACACACACACACACACACACACACACACACACACACAGAACTACATTGGAATTTCTACCCACAGTCTTCTGGAAAGTTTGAATGAATCAATGGAATTCTGAATTTAACCTTATCAAAATGTTAAGAACTCCTGAATATCTTCAGTTCTAAGTGATCCTATAGATACACGCATCCTTTCATCTACCTCTGAGACATGCCTCCTATAATGTGTCTAGACTTTTATTAATGATAGTATGTTTATGGTTTTCACCTCCACACACTCCTAATATGGCATTGTAAGTGACTTGAATCTTTCTGTCAACATGTGTTATCACCAAGTATCTTTATAAATCACCTTATCATGGTTTTTAATAATGGAATTTCATGTTAGAGGCAACATCTCAGGGAAAAAGCTATTAAATCTCATTTGAAGAGACTTTAATCACATGTTAATAACAGTTACAATAGTGTAACTGTGGGAAATCAGTCCTTGGGTTTTACAACTTTCAATTAAAAAAAGATCATTTAGAACTTTATGCAACTAAACTTGTTCTTGAAGTAACCATAGATGAAGGATTTGCAGAAATATTCTATAAGCTCTATCAGTAGACAATGTCTGCTGGCCGACAGCTGAGGCAGAGGAATGTGGCTCAGAAGTAATTTGCTTTGCTACCATGCTTAAGTGCCTGGGTTTGATCTCCAACATTGACAAAACAGTTAATGGACCCAATGTTCTTTGGGACCAGCTGATATACTTGGCGGATGAAACCCTCAAATTCTATTTTATACTTTGTTAGACACCATTGGGCCTTTCGTTGTTGTTCATTTTCTACAGATTTATACCTGGTAATTTGTACTGTGCCCCCCTTTTCCTTTTGTTCTTTTTTTCTAAAATCACAATTATTCACATCATAAGACATTCAACATTGCACCATTCTTAAATGATATGTAAGAACTATTACTGATCTTAATCTTTCCAGTGTAATGGGTTGGTCAAACATGAGTATACCTCCAAAAAGCAAATCCTGTAATTCTATGAAATAAAATCATAAGAATGTATAGATAGCCATTTCACTTGCAACTCCATGAACCAAAGACCTTAACGAAATTAACCTCTGCCATTTCCATTTTCTTCTCTCTCAGAAGGAAAATCATTACAATCTATTGATCAGACTGCCAGTAATTCTAAATTTGAACTCAACAGTTTTCATAGGATAATGGATAAACTACCATCTGGAAGAATCTAATATATTTTCAAGCATATATTTCTAAATATCTGAAGCCTTGGATTCACTCTTGCTGAGTGAACAATGAACCCCTTTGTTCTGTATATCTGTGATCTATAATAAATATTACATTTTTGTAGCCATAGTATACATTCCTAATTGCCACAGAATCCTAGTGCATATTCTCAATTAAGCGTGATTTTAAAATTTTTATTTGTACAGAAGCACAGATAATTTGTATTAATTGTTAAAGCCAGGAATTATGACTAGGTTGTAACTTCTAAAGTAAGTTTATACTTCAATATTGAGGCATAATGAAATAATTGACACACTGCATATAAAATACTTCTAGTAAAGTATCCCAAGAATGTAAGAAATTATCCCTATGACTTGTGAAATATTTTCTCCAGAAAAAAACAAAAAACAAAAAACAAAAATTGAATATTCCAGCAGGGATTCCTAGAAGTGTTAAAGCTAAGGGGGCATGCTGCTCTTTAATAATTAGAGCTTATTTATCATTAATATAAATTTTGTGAAAATTGGTTTCATGATGTACTGGGAAATGATATCGCAGCTAAATATTTTCTTATGTTTACAAAATGTTTGCGCGTGTCTTTGTAAATTGAACTTTACAAAGTGTTCTGAATTTTCTATTAGTGTCTCCTAATTTTCTAATAAAACAGCACTTCAGGAGGTACAGAACATATGTTCATTAAAAACTATGAAAATTATTTCTGCTTTAGTGGGGGATGAATGTTTTGATTAAAGGAACTTTTCTGCTCCCTTCTTAATCAGTTTCAGCGTGCTGCAGTCTCTGATACAGGAACTACAAGTCAGCAAAAGCAGGATTCCATCTCTGTTTTTATCGTTTGCAAATGACATGCTACACATTGCTTTTCCAGAAGTGCTTTACCGCTTTTGATTTCCCTGATACTTCTAACTGCAGCAGCAAAGGAGGGTCCTAACCTTACATTCTTACTGTAAGTGTTCCTGCTCTTGCATGTGCTCTAAATAAGGCATCGTTTTCTTCAGTGCTGCTTTGACGTAAGAGATGAATAGTCTCTCTCCTAAAAGATTACCCTCAAGCTCACTTCTTCTCAGCATGAAGGTGCTCCTCTCAATCATTTGTTTGAGTTAAAGGATTCACCTTATTCAGCTCTCATAGTTCCATGTATACAGGATTTGCTCACTATTGTAACAGATTCCTTACTTTATTCTCTAGTATTTCCTGGACAGAAAAAAAAAAAAAACTGATTACTAGATAAGTTAACATCAAATATAAAGTAAGAATCAAGTAATATCATTTAAGAAAATTAGGATTAATTGTAATTTAAGCCTGAAATTGGTAATTAGAAATTAAAGTGTCTATAATGCCTCCTGGGATAATTAATGCTTCTCATTTCTTTCATTCCCAAATCAGTCCTTACAGAGGCACAAAGTAAGTTTTTTAATTGGTATAATTTCTATAGCATACAAAATAAGAAAAGATAGTTAAAATATTTAGATACAAAGCAATAATTGAGATAATACCTGACATGAAAAACTTTGCAGATTTACTGTGTAAATATAAATAAAATAACTATTTTAGTGTTGAAAAAGTGTATTATGGGTGTTTTACCTTCATGTATGTCTGTGCACCAATCACATGTGTATCTCTATAGAGCCTGTGGAGGCCAATAGAGTGTGTTGTATTTGGTGGAATTGGAGTTAAATATGTTTGTGAGCTGCCATTTGGGTGTTTGAAATCCAACTTTGGACTTCTGGAAGATCAACAGAGCTCTTGAACATTAAGCCTTCTCTCCAGTCCAATTATCTAATTTTTAACATAAAAAATACAAATATTTTATTATAGATTTTATTTACTTAGGTAAACACTGTATGTACACAAGTCAGTACTCCAATTCTGAGCAAAAAAAAATCTCAGTAAGAAATAACATTTTAAGAAACTCACTTGTATAGAATTTCCAAAATTAAGATCCAGTCCTATTATAACCATGTAACAAAATTGAGATTTTAGGAGGAACTAACCATGCAAAATCCTTCAAAACCTCAACTCTCACATGTCAGGAAGAAGCTACCACCTGTGAGATAACACAATATGACAACATTAATGGTTTCTTTTTTATTTTTTAAATATTTTATTCTATAATTAACTTAATTTCACATATCAGCCACAGATTCCCCTGTCCTCCCTTCTCCCACCCCTTAGCCTTCCCCTCCCGTCCACCCCCCTTACCACCTCCTCCAAGGCAAAGTTTTCCCTGGGGAGTCAGCCCTGCCTGTTAGACTCAGCTGAGGCAGGTCCAGTTCCCTCCTCCCTACACCAAGGCTGAACAATGTGTCCCAGCATAGGCCCCAGGCTCCAAAGAGCCTGCCCATGCACCAAGGACAGGTCCCAGCTCCAATGCCTGGAGGCCTCCTAAACAGTTCAGGCTCATCAACTGTCTTACTTATCCAGAGGGCCTGGCCCAGTTCCATGGGGGCTCCTAAGCCATTGGTTCACAGTTCATGTGTTTCTACTGGTTTGGCTATTTGTCTCTGTGTTTTTTCCAATCATGGTCTCAATAACTCTCACTTATACAATCCCTCCTCTGTCATGCCAATTGAACTCCCGGAGCTCAACCTAGGACACAGTCATGGATCTCTGCCTCCACACATATAAAAACCCCACACTTTAATAGTGGGAGACTTCAATACCTCACTCTCACCACTGGACAGATCTGCAAAATCAAATCTTTAACTGATGTTATGACTCAAATGGACTTAATCGAAATCTATAGAACATTCTATCCTAACAAAAAAGAATATACCTTCTTCTCTGCACCCCATGGAACCTTCTCTAAAACTGGCTACATACTTGGCCACAAAGCAAATCTCAACAGATACAAAAAAAAAAAAAAAAAAATGGAATAATCTCCTGTGTTCTATCAGACCACCATGGTTTAAAGTTAGATTTCAACAAAAAATTACAGAAACTCTACAATCTCATGGAAACTTAGTAATTCTCAACTGAATCACCAATGGGTCAAGCTAAAAATAAAGAAAGAAATTAAAGACTTCCTAGAGATCAATTAAAATGAATACACCACATACCCAAACTTATGGGACACTATAAAAGCAGTGCTAAGAGGAAAATTCATTGCACTAAAGGCCCACATAATGAAGTTGGAGAAATTTCATAGTAGTGACTTAACAGCATACATGAAAGCCCTAGAACAAGAAGAAGAAAAGTCACCCAGGAGGAATGTTAATGGTTTCTGAACAAAGATTGACACAATGACCCCAAAGCACATCATGTAGTTAAAGAAAGTATCCTCTGACCACTGCTTCAAATCATAGCTTTAATAAAATTTAATAACCAAGTTAATGAGAGGACATTAGAAGGGACTTTGGTATAATTTATTAAATATTTTAAGATGATGTCTATTGTGAGAGGAAGATGGATACAATGATATAAAACTACCTCCTTACTTGACTCTAAATCTAAGAAAATACTGGAAATTCAGTCTGAATGTAAAGACAAAAAAAAAAAAAAAGAATGAGTACATCTGACATTCAATACAGAGGAAAGAATCATTGCAATTGAAAACAATTAACTTGAAGAGTACACTGGCAAATCCATAAAAGTGTCCTTCACAAAATGCAAATATGGCAAAATCAAAACGTTAAAAACATCTCTTGGAGACCTTAAAAGTCATACAAAGAATATTTTGTGTGTTTTTTTCTTTTATTAAACATATATTATATTCTCACTTAATAAAAAAATGAATACAGTTTCTGCTGTCATGAACATCAATAGCCTTCCTATATACAAATGACAAATGGACTGAGACAGAAACCAGGGAAACAACACCTTTCTCAATAGCCTCAAATAATTTAAATATTTTGGGGTAACTCTAACTAAGCAAGTAAAAGATGTGTATGATAAAAAATTCAAGTCTTTGAAGAAAAAAATGAAGAAGATATCAGAAGTTGGAAAAAATCCCATGCTCATGGATAAGTAGGACTAAGAGTAAAAAAAAAAAAAAAAAAGGCATGGCCTTTATACCAAAAGCAATCTATAGGATTCAATGCAATCCTCATCCAAATTCCATTACAATTCTTCATATACATTGAGAGGACAATCCTCACCTTCATATGGAAACACAAAAAGCCTAGGTGAGCTAAAATAATCTTGAACAATAAAAGAAATATGAGAGGTCTCACCATTCCTTATCTCAAATAGTTTTACAAACCTGTAGTAATTAAAGCAGCATGGTGTTGTTATAAAAACAGCAATGTTGATCAATGAAATCAAATTGAAGACTCAAACATAAACCCACACACCCATGGATACCTGATCTTTGATAAAGAATTCAGACATAAACACTGGAAATAAGAGAATATCTTCAACAAATGCTGGTGCTGGTCGCACTGGATGTCTGCATATAGAGGAATGCAAATAGACCCAACACTTATCCTACACAGAACTCCCTTCAAATGGATTAAAAATGTCATCATAGCACCAAGGACACTGAATTGGATCCAAGAGAAATTGGGAAATTGCCTTGTCATTTCCCATTAACATGGGCTAGAACTTTCTACACAGAACACCATTACCATAGACACTAAAATCAACAACTAATAAATGAGATCTTATGACACCCTTTTGAATATTTTTTCAATTAAGATTCAAGAACCTAAAGAAAATGATAGGCAGAAAATATATTAAGAAGAATGAAGAATAAAAATAAGTGTTTTACAGTAAATTCATAGAAATATGAGCTCAGCATATATCATAAAATCTATTTTGAGAATAGTACAAAAATTTAATTTACTAAGAAATAGTTTTGAGAAATCATGTCGTACATTTTATCCAAAGCATAGACTATAGAAATGTGAAAAAAAAATAACTTGGCTAACAAGAATGAGCAGCAATATAACAGCACAGAATATTTAGAATAGCCCATAAGTTGATAGAACATTACAAAAGCAGAATTATATGAATAGTGATGGGAAAAATGGAAGACAAAATAAATGCTTCATATAGCCCTATAGAAAAAGACATTAAGTGCCAAACAGCATGAATGAAAGGATGAATGAATGAATGAAGAGTAAGACACTTATCAGGGTTTGGTTCAGTGAAGAAAACTATGGTGGAGAAAAGGAGCTAGTGATATCATATTGTAAGCATCAGAATATGCATCCTGCAGTAAATTAAGAAATCTCTGCTTACCTGTAGAGTATTGGAAGAATGTTGTAGAATGAAACCTATAATAATATGAAATTAACTGCAGAAAAGTAGTAAAAAATACTAAGCCTAATTTATAAGGAAAAAGTCTATCTGAGTGTCATCATCTTCAAGCACAGTAATGCAGTTTTACTATGAAACAAACTGCCATCCTTTTCCATGGAACTGTCCATTCATTTGACTAGGGCTAGTGGCCATCTGTTACAGACTGCAGAACCTCTTGGTGTTCCCTAGGTCAGGAAGGTAAGCTATAGGACAGATAAAAGCAGAGAATTTCTTTACTTACCCTAGAGTTCATTGTTTAAATACTCTTCCTTCTTTGTGCCTTCTGTACTCCATAGATTTGCAATCATCCAGGTTCAACAGTGAGAAGCATCTCATGGGAAATGTGGTGGACAGTGTGAACAGATCAGCACAACCAAAACAAATACACAAATAAAACCAGACAAAACAAAACATCTTCCTATACAATTATGAATTTTAAATAAAATTGTATTGAATCTAACATACAGAGAAATTTTAAGATTTTGTCAGATACGTGGGAATTATTTTTTAAATGTATGACATTTTCCAAGTGGCATAGTTATCATCTCAAGGAGATGGTTTCAGTGGAAGAGGGATTGGAATTTCTTCAAGGTGAAAATTATCTAGAATCTCATACTTAAATTAAATGTGTTTATAGATACAAAATAAAAGTGATAATTTTCTACGTATGTATGTTATATGAAAAAATGATTTAAAATATATTTCATCTAAAAGAAAGTGAAAGCAAAGTAAATGCACAAGAAAAATATTTGTTGAGCAAATATTTTTGAACATAAAATGTAATGTGAATCCTAAAGGGTCTTAATAAAAACAAAGCCAGAACCCAGGTATTGGGGTAAATTCTGAAAGATCAGAGAAACAGAACCAGCCACAACTAACCTCACCTTGACAATTCCTCAGCTGATCTCATTTCCACAAACTGGAAGCCTCTGTGTACTCATTCAAATGGATCTCAGTTGAACTGCTGCTCAGAAGCCTAAAAGCTTAACCAGGCTCTAGTTCCTGGTCCTCATGTCTTATATACCTTTCTGCCTCCTGCTATCACTTCCTGGGATTAAATGTGTGTTTCACCATGCCTGGGTATTTCCAGTGTGGCTTTGAACTCAGAGATACAGTTGGATCCCTGCCTCTGGAGTGATAGGATTAAAGGTGTGTGCTACCACTGCCTAACCTCTATGTTTAATATTGTGGCTGTTCTGTTCTCTGACCTGCAGATAAGTTTATTAGGGTGCACAATATATTGGGAAACACAATATCACCACAACAAAAAGGTAAGTCGTGGGTTTTTCTTTTAATCAACTCAGTATAAACATTACAATCATAATGAAAATTAGGTATACAAATGGGAGAATAATGTATTCAGTTGTCCATTGCATGTATATGCAAGGCTCTAGATATGGTACTTGCATTACCCAACCCTCAACCCTCAACCACCCAAAAATATTAGAAAAAGGTAGAAAGGAAGAGGCAGGGGAATAAAACAGTACTTCCAAGCTTAAAGTAGAAAGGAAGGTATGAAACAAAATATATTAATACAATAAAATGTAAATCTAGAAGCTATATCTAATTGACAACTGTTTGCAAAGGAAAAATTGGCTTTTCTCCAATGGAGTCTCTCTGGATACATAAACCATAATTAATGGAGGCTCCATCCCTTAGCACAAACATAAAACAACTTCTATGATATTTTTAAGATACTTTGTATAAAAATAGTTTCGTCATTTTTTTTCAACTTTGTCTTTTGCTTATTTATTATAGTTCTAGTTCTGTGATTTTATGGTCAGTGTGTATGTGTGTGTGTGTGTGTGTGTGTGTGTGTGTGTGTGTGTGTGTGTCCCCGCATGTGTCTCTCATGCTTTTTCGCTTTGTCTGCTTGCCTTTTTCTCTGCCTGTTCGCTTTGTTGTATTTTTTATTGAAAATAGCTCTTTTTTCCATGAATTTATTCCTATTATGGTTTCTTCCATGCCCCAGCTCCTCCCAGATCTTCCCCAGTTCCCCACCCACCTGATTCTGTATGGTTTCTCTCATTAGAATTCAAACAGGTATCTCAAACAATAATTACAAAATCGAATGAAAGAAACCAAGACAGAATAGGAAAAAAAAAAAACAAAAAAAACAAAACAACCAAACAACAACAACAACAACAAAAATCAGGAAAAAGAGACTAAGAGGAAGCTCAGGAGAACAACATAAACACATCCCACAAAGAGACACATATTTGCACACATGTATATCCCACAAAGACACAAAACTAAAAAGCATAATATATGTGCAAAGGACCTGTGAGGTTAATAAAACAAACAAACAAACAAAAACCAGAACAAAAACCCTGACAAACCATCATCAGACAAGGAACCACTAAAAATGCCAATGAGTTCAATGCTTTGTGTACTGATTGGACTCCATTGGAGAGCACTAATTTTTCATTTTTGAGAAGTTATCAGTTGGAGATTGCAGGCCCTTTTTTTTTTTTTTTTCAGAAAGAGAGAAAAAGGAGTTGGATGGGTAGGAAGGTGGGCAGGTTCTAGGAGGATGAGGAGGAGGGGAAACATGATCATAATAAACTATGAAAAACTTGTTTTAATATAAGAAGAAAAATATGAATTTAAACCATAATAAAAGAAGCAAAGTAAAAAGGAGTCACTCCATTTGGAATATAATTGTTCAAGAAACCAAATAAATAAATGAATTCCACTAGTGAGTAAGAACAGCCATATATCAAACTACTTTTGAGCACTCAGCTACACATTGCTTACTAAGACAGATGGAGCTCAGATAAAAGAAAAACAGTTGTCGTAAAGGTTTACAAGTGCTTTTTGCAAATTGCTACGCCTAAAAAAATATAAAATCAGCCTAACATTTTCTGTAGCAAATGAAATGAAACTTCCTTTTAAAATCTTGGTCCATTTCTCATCCCCTTGTGCTATGATTTTCAGTTCTGTGTATTTGTGAGATTCCTGTACGTGTGAAAACGTGAATGCTTTTGCATCTATGTGTTTCTTGTGCTTTTTCTTTGGCTCTTGCTTTTCAGTTTCTTTGATTATTTTGCCTTATTCCACCTTTTTGTTTTATTTTGTTTTATTATTGTTTTATGCCTGTTTGTTATGTATTTCATTCTGTGGGGCCAGAGAGTTTGCTCAGTGATTAACAGCAAACCCAGGACCTGGGTTCAATTCCCAACACTCACATAATAGCACGTGTGTGTGTGTGTGTGTGTGTGTGTGTGTGTGTGTGTGTGTGTGTGTATACATATATATGTGCAGGCAATACATGTACACATAAAATTTAACTAAATAAAATTAAAGAAATTCACTTTTCATATTCTTGCATTCTTCGTTTTTCCTCTCTTATTGGATACAACACACGGCTCTAACCTTTGTCAATTTTCATTTACTTTTTTGTTTTCCTCTAATCTTAATCTCTTAGATGGAAAAATTTTTTATTTGCATCCCTTTATGCTTTGAAATTTTCATATATATATATATATATATATATATATATATATATATATATTAGGTTTTTGAATAAGACAGACATAAATTTAATGTCTGAGTCTCATAGAGTGGTTTTATGCTCTGCCTAAAGAGCTTATCAACATTGATGAGTTTAGAAGTTATTCAATAGATTTAATTGGTTTATTTGTTTGACCCTTAAGCTGTTCTTTCTATTACTCATCTGTTTATTCCCTTTTGTTGTTATTTTCCTGTGGTGCCTCTTCACTTGCTCATTGTTGTTGGCTTTTTCTAGAATTAAAAACTCACAACATTAGTAAAAAAAAAAATTGCACACAGAACATCTAATGTCAGAGAGATTCATTATGTTGACATTTTATAGTCTTTCCAATTATACGTTCTTCATTGTTTGTCCTCAAGTATCCTATTCATCTCTGTAATGACTTTCCTTCCCTTCATGCAAGCTTTTCATCAGTAGCCCATTCTGGGGCCGTATTAAAGTCAGGCATGAACATTACTTCTTCATTTCGAAGTGTGTACTAATAATTTTTCCTTGCTTCTTGCTTATAACGTTTAGTAAAATGAAAAAAGAAAAAAAAATGATTTTGTTTACTATCTCATCACAAACTAACTTTAGTAATTATGTTTCAAATTATTTATCCTGGGCCTGACAATGGACGTTAGTGATTGAACACATGCAAGAGATGTGAGTTCCATTGCCAGGACTGCAAATAATAATATTATTAATAATAATATTGATGTTAATCTACTGTATGCTTAATATTAATTTATTTATGTAACATTTTAAAATATCTTAATTTTCTATTTTTTGTTATATGTATCTGCTTTACATGATGTTTCTATGAAAGTGGAAATAAAATGTATGTAACACATTGGAGCAGACCAATCATAGTTTGGATCTCTAAGAATTTCAATAAATAGTATATCTCGTCCCACTAGTGGAATTAGAAAATGTCCCAATGACCAAAGTGTATTTTATACAACTTACATTTATATAATTGCATGTGGATGATGATAACCACTTTTGTGTTTGTAGCATTGCATTTTCAGAGACATTTAATTCATAGTCAAGCACCTGATGAAATGTTTCAATTGGAAAACAATGAGAACATATTTCCTCTGAAATAAAAAATGACCTGGTTAGTTTTTATTCACACATTCCAGGGAATCTGAGAAGTGAAATGAGTGTACCTGGTTATATTTTAATGTGTCAATCAGTATTACTCCTCCATCTTATTTTAGCAAAGATTTTCATAGAAGACGATTGTGTTTATTAAATTGTATCTTTCTTCATGGAAGTCAGGGGTAGAGAAAAGATAATCCTGCTGTCTGTACTTACATGCTGAACCACTGAATTATTCCAGTGTTGAGCAAGCCTATATTTAATCTTACTTAGAGGTAGATAGACTCAGTAGGAAGATATTCTGGCCTTGTATCAGTAATAAATATTACCCCACACTAATTATTTCATTTCTCCAAATTCTCCTGAGACAGGGTGGGAAATACTGAATATTTTGAATTTCTATAATATCTAAGTAAAATATCTGATTGAGTAACAATTCATCATTTTAGCAAGGCTAAAATTAAGTTAGATGTTTTTTAATATGTTGCCAAATTTTTATAAATTTCCAGCAAAGTTTATGAAATGATGCAAACTCTATGATATTCTAAACCTTAATTCATAAAAGTAATTTAATGATAGAAATCCAGAGAATAGGTATGTTTTATACGTGCATACATTCTTTTTTTCCCTTTTTTAAAATTATATTTGTGTTTTAATTTTACACATCAGCCATGGGTTCCCCTGTCCTCCCCCCTCCAGCCCTCACCCCACGTTCTCACAAGCCCCTCCCCTCCATTCCCATCTCCTCCAGGGCCAAGACTAACCTGGGGATTCATTTAAACTTGGTGGATTCAGTACAGGCAGGTCCAGTCCCCTGCTTCCATGCTGAGCAAAGTGTCCCTGTGTAAGCCCAAGGTTCCAAACAGCCAGCTCATGCACTAAAGACAGGTCCTGGTCCCACAGCCTGGATGCCTCCCAAACAGTCCAAGCCACTCAACTGTCTCATTTATCCAGAGGGCCTGATCCAGCTGGGGGCTCCACAGCCTTTGGTTCACAATTCGTGTGCTTCCATTCCTCTGGGCTTTCGTCCCTGTGCTTTTTCCAATCCTGGGCTCAACAATTCACGCTCCCACTGTCCCTCCTCCTTCTCAACACCTGGACACACAGAGCTCCACCTGGGGCCTGGCTGAGGATCTCTTCCACTTCCATCAGTCACTGGATTAGAGTTCCAGCCCGACCGTCGGTGTTTGGCCATCCGATCACTAGACTAGGTCAGATCAGGCTTTCTCTGGACCAGTGCCTGCAGTGTACAGAGGATGCATCACTGTGGACCTCAGGGGACCTCTCCAGCACTCTTCCCACTCCTGTTCTCATGTGGTCCTCATCCATCATGGTCTACCATTCCTTGCTCTCCCTTTCTGTTCCTGATACAGCTGGGATCTCCTGCTCCCCCAAGCCTCCCTTGCCTCAAACCTTGCCCTTCATTACTCCCACTCACATCCAGGTTGTTGTTCATGTAGATCTCATCCATTTCTCTGTCATTGGGTGATCCCTGTGTCTTTCCTAGGGTCCCGTTTTGTAGGTAGCCTCCCTGGAGTTGTGTAGCAGTCTAGTCATCTTTGTTTTACATCTAGTATCCTCCTATGAGTGAGTACATACCATGTTTGTCCTTCTGAGTCTGGGTTACCTCACTCAGGATGATTTTTTCTAGATCCATCCATTTGTCTGCAAACCTCATGATGTCATTGTTTTTCTCTGCTGAGTAGTACTCCATTGTGTATATGTACCATATTTTCTTTATCCATTCTTCAGTTGAAGGGCATCTAGGTTGTTTCCAGGTTCTGGCTATTACAAACAAAGCTGATATGAACATAGCTGAGCAAATGCCCCTGTGGTATGATTGAGCATTCTTTGGGTATATGCCCAAGAGTGCTACAGCTGGGTCTTGGAGGAGATGGATTCCCAATTTTCTAAGGAAGCGCCATATTGATTTCCAAAGTGGCTGTACAAGGCTTGCATTCCCACCAGCAGTGGAGGAGAGTTCCCCTTGCTTCACATCCTCTCCAGCATAAGCTGTCTTCTGTGCTTTTGATCATAGCCATTTTGACAGGTGTAAGGTGGTATCTCAGAGTCATCTTGAGTTGAATTTCCTGGATAATTCGGGATGTTGAGCAAATCCTTAAATGTCTTTCAGCCATTTGAACTTCCTCTGTGGAGAATTCACTGTTTAGTTCTATATAGCCCATTTCTTAATTGGAATGTTGAGCATTTTGATGTCTAATTTCTTGAGTTCTTTATATATTCTGGATATCAGCCCTTTGTCAGATGTGGGGTTGGTGAAGACATTTTCCCATTCTGTAGTCTGTTGCTTTCTTGTTGAGCATGTCCTTTGCTCTAAAAAATATTCTCAGTTTCAACAGGTCCCATTGATTGATTGATTCTCTCAGTGTCTGTGCTACTGGTGTTATATTTAGAAAGTGATCTCCAGTGCCAATGCATTCAAGAGTACTTCCTACTTTCTCTTTTATCAGGTTCAGAGTAACTGGATTTATGTTGAGGTTTTTGATCCACTTGGACTTAAGTTTTGTGCACGGTGAAAGATATGGATCTATTTGTAGCCTTCTTCACATTGACATCCAGTTATGCCAGCACCATTTGTTGAAGATGCTGTCTTTTATCCATTGTACATTTTTAACTTCTTTGTCAAAAAGTATATGTTCATAGGTGTATGGGTTAATGTCAGGGTCTTCAATTCGATTCCATTGGTCCACATGTCGGTTTTTATGCCAGTACCAAGCTGTTTTTATTACAGTAGCTCTATAATAGAGCTTGAGGGTGGGGATCATGATGCCTCCAGAGGTTGTTTTATTGTACAGGATTCTTTTGGCTATCCTGGGTTTTTTGTTTTTCCATATGAAGTTGAGTATTATTCTTTCAGATCTGTGAAGAATTGTGTTGGTAATTTGATGGGGATTGTTTGAATCTGTAGATTGTTTTTGTAAGATTGCCATTTTTATTATGTTAATCCTGCCTATCCATGAGCATTGGTGGTCTTTCCATTTTTTGACATCTTCTTCAATAGTCCAAAAACCCCTAAGGAAATAGAATCAGTCATTATATCCTCCCAACCAACAAAAGCCCAGGACCAGATGGTTTCACTGCAGAATTCTACAAGATCTTCAAAGAAGACTTAAAACCAATACTCTTTAAATTTTTCCACACAATAGAAGCAGAAGGAATATTACCAAACTCCTTCTATGAGGCTACAATTACCCTGATTCCTAAACCAAACAAAGATGCAACAAAGAAAGAGAACTACAGACCGATCTCTCTCATGAACATTGATGCAAAATTACTCAATACAATTCTGGCAAACAGACTCCAAGAACACATCAAAACAATTATCCACCATGATCAAGTAGGCTTCATCCCAGGGATGCAAGGGTGGTTCAACATAGGAAAGTCCGTCAATGTAATACACTATATAAACAAACTCAAAGAAAAAAAACACATGATCATCTCACTAGATGCAGAAAAGGCATTTGACAAAATCCAACACCCCTTCATGATAAAGGTCTTGGAGAGATCAGGAATACAGGGAACATACCTAAACATAATAAAGGCAATCTACAGCAAGCCAACAGCCAACATCAAATTAAATGGAGAGAAACTCAAAGCAATACCACTAAACTCAGGAACAAGGCAAGGCTCTCCCCTCTCCCCATACTTATTCAATATAGTACTTGAAGTTCTAGCCAGAGCTATAAGACAACATAAGGAGATTAAGGGGATACAGATTGGAAAGGAAGAAGTCAAGCTCTCCCTATTTGCAGATGACACGATAGTATATATGAGTGACCTCAAAAATTCAACCAAGGAACTGATACAGCTAATAAAAACCTTCAGCTACATAGCAGGATACAAGATCAACTCAAAAAAATCAGTAGCCCTTCTATATACAATAGACAAACAGGCTGAGAAGGAAATCAGAGATACATCACCTTTTACAATAGCCAGAAATAGTATAAAATGCCTTGGGGTTACTCTAACTAAGTATGTGAAGGACCCATATGACAAGAACTTTAAGTCCCTGAAAAAAGAAATTGAAGACATGCATACATTCTTAATATCACATATTTCAGAGAAATTAAATCTGAATGTGAAATTATTTTTGAAGTTAATTCCTCAAACAAGTAAAATCCAAGATTGATCTTCCTTTCATATAGGAGCTAGCATTTCAAATGCATGAAAATATATAAGACATCTTCTTTCCCATCCTTCAATTTTTGTGTGGTTTCATATCTCCAGTTCTTAAGGCCCAGATAAAATTTGTGCTTTGCAGTATCCTTGCATATAAGCAGATCTTTCATAATATGAATGTCTTTTTGGTGAATCAAATGTATTTTACTTCCATGTCAGTGTATCATGCTTCTAAATTTGAATATATCCAAAGATGAAGAAGACTCCAAAGAGGGTAATTGTACTAGTCTTATATCCTTATAGTCTTTATATCTGACAACTCACAGCCCAAAACCAATTATCACAGATGTTGGTATGCTTCCAGAGGAGAACTTGTAATAGTGTCTTAGGATTTATAATAAAATTACCAAACTTAAGGGGATGAAAGAATAAGGAAATCTTTCTTTGGGATTGTGTAGATACACATTCTTCTGAATTCATATTTAGTGATGTGTCAAATTCTCTTACTAGGAATTGCTGTTATGAAATTAACTTATATGGAATACTTCTATCTCTACCCCATGGCAATCCCACCATTATGTAATCCTGTAGTTTACATTTATTTTTGAGCCTATTTCAACCATAACAGTAGTGAACTGGCTGTAAATATGTAATCTAACATTTTCTCCCTCTATTTTAAGGAAGTTTTGTGTCTCTTTCTGCACAGGAATTCCTTAGGATAAAGTTTTCAGCTTTCCAGGACAAGTCATGCGGAGTCGCATAATTGACATTTACAGATAACTAGTCAAAAGTTCTTTGGACTTCACACAGGGAAGTGGAATTTCAGGGCTGGAAGAAGCCAACACGAGACTAAAGAACCTTTAGAGTCCTGCATAGTGATTCTCCGAGAAGTGAAGCACATGGATAGTAACTGAAACTTCATGAGTGTATACTATTCCAAGCAGAATCCAGGTGGCTTACAATTAAAAAGTTAGTTATGTTCAGGTTCCCAATATCTCTTCCCTGTGCCTATGGTTCTTTCTTTTAGAAATCTCTCCACAGTGTATTTTAGCTGACCTTTAGAAGTGTATATTCTGAAACTATTAACATCCATTAAACTCTCGAAGCATTTATGTCTTTGATGTTCCAACATTCAGTGCATCAGAAATGAGGGAGAAAACCAATATGTACATAAGAAAAAAATTCCTCCAATTAGTTTACCAGTTAGTCTCTGTGAGTTGAAGCCATCTCTTGAAGCCACTTGGGCTTTATTCCACATCTTCCTTTGTAGTCTTTGCTGTGGCACAGCTTAGATCCCTATATTCTTACTTTTTCTTTCTGTAATTCCTGATTTAAAACTTGTGCTGGCTGGATGTTCTGGTACTGAACTTTAACCCCAAAACTATATAAGCAAAATCTGTTTGAGTTTCAGGCCAACCTGGTCTTCACAGTAAATTTCAGGCCAGCCAAGGCTACATAATGAGATCCTGACTCTAATTAACTAATTAAAAGAAGCCTAATCCTATCATGATGGAATTATTGTAAGACCTGATGAAAAGCGAGAAATACCCTTGAAAAGCAACTGAAGTTATCATATTGTCCTTTCTATAATGTGAAGACTCAAGAAAGGGAATCATTACCAGAGAATGATGATGCATCAGACATTGAATCTACTTATACCTTCATTTTAAACTTTCTAATCTTTCCAAATTAAGTTTTTTAACTGTTTATCAATGACTCTATATAATGTAATTTGTTATGGTTATATCAATTGAGTATGCTACCTTTTTGAAAATCTTCTTTATCTGTGGAAACAATTGTCAGGAGTAGAAATCCTCTTCCAAAGTCAAAGTATCCTAAAATCAGCCTGACATTTTGGTCACACTCATCACACATGAGAATGTAAACCACAATTGACCAAGTGAGCCTTCAAACTGCTAAAGAGAGTTATCAAGATGGTTCAATGGATACCAGTTCTTGCTGTCATACCTGAGGACCTGAGTTCAATCAATGGGTCCCAAATAGTGGGAATACAGAACTAACTGATCAACGGAAGTTTGTTCTTTGACCTCAATATGCATGCCCTGACTGTGTGGGCACACATATAAATAAATAATTGTGAATAAATTTTAAAGACCTATAATAGAAAATATTATTCTATTTACATATAACTTTAATTTTTAAAACATCATATAGAAACATAAACAACAAGTTTAATGGAAAGAGGATGATACCCGAGTACCACATGTTGGACTAGGATAATGAGCTGCCTGTAGAATTACACAGGAGAGATAATTAGAATTATGTTAATGAGATACACCTTGGCTGGAAACACTTAAGGAACTTTTCACATGTCTCAAAAGATTTGAAAATTCTCTGTGAAAAAAAAAATGAGGTAAATTATGTATAAGTAAACCTGCCTCAAAGTGAACAAAGTTTTAAAATGTTGAAACATCTCCAAGATATACTAACTCCAAAGTCAAAATAATTTACTAACCCACAAAGCACATATCTTGTAGTATAAATGTGGAAACAATATAAGTGTCCCCATCAATGATTGTACTCTCTAAATTCCCATTCACTTGTTCAGGGTCCAGTCCTACAACCAAACCTACATCATCTCCATAACACAGGGCAACAACAGGATATCTAAGATGATTACCAGTGAGAGCATTGGTACTGGCCAGCATTGATAGTATAGTAGAAATCAGAAATCAGATGCCTAGAACCAGACCAATGACTCTTTGCAATGAACACTTGCTAGTAAAGATATATGGATGAAAGGGTTTACTGTGTCACACTACAGCTCCCATGACTAGATTGATATTTTCTTTTCTTTTTCGTCTTTTTTTCTCTTAAATTTTATTTTGTTTTATTTTGTGAAGAGGTTGCAAGGGCAGAGGGCAGATATGTAGGGATGGGGAAATGAATGAAATCGAGATACATGATGTGAAAGACACAAAGAATAAATAAAAAGAAAGTTTAAAAAATGACAGTCATGTGCATCGTAGGTTAGCCTTCTAAACTAAACGTAGTTTATACTGCTCCTTAATTGCTAGTGTTACATTGTCTACTTGCTCCTGAGCTTCTACATGTACTTTTGTGTCAAGATTTGCTTATAGAAACACAATGGTCCTTATCTATCTTATTCCTTTGTTTTTGCTATAACATAATTCCTGATGTTGGGTAGGATTATAAAAAAAAAGTTCAGTTTGATTTAAAGTTTGAAGGTGGAAGATCAAGGCACCACATTTGATGATAGCCTCCTTATTGTCATGAGGTGGTATATCATATCACATGGCAAGAGTTAAGGAATGCTAAATATGTATACTCACTTATATGTAAAGCCCCAAACATTGAATGCTGAAACACCAAAGAACAACTGGCCATACATAAAATTAAACACTTTCCAAAGCTCTACCCCTAAACACCAAAATCAGATTGTTTACCTTCATCTTACTATTTCACACTAGACATGAATTTAACACATGAGTCTAAGTTATAACATTATCTATATCAGATGTCTCAAATGCAGTGACAAGCACACAGTATTGTCCTCTCTTTCCTGAGGGAGCCTTGAAGTTAGAGTGTCTAACAAAAGGCAAATGCTGCTTAGCATGTCATATAGCTTATAATATGCTTATCAGCCTGTGTCATTTCATGCATGTGACACTTTTGCTCTAAGACCTCTGTATCATTAAGTATCCTGTGATGGAAACATAGCAGTAGGTGACAGGATTTATTACCAGTTAGCTCGTTATTCTCCTTAAGCATCTCTGTGAGGATTCTGTGCTTGCTTCTATCCTTATACCAGGAGATTGGCTGAGGTAGATTGTATATTTCCCCCAGCTTGATAGAAGTTTACACATATTTCTATCCTACTCGGGAGCCTGGAATCTCTGGATGCTTCCCTATGAGTACTGTGAAGGAACAAACACAAAATTTTATTTCTGCTACATGAGGTTCCAGAAACCCACAGTATAATCCAGGACCTATAATTCATGATGTTGTTTTGAACCTCTAATTTTAAGAGAACATATCTTATATTGTGTTCTTACTAAGTACATATATACTCTCCAACACACAGGAATGCACACACACACACACACACACACACACACACACACACTCACACTAAACCTCCAAACATGTATATTAAAAACAACCATGATGTAGCTCAAAGAATATTTAGAAAATATCACGTCTATTACTCTTGCTATGAAGACAGTATGCTATGTTAACATATATGCAAGTATCAACTTAAGTACATTAAATATGTATGGTTCTTTGTATATCAACTATTACACATCAAATTATTATAAATATACATAAAAATGAGACCCTTATCAGTACCTACCAGCTAATAATTTTTCATATCCTTAACCAGGATATTTCTGTAACTCTAGATAAATAATCTTTCTCACATCCTTGCTTCTGATTTTTCACCTCAGGTATAATTTCTCACTTTGTACCACTCATCTATAATTACTCAACTTAATTTTATCACTCAAGCCACAGAAAATCTGGCTAACGGGAACGAAGTTGAATGGTTTATTCTTCCCACATGAATTATAATTCAAATATAGTCAAGAGAGGCACTCAGCATTATGGAGTGCCAGGCTCTTTTGTAATGAGGCACATTCACCTTTACTGTGTGGCTGTGTTCACAAGGTTGAAATTTGACTCATAGAAATATGTTGCTTGCAGGAAATGGAAGGAACTGTAGATCATCATTTTAAGTGAAATGAATCCCACAAAGACAGCTATTAACGCTTTTCCACATGTGAGGAAGCTGGATTGAAAAGACGTGAGATGAAAGGCATCACTATCTGGAATCTTCATTGGTGAGGCGAAGCATAAGAATATAGAAAAAAAAATAGTTTAAGCTAGAAAGAATTCCCAGAACTGAGAAGGGAATTGGACACAAAGTCTCACCCTTAACTAAGGAGTTATAGGCAGTGGATAGTTGCAGTGAGAGGGATAATTAGTTTTTTTAAAAGTGTGTCCTCTGGTAACTCAAACGCACTCTTTTGCAAGACCACATATCAAAGAGTATATGGGCAGTACAAATTGAACTTTATGGACAAGAAGAGGAGGAGAAAAGGGGAGAAAGATTCAGAGAAGGAGAAAGAGCAAGAGAGAGAGGAGGAGGAAGGGGAGAGGAAGAGGAGGAGGAAGAAACTGTGGGAATGGATGAGAGAGGAGTAAGGGAAGGGGTACAGATTACCAAAATAGATTGTACAAAATTCCCTAAGAACTAAAAATAACAAAAATAAAATTATCAAAATTAATTATATGCATATATGAACATATCACCATGAAACACCTTACTTTTAAAACTCAATATACAATAATTATAAATTTCTTTGCTGAAGTGAAGTGCATATGTGTGCAACTAAAAGTGTGTGTGTGTGTGTGTGTGTGTGTGTGTGTGTGTGTGTGTGCTGTGTGCTGTGTGTGTGCATGTGTGTGTGCACGCACGCATATGAAAGCTAGAGGAAGGCTTTGGCTGTCATTCCAAAGTTGCTGTCCATTTTTCTTTTTGAGAAAGGATCTGCCATTGGTCTTCAGCAGAACAAGTAGGCTAGGCTGTCTGCTGCAGAACCCCAGGTGTCTGGCTATCTTTGCCTCTCAAGTATCTTGCTTTTTAAATTTAAATGTTTTTGTTTATTGTTTATTTTTGCATGTTGAGAGGGTATATTTAGTTTTTTTCTTTTATTGGAAATAGAGTTTTTCATACAAAATATCTAAATTATTAATTTCCCAAATCCTCTGAGATCCTTCCCACTTTCTCTCCTACCCTAATGTGGTTGGTAATCATTTCAGAATAGACATCAAATTCACAAAGTTTCCAATATTTCTGAACTTGAAAATTAACCTTTTTAAATAAAATATATGTAGAAATTAATATGTAAAAAAATTGCATCACTTAAGTTTTGTTTGCTTGAAAACCACACTGAACTGGCTTGATTCTCCCTTTATATCCATCTCCTTTGAAATATCTCTAATCATGATAATATAATTGAGTATAGCAAAAATGTATAAGTAGTATTTCTAAAAACTTTTTTTAAACCCAAAAATCTCAAAAAAAATCGTTGTGGAAATGTAAATATAAATAAATAATAATTTTATTAATTTTACAGACAAAGGTGAATTAACAGGATATAAAATACAGTTTAATAATTTAGACTCTGAAAGACAAAACTTAAAACAATTATAAAGCTGTTTAAATCTAAATATTGATGACATGTATTATTAACAATAATGGAATTTCTGAGAAAATCTCACAAGAAAGTTATGGATTTCATACTTTCATCTTAACTGATCATTTTTTAAATATACTGTAAAAAGGAAAGAGGAAAATATAACCATTGTACTTGATACTTGACAATTAATATTTCTGTTTCCACTATTTCCATCACAAAAACACAGTGCTAAGAACATATTTATGAGCTTCCAACAGTTAGAGTGAGTCTCAGGCTATAAATTGTAGAGACTTGGCTTACTGTCTCAAAGGAATTACTAATCATTGTTAGCCTAATTATATTTAAGCATTTTTTCTTTCACGTTTAACATGATGGGGATTGAGACTAGGCTATAGTGCAAATGACGTGACCATTCCACCATCATTCCTGGACTCAATCCTCATTTCAGTTTTCATTTTCAGGCAAGCCTTCTCTAATTTTCTTAGGCGAGCATTAGACTTTGTCTGTAGTCCAGGCTGGACTGGAATTTTCAGTCCACCAGCCTCAACCTTACAGCCCAACTAAGCAATAATTTTTTTAATAATTATATAATGACTATTTTACATTAGGTGACCATAACTACTTTTAGTCTTGTGGGATGACGTCCATAGTTACTGCTCTTTGTAAAGAGAGGTCTGAAAATAACAGTGATTGATAACATAACAATGTTAGGCACAGCACTAACAACTCATTAAGTCAACCTCTCCCATGTTTTATCTTAAGTTGAAAATGTTTTCTGGTAACACCTATAGAATGATAGCTGTGAGATTCTAAAACAAGAAAAATTTAGCAGTGTATTTTATATTTCCACAGTTTAAGCAACCATCTTAGGAAGCAATTTGTTAAAATCCTAAGCATAAAACTGATTTTTATTCGCTGGAAAATTTAGTAATTTTTTTTTTATCAGAATAAGAAAATAATCACTATTTTTTTTGATACTACTGTGCTAATGAGGCACCTGATCACTATTTTTAGATGCCAACATGGATCATTAAGGCATATATAGTTACTAAAGTATTATTTATCACTGAGTTTTGTCCAGTTTGTATTTAAGCTGATGGAAGGAGTGAGGGAGGTTTCCCTTCAGTAGGAGTGTCTTTCTTATTATATATATATGCAGTCATCCATCAGAAAGAGCAGAAAATGTTCTTGGCATGTTTACAACTAAATAAGATGAGAAAATATGTGAGAAATGAAATCTGATGCTTGATTTTCTTTTTTTTTTTATTTTTAAAAAAGATTTATTTATTTATTATGTATACAGAAGAGGGCGCCAGATCTCATTACAGATGGTTGTGAGCCACGATGTGGTTGCTGGGAATTGACCTCAGGACCTCTGGAAGAGCAGGCAGTGCTCTTAACCTCTGAGCCATCTCGCCAGCCCCTGATGCTTGATTTTCAAAAGTGCATTGAAATAGCTTAGGTCTACCATAAAAGCAAAATGATAAATCTAGTTTGGGCTTATATCATTCTCCAAATCTAATAACACATGGGGCTTTTTAATTCATGTAAAAGCTATATTTGAAATGCAGAATGAAAGTTTCTACACAGAACAAAAAATAATTTTCTGAGAAAATGTAATTTTTACAAACACCATGAAATAGATTCCATATCCAATACAGTAGTATAGTTCTATTAAATCACAGTTAAAGTGGAAAACCAAAATCAATAGGAAATATGGGTTTATTACCATGAAGCAAACAGGTGACAGGAGAATGAAAGGGAGGAAAGCTTAGTTAGCTCCTGGTTTCAGTGGTGTCAGGACATTGCAGACGTGAGGGAACAATGCTGCAGAACACCTCACATCGTGGTAGGTCAGAAAGCAGAGGGAGACTGTGCTGACTGTGCCATCAACTATTTCCTCTTTCATTTATTCATGGCATTCCATTATAGGATGACCCAGAGGGAAAAACATGATATATACTCACCCCTAAGTGGATATCAGCTGTTAAGGATAGGATAACCAAGCTACAACCCTCAGACCCAGAGAGGCTAGGTGACAAGGAGGGCCCAAGAGGGGATGCATGGATCTCCCTGTGAAGGGGGACTACAAGAGATCTTCCTGGGAAGACTGAGGGTAGATGGGGATGTGAACTTGAGGGATCAGGTTGGGGGTGGGTGGAGGAGGAGAGTGCTAAAAGAGATGACAAGAAATGGGGTGTCTTTTCAGGGTCACTGATGCAAGGGAAACTCCCACAAATCTACAAAGATGATTCCAGCTAAGACTCCTAGCAATAGCGGATACATGGCCTAAACTGGCCATCTCCTGTAATCAGATGGTGACTACTCCAATTGTCATCCATAGCTGAAGTTTTCTCTGGTCCTGCCCAGCTCCACGACCCTGCAGCCACTTACAAAATAATTACTCAGAATCTTATATTAATTAAAACGGATCAGCCATTAGCTCAGGCATACTACTGACAAGCTCCCATACTTAAACTCAGCCCATTTCTGTTAATCTATATGTCGCCACATTCTCTGTGGCTTTACCTGTGTGCCATAACATGCTGCTCCCTGGATGGTGGGCTGGCATCTCCTGACTCAGCCTTTTGCTTCCCAGAATTTTCCTGTTTGTTTATCCTGCCTATACTTTCTGCCTGGCTACTGGCCAGTCAGTATTTTATTTATCAACCAATCAGAGCAACACATTCCCATCATACAGAACATCCCACAACAGTCATCAGAGAGTCTTCATTCAGTAACTGATTGAAACAGAGACAGAAACCCAGAGCCTGCATGGAACAGACTAAAGTCCTCTCTATATATATGACAGTTGCATAGCTTGGTCTATTTGTGGGACTCCTAAACAGGGACTGTCCCTAATGCTTCTGCTGACTCTTGGAACCTAGTCTTCATACTGGTGTGTCTTGCCCAGCCTAAATACAATTGAGAAGTGCTTAGTCTTACTGTAACTCGATATGCCCTGGTTCATTGCTATCCATGGCAGGCTTGCCACTTTCTGAACAGAAACAGAGGGTGAGTGCATTGGGGAGGGTGTAGAGAAGGTACAGGAAGGGAATGGGAGGAGAGGAGGGAGGGTAAACTGCAGTAGGAATGTAAAACAAATAATAAATAAATAAAATCCAAGTACAGCTTTCAATTCTTAGTATTTTCTAGAAGGAAGCAAATGACCTCATATATCTTTTATTATAGCTAAAATTTACATTACCTGAAGCACTTACATGTTAAGTCTATAACTCAGTGAGTTTAGGTAAATGCAATCAAAAGACAATTGAGATGTTTAGACTTCAATTAACCCAGATATTCCCTCTACATGCTTTTCCACTCAAGTCCCATCATAATAAGCAACATCCATTCTGGTTCTTTTATGCTTCTTTATTATCTCTCTCTTTTTTTTAAATCTCTAAAGCAAAGCAATTATAAAGTATGTACTTTCTTCCTATGACTCTTTTCACTTACTGTAATTGCTTGTACCACTATCCTTTCTGTTTTATCACTGTATAGTATCCCTATCAACATTTAAACCACAAATTATTTATTTTATAAACAATTGGCACACATTTAGCTTTATTTCACAGAATGTGGCACAATTGCTATAAACAGTTGAGTTAGACATTTTCATTCACTTTAATCCATTTTTCTATTCCCTATTGACTGTGCATGGGTTAGGTCCCTGTTTTCGGTTAGAGAGATAGTTTTGCAAACATCAATCATGTTTAACTTATCAAGTTGACATATCATTCCATTCTTGAATAAATACCTAAGGATGCAATTATTAAATCAAATAACAATAGTAATTTTGCTGTAAGAAAAACTGGTATGTGATTCCAAAATGTTCTAATTGCATTATATTATTACAAGAAGTTCAGAAAGTTTAAGGTTTCTTCCAAAAATATCAACTCTTGTCAGCATCTTTCATTTCCCCTTCCTGGTGGACACGGAGGGGATATCTCTTTGGTTCATTTCCTTCATGACTCAGGATGTTGTGTAGCTTTGGACTTGCTTACGACCATTCTTTTATCTTCTTTTCTGAGATGTTTTGTGTACTGCTGCTGTCTGTCTCATTTGAGTTTTGTTTTTTTTTTTTTTAACAATTGATTTCTGTGAGTTCATTATAATTTTATGTGGGTCTGCTGAGATTGATAACGTAAGCATTGTCTCTGAATTTTTTGGCTAGTACTTTATTGTTTTAAATGTTGTCTGAATAAGATGAATTAAATATAATAAAAACCAATTTAGTAGATTTTCCTTATGGGAAACAATTTACGTATTTTTATTACAGTGCTTACATAAAAGATACTTTTTGATCAGATCTAGAAATTTCATAGTTCTTACATGTAGATTTAACTACATTATGCATTTTAAGTTAGTTTTACAGTTTTGCCTAGTTAGGCCTTAAAGTTTTATTTTCTCTACAATCTACCCACCATGAAATGATCTGACAATTTCTGTCAATAAATTGATAGTTATTTTTATTTTATCCTTTCTGTCTCCTTAATCTATTTTAATTCCTTTACATAAATAACACAGCTTCATATTCATTATAGAACTATGATTACTATTGTAATTAAATTTATCAATCTCTTTTATTATTTTATTTATGTTTTATTTGTTTAGCTAACATGGATATGGTTCTTTTAATTTTTTATATAAACATTTTAATCTTAACTATATTTTTCAACAAAAAGAGAATTCCAGGTTTTGTGTTCAAAAGGCGTGAAATCTGCAGACTAAATATTGATTACTTTCCTATAAACCATTAAATATTTTAACTTACTAACTTTTACATTTTTTCTCATTCTTTTCAAATATTTTATTTTAATAATTTAAAGTGTCCCCTCTGTTTGTTTTTGCTTAATACATCACTAAATATTTTATTTACAACTTCATAAATATAGTAAGTAGTCAAAACACATAAATAAGTGTTCTTGAACTCTTAGGTTTTCAATTTCAACATATCTTTCTGAAAATAATTTTTAAGTTTGTTACTACTATTTTAAATGTGGCTTTAAAAATTGTCATTTTAAATTGTATATATAGGTGTGTCTGCACGAGTATATACTGTGTGTGTGTGTGTGTGTGTGTGTGTGTGTGTGTGTGAATTAGTGAATGCACAACCCCCATACACATAGGTGCATATCATCATAGTAAGAGATTAAGCGTTCCCTGGAGCTGGAATGGGTGACTTTGAGCTGGGAATTGATCTCCACTTTTCTGGAAAAGTACTGAGCCACCTCTCTAATCCTGAAATGTAACTATCTCTATTGGCAGGTAACTTTGCTAAATTTACTTATTTATTCTAGCAATTTTTACGTATTCAAAAAAGTATTCTACATAAATAAAATTATAATTTGTCAAGAGGATAATTCAACGTATTTTTTTTTTTCTGATTAGTTATCTCTTGTCTGTGCAAAATTCATAGAAGACCAACTGGTACAATGATACATACAACTAACTAGTTCATATCCTTATTTCATAATTTAAATATTTAATACATAAGTAATAATAGTTGTAGATTTCATATAAATAATGCTTTTCTGGCTCATTTTTCACTACTTTGCTTAGTTTTCTTTAGGTATATTAAGTATGTCAAATGAATTATCTATATGTCTTTTGATAATCCCAAATTCTGTCAAAGCAAAATTTACATGACTGTTTCTCTTTGTATAAAATGACTTTTTAAAGGCTATAATATAATTGACAATTACATGCTATCAGGGATTCATTGATGTTTTATTTGATTTAAGAATGTTTTGTCAAGTGGATCATTTATTTTCATAATGTAGATATAATTTCCTCTTGAGTTTCTTTGTTCCAAACTTTCTCATCTTTTTCTTTTTCCTGTCGTGATATTTTGTTTGTATTCTGACAAATAAACCTTGCCTGAAGATCAGAGGGTAGAACTATCCATTAGTTAACCATAGAGGTCTGGAGGTCTGTACAGACAGGAGACAGGAAGTGATAAATTGGGATGGAACAGGAGCGGGGCCCTTTTCTGTCTGAGGGTTTGGAGAAGTAAGAGGTGATTGTGGCTGCTCCTTTTCTTCTCTTATCTTTCAGCTCTCACCCTGATATCTGATTCTGGGTTTTTATTATTAAGACTATTTAGGGTTGTGCTTCATCCTCTTGATTTTCTTTACTCAGATTTACAAGATACAAAAGTCATATACAATTTGGCATATTCAATGATCCTTTCTTCTATAGTTGTTAAAAGGCTAGTGTCTTAGTTACTTTTCTCTTGCTGTGAAGGGAGACATCAATTCTTTTAGTCTGACTTCATGTCTCTCCATGGTCTTTCAGTATTAAGACTGTTTAAAAATACATACAAAATCTCTTCTGAAATTCAAGACAATTTCCTAATTGTAAACCCTTGTAAAATCAAAATGCTGATTACATACTTCCAACACACAATGGCATAGAATATGTACCAACATTTAAAAGAGGGCATGATTAGGGCATAGTGAGGAAAAATTGGACCAAAACAAAACCCAAACCCTGAAGGAGAGACTCCAAGTCCTGTAACTCCATGTCTGATGTGAAAGGGCTTAGTTGATTCTACACTTAAAGCTTTGCTGACTGCAACACACTTTTCATCTTGGCTGGATCCACACCAGGTTAGCAGCTGTCCTTGGCAGGAATCCCATGGCTCAGTTTTGCAAATTCACCCAAAGGCCTCTCCTGAGCCTCCATGCAGGGAGTCTTCTGAAACATTCTTATCCTCAGGGGCTTTTCTTAACAGCAGAAGTGGATTCCACAAACCCTTTATTTTTGTTTTCTTCATTACTCTAAAGTCAGAATCATGCAGCTAAAGCTGTCATGTTCTGCTGCTTTCTGGGGATGAAACCTGCTGCCTCTGCATCATTGAATTATGTTTGCAAAAGCTTTGATTGGTTTAAAAAATGTAGTTTTATAACAGAAATTGGTTGTTGATCATCAGGAACAAATAATTACTTGAAATTTTTTCTTTCCACAAGTGACAGGATTTGCTAGGTGGAGTCTTGCCCAGATGGTACCATTCCCTATATTTCATTTCTTATCTCTTTCTGTACAAGCCGAGGCTCCAACATTAAATATCCTGGTGCCCCTTTTCTCTTCAAACTGTACATTTTCTATCTTTTTCTCTAGTAGCTCTTTTTCCATAGTATATTTGCATAAGAGTGATCACTAATAACCATGTGACATAATCGGTATAGGCAGCTTGGAAATCTCCATTGCCAATGACAGTGGTCCCAAGATCTTCAATTTAGCCTCAAGAAGATTCTTAGGACAAGAGCAAAAGGCAGCCTTTGACAAAATATCCCAAGAATTGTCTTTAGCCCACTTGCTAGTATTCTGAAACCTCCACTTGACCTCCAAATTCAACATAGCTCTCAGCACTGTTGTCTTTTACTCTTCTACTTGAAAGGCCTTTTAGAGAGACTAGCTCACAACATGAGGCTTATTTGCTACTTCAGAGTCCGAAATTCTTTCATATTTCTCCAAAAATATCATGCGCGGTCCTATCACAAAAATAGCCCACTCTCTGTACCAACTTCCCTCTCAGTTACTTTTCTGTTGCCAAGGTAAAACATGGTAACAAAGCAAACTTTTAAAAGAAAGCATTGAATTTGAGTGATCAGAGTTGCAGAGCGTTCGAGTCCCTGGTCTTCCTGATAGTGAGCATTGCAGTAAGTAGAGCACATGACTCTGGAGTAGAAACTGAAGGTTACATGTGACCCAGAAGCATGGCAGAGGAGAGAGAGAGAGAGAGAGAGAGAGAGAGAACGTTAAGTTGGAATAATGTGGGAATTTAAAAACCCCAATGCCTACCTAGAATGAAACATTTCCTAGATTCCTTTCTAAACAGTGTGGAACATTCTCATTCAAACTAACAGAGCTAGTACTTATTATTCTTTAAACATATAACATTCTCTGGTACAATTATTATGGGCTAACATTACAGATTACCTTATCACTACAGATGTAAATCATCATTAAATATAGATATGTTGTGTTTTTCTATTTATCTCATCCTAATTTTATCAGGTGGAGCCATATTAAATATTTTTGTTCTTGGTGAAATTATATTTGTTTCAGTAAATATAACATAATACTCCTTTCCAGGGTGCAGTACCTATAGCACCTAGAATATCCCTTCACTCATTTAGAGCATGAAAAATTTCTATCCTCATTATTTTTCATAAAATATGTCTTATGGCCTGGGGTGGTGGTGCACATCTTTAATCCCAGCACTCAGGAGGCAGAGTCAGGTGGATCTCTGTGAGTTCGAGGCCAGCCTGGTCTCCAAAGCAAGTTACAGGAAAGGCATAAAGCTACACAGAGAAACCCTGTCTCAAAAAACCAAAAAAAAAAAAAAAAAGTCTTATGAATATGTTCTCTATGTTCTGTTTGATAAAAATTTTCAAAGAGAAACTTTGTTTTCCTTATTTTTTGAATTCGATTTTATCCATATCCAATCAAATTTACTATTCACTTGCTTCTAGTTACCTTCATTTTAATTCCTATGCACCTATACACCTTTGTCTATACAGAATTGTCTATAGGATTATACTGCATTTGCATTGTTTCAGTCTCTCCCCCTTGTTGTTGCTTATTTTTTCTCTTACTCTTTGGCTTTTGGGGGGCTCACCACCTAGCTCCCAAGTAAACAGATGGAGAGACATTTGATGATAATATTTGTGATGTTAGTTACATATATTGATATAATGATAAGAAATAACACCATTGTAAAAATCATTAAATTACATTGAAATCCAAAATCTAATATTGCTCTTTTCCATATTAATATGTGCATTTTCTCCACATCTTTAGGTAGGATCTGAAATTAAATTATAAATGTAGCATTAGCCTTTTACTGACATGTAGTTTGAGAATATGTTAGGTGAGTGTCTGTGTGAATAACTGTAACTTGAAGTGAAGTGGCACACTACCAACTACCTGAATGGAATAAATAAAGAGCTGGGTTACCCTAATATGCTTATTACTTATAAATGCCTGGCCTTAGCTTGGCTTATTTCTAGCCAGCTTTTCTTAACTTTAAAATATTTTATCTATCTTTTGCCTCTGGGCTTTTCCTTTTCTTTTTTTTTGTTTTTGACATTTTGTCTTTTTTTTTATTTAAATTTAAATTTTTATTCATTTTTCATTCCAATTACAGATTCCCCTCTCTTCCCTTTTCCTGTCCCCTCTGCCTCCTCCCCCAATCCACCCTCCATTTCCTCCTCCAACTGACATCATAGAGGCTTCATCCAGGAACTGATAGAAGCAACGGCAGAGATCCACAGCCAAGCTCCAGATGTCCAGTTGAAGAGAAAGAAGAGGGATTCTATGATCTGTCCAGGGGCATCAAGATCATGACGGGGAAACCTACAGAGACAACCAAACCAAGCTAGTGGGAACTCATGACTTCAGAACAACAGCTGTGGAGCCTGCATGGGATTGGACTAGGCCCTCTGCCTAAGGGAGACAATGGTGTAGCTTCATGTGCTTTCACTCTTCTATTCCTGTATACCTTTCCTTGTTTCTTATTCAGTAGCTTGCTGTGTTGCTGTGTTGCTGTGTGGCTGGCCACTGAAGTCCTCCTCCTTCTTCTCTCCTTCCTTTGTCTTTCTCCTAGATTTCTCCTTCTAGTTCTTTTCTCTGTCTGCCAGGCCTGCCTCTCCTTCCTCTTGCCTCACCTTTGGCCATTCACTTCTTTTCTAGACCATCAGGTGTTTTAGACAGGCACCGTAACACAGCTTCACAGAGTTAAACAAAGCAAACATAAACAAGAGTAACTCACCTTAAAATATTTTTCCACAACACCACCTCCTACTCCAATTCCTCGTGTGATCTCTGTATCCCTATTTCCAATACTACAATTGAGAGATTAAGTATTTGCTGCTTTAATTCTTGAGTAAGTTATTAAAAACATATTTAGCAGCTTTCATGAAGGGAAAGTCTAGACAGAGTTACTCTGACAGTGTCAGATGCTGACAAGTTGCCTAAACCTTTTGGATTGCTTTTTTTGTTTGTTTTTAGATTTTATTTAGTGTTGTAAGAAGGCATAGTTTAAACATGGTAAGTCCTAGTTCTCTATTATAAACACTTCAATGAATGTTTATATGCATATGAACTTTAAAAAAAAACAAAAAACAAAAAAACAAAAACACCCATGTAGTTGGAGAGCTTCTGTCCAGGTTCCACCAAGTCCCCGTGGTCCCACAACCCACGTATAAAATAATCATACAGACACTTATATTATTTAAACTGCTTGGCCATTAGCTCAGGCCTATCATTGTCTAGCTCTTACTCTTATATTTAGCCCATTTCTGTTAGTCTATACTTTGCCACATGGCTTGTGGCTTACCCGTGTCTTTACATGTTGCTTCTCTTGGCAGAGGCTGGAAGTTTCCCCTCCCAGCCTTCCTGTTCCCAGTCTTCTCCTCTTCCTTGTCCCGCCTACCCTATCCTTCCTGCCTGGTTACTAGCCAATCAGCACTTTATTTATGCAGCGTAATATCCACAGCACTTCCCCTTTTCTTTTTTGTTAAAAAAGGAGGGTTTACTTTTACATAGTAAAATTACAGAAAACAAAACAATTATTAAGTAAGAATTATAGTTACAATATTAAAGATATCCTATCTATCTTATATTTGTGAGCCTAAAGTTTTATATCTAACTTATCTTGTATCATAACTGAGGAAATTATAACTATCTAGTCTTCAACCACATCAAAGACATCAGAAGGATATAATATCTGAGAACCAGGAGAAGGATGCAAGCAACTTTCGGGAGTCTTGCAGGGTAGACAGAGACAGCTGGCAGACTGTATAGTCACCTAATATTCCTTTGTAAAGTTGGGGCATTTGTGTTCAGCCCACAGGGCTACAGTCTCTCAGTCACTTCTCTCAGTGTCCTGTAGAATGTCTGGCAGTTTCCTCTGCAAAGCAGGAACCTGAAGGACCATTTTGTCAATCAAAGTTTAGTGGTCACCTTTCTATGGGTCCTGCACGTCCAGTCGATCAAGCAGTCCAGGCAAGAACAGTTTCTTGCCCAAATGGCTATTTTTGCCAAGGTGAAGATAAACTCCATATGAAGGGTCTTCAATGCCCATCCTCCTCTGAAGTAAATTGGTGCTGCCAGGATCAGACATGTCTCACTGTCCAGAAAGTCTAAATTTTAAAAATATTTTAAATGCCATATTTTGTAGACCTTTGAAGTGTTTGAAGATTACCTGTCTATCTGAAATATCTCTGTGTATACCTAGAAGACTTAACTAACACGGCTATGAGTATGATTATCATAGATGACCAGTTATTAATCTATTTTTAATTATCCATTACAATTTTAAATGAGATGTACAAACATAATACCTTAAACAAGAGTAGAAATATACACACAATATAACAAAATTAACCTTAAGTTTGTATCAATAGACTAAAATCTATACCAAAGTAAAACATTTTCAATGAGTTCTTGCTCTTTAGAAGTAAGTTCATTAGTCTACCCTTTCATCCTATCATATCTATATCATATCCCCTTTTTATCTTTAGAAAGAGATTGCATTTATAATCAACCTGTTTTAAATAGAATATTGTTTTTTCTCTGTCCTACACCAGAGGGCTCTTCTGATTTGGGGCATAAGAATCTCTTAACCTTTTTTTTTTTTTTTTAAATAATGTGCTTGGGTTTAGAGAAGGAGTGAGCCAATTCCATCTCCAAAGCCAGCTGGGAATTTGGGCGTAGTTTTTCTTACTACTTCCTGCTGGAGGGGGTCGCTGTATCTTATGGGGACATAAAGAAAATTTTAGGATTATGGAGTAGTCCATGAGGGAGAACTTCTGAGCCAGTTCCCTTGAAACCATTTTGGATGTCAGATCATCTGGGCCATTGTGTCATCGGAGACCTTTCAGGTGGTCTTGGCTGATCAAACCTGATGTATCTTAATCTAGAACAAGTCCATAGCCTCTGGCTTTCTGTGGAAACAAAAGCAGAGACTCTTTTCCAAAGCAAAATATCCTTATATCCAAATTTTGAAGTCAAGGTACCTTTAAAATTCACATATTGTTTAACTCAACAGCTTTTACGATCAAATCTCTCTCTCTTTTTTTTTTTTTTTTTTTTTTTTGTAGTTAAAAATACCAAAGACACCATAAACCAGATTCTCTGTGTAATATCCATCTTTGTAAGACTGAAGAGCTGCAGTGGCTGCAGGCTCTGCCCACCTCAGCTTCCCAACTTGGTGGTGGTACAGTTTACTGCCAGCTCTGGGTCTGGAGCCATGTGTACCATCAACTATCAGAAACAGTTCTATCAAAGCAGTGCATAGCCCAGAATCTTTTATTTTTTAAACTAGCAAAGGCTAAATCTACCATGCAGCAGAGTAAAGTGCTGCTTGTAGACTCCTCATTCCCTCTACACTGCAGGTCAGACGCACATGCCAGGAACCCGCCATAGTAGCTCAAACCCGCAGGCTGCTGCTAACTTGAGAGAGACAAGTAGGAAGCTGTTTTTAGCTCCGTTTTTGAATCTTTTTTCTCAGGTTTTAGGTAGAAACTCTTGCCCCACATTGGGCGCCATTTGTAGTTGCCGAGCTACTCTCCAGGTTCCACCAAGCCGGGTGGTCCCACAACCCATATATAAAATAATCATACAGACACTTATATTATTTAAACTGCTTGGCCATTAGCTCAGGTCTATCATCGTCTAGCTCTTACTCTTATATTTAGCCCATTTCTGTTAATCTATACTTTGCCACATGGCTTGTGGCTTACCAGTGTCTTTACATGTTGCTTCTCATGGCAGAGGCTGGCAGTGTCCCCTCCCAGCCTTCTTGTTCCCCACCTTCTCCTCTTCCTTATCCTGCCTACCTTATCCTTCCTGCCTGGCTACTAGCCAATCAGCACTTTATTTATACAGAGTGATATCCACAGTATACCCAGCAGAAACAAAAAAGTGTTTCCAATCCCTTAGAAAAGTTTACTTCTTCTTCCAATCTGTAATTTGCAATAGTGACAATTCTTAACAGTTTTCCTTTATCTTTCAGCATCAAATCTATCAATTTTGACTCTGTTTTCATGATCGTTAACTGATTCTTCCTCATTGTTTGAAAGCTATCCACTCTTCTTAAAAATTAATTTGTACAAAATGATGGATTTACATAGAGATTTTTATTCAAATGCTTCAGTGGACATATTCCCATATTTCTTTCCTGTGGTGCATTTACCCACCAACCCTACAGTTCCCCAAAAGTTTTCTTGAGTACAAGCAGCAGGAAATATTGGATAGAAGGATTTAGATTATGGCGATAAACAGATAGAAAAGGATAGCCTTGAGAGGACCTGAAACCTATTCCATTGAGCCCTGGCTGTCTCTGCCCCAGGGTATTTATAGAGATGCCAAGAGGTGGAGCAAAAGACCTCCTCCCCCAGCACAGCTAAATGCAGACCATTTCAGATACCTGCACTCAGGCCCATGGTCCAATCATTCCCTCTATGAGGACCTGCTGGGTAAAGCCATGAAGAACCTGAAAATGGGCTCCCACACTTCCAGTACCCCCTCATACTTCCTGATGCTAATACTCATTCATTTACTGAATAGTACCCTTCCAATTTAATATCTTTCTTTCCTATGTCTGTCTATATACCTACCTATCTATACATCCATCCATCTATGTTCTATAATCTATCTATCTATCATTTATCTACATTTATGTGCATAAGTATGTACATATATTTATTTATTGGTTTTAAAACTATTGTTTCTCATATTCTCATATGTTGGTTTTACATCTAAGAGAAATTATATAATGCCAAAATGTTGTGAAAATATAAAATTCTATTGAAGTAAAAATATTTACTTTAAATATCCATATCTATAAAATATAAATATTTCTGTATGGACAAAGAGTTTTCACTTGTAACTGGAGGCTACTTATCACTATACTATGGAGGATGGTTGCAGGATAGTCACATGTGTAGATTGTGCCAAATATGGATAAATATTACCTTTTATTTTCCATAATACTTATGACACCTTTAGTAATATTTTTGTTGTAATAATATCCCAATATAAATAGTATCTAATTAAAAATGCAAATGAAAATTTATAAAGCTTTATAAGTGAAAATGCTTTATTTTGGGAAAAACTGTGTTTTTACCTACAATAATCTGGTCAGAATGAAAGGTATACTTCAAATAGAATTATATAATCATAGTAGTGTAACAAATAAACTTGTTTTTAAACCTAATTAAGATCATTCATCACTGGTAACCTGATTCCTTTTCTTTTAATTGCTACTGCATAAAGAAGTCTGATCAACATAAATGTTTGATGTGTAAAACATTTTATTACTTTAGTAATGCATAATATAATTGAGCCCATGCAGAAGCCTGTTTTCAGTTACAACTATAGCTTCATAGTGAAATGTTAATTAAAACGGAAGTAATACGATGTTTGTTCCAAGTTCAATTACTTAATTATGGAATTAAACAATATAGAGCTAAATAATTTGCCACTTCCGTTCTCTTAGGCATCATAAAGTAATATCCGGATTATTTCCAAAATGATTAGCATGACTCTAACCATCATGATCTGGAGGCTGCCAGGTTATTGAATTCTTGAAACAACTCCTACCTATTCTTTAAAAATTCCCCATAGTGGAAGACAGTGTACCAGTGCAACACAGCAATATCAGAAACACTTGGTTTAGAAACATTAGAATGAAAAAGTTATTGTCTTTTTTTTTTTCCTTTTTCAAAATTGCTATTGTAATGCCACACATCTTTGAAAGTAATTTTCTTTGGTTTGTTTTGAATTGACCTTACTGGTTCATAAGGATTATACCTTAAGGAATACATCTGAATAATGCTTTGGAAGGTTTTAGTGCTGTTCATTTTGTCAAAGGGAATTTTCAGAACTTACTGCTGTCAGTCACTTCATGGAACAATGCTTTTAAAGAATTGCTTTTAAAATAACTTGATCTTTTTCAGCCCAGAGCTATGTGATTTTTTGTGATGAATTACTAATACATTATAAGAAATAATTAACTGATTAATATTTTAATAGCAAAATAATTATATGGCTAACAGTTTTCAGAAATTAGATTTGTTCAGTTGCATTAAGTAATTTAAAACAGTTTTAGCTTATCTAATTCAATGGAACATGTTTAAAGTAATTACTCTGAAAATGATTGCCTTGTTTGTTTGTTTATTCATTCTGTAGTACTAGACTACTCTTAAACATAGAGTTTAATCTGTTATATACAAGATTTTATGGCATTTGATTAAATATACTATCAAAGACTTTATTGAGAAGAAGAAAGAAGAAGAATATTGTATTCTTTTTCAATACTGACATAACAATTTTGTTTTAGGAATAATATGTTTCCTATTGATATCTCCTGCTGCTTTATATATAAGCCAATAGGTTAGAAAATCTCTCATCTATCTATGCATGGGTGAAATATGTTTACAAAAAAATTGGACATATTTTTTTCTACTAAGGGATTTTTCTACTCATTCCACACACCAACCACAGATTTCCCCATCCTTCCTCTTTCTGCCCCCCAGCTTTCCCCTCAACCCACCCCCCGTTCCCACCTCCTCCAAGGCAAGGTCTCCCATGGGAAGTCAGGGCATATTTTTCAAAGCACAGTCCTCAGCAGAATCAAGGCTCTGCCATTCATCGAGACCATTTTCATGTACTTAAAGTTTCTGAGGAATTATTATCTGTTTCTGGTTTTTGTGACCCTCTAGATTATGATAAAATGGCAATAAGTCATTTATAAGATCGTATTTAAAGACTGAATTGTTTCTTATTTTTTCTCTGTCTCTATCTGTCTCTATCTAAATCTGTCTGTCACACAAACATGCACACTCTTGCTCACTCTGGAGAACCCAAACCATAAGCACCTCTTAGGAGTATGCCCTCAGCACTCAGCCTGGGAACAAAAACCTCCTGCAACAGTCACGTTAGTCTGCTTGGAAACCAGTTCTCTAGTTGTGGTTGAGATGATGCACCCATATAGCAAATTAACTTAAATTTTATAAGTTCCCCTAAAGCAGAACGTCAGACAAAATGGTTTGACCCTCAGAGAACATATGAGATATTAAATATTTGTTGCTTTAAGCTACTAAGTTATAAGGTAAGAGATAAGTTACTAATAATGATACATAACTAACTCAGTAGGAAAAAGGTGAAATAATGTGTTAATAAATGTATTTTAATATGTATGACTCAGTAAATTTTAGCTAGTTCCACCACCAGGGCATGACCCAGAAAACTATCATTTTTCATTAAACATAGGAATATGCCTGATTCTTTATGATCTTACACTTGAGGACAATTCTGGAATATATTTACAGATGCATTTATCAAAACTGTTATAAAACTTAATAGTGAAAACAAGAATGACACTTAAACAGTTTAATATTCAAAAGGAGCTCACATTTGCATGTAGCTTCTAGCATTGGTGATTTTCCCCATGGCTTCAGATGTATAATCTACTGTTGCTGAAGAATTGCTTCTTGTTCTTTTGTAATCTTATAGAAACTTAAAAGAGGCTGATGCTTTATTGTGCGGGCAATAAGAATATTAGGGTAACCCAAATCTTCATTTATTCCATTCAGGTAGTTTGTAGTGGCAATTCAAGTTACAGTTATTCACACAGATATTCAATGTAGACAAAATTCTAAATGGTCTTATTAAATAAGAAACACAGTGCCAAATACCAAGTTAAAAGCCCAAGAGATCAGAGTACTAGCAAATAGCCTTTAGTTTACCACTTTCTGTTGTCCTTCCCTTGAGAGAAATACCCTCTCCTGTGTGATCTTTTTTTTTTTTTTATTGTCTATCTATTTTACCTTTTCATTGGCTCTAAACCCAATCACATGATTTCCTCATCTCTGCCTGTCTATACAGACCTCCAGGTCTCTATAGATGGTACTGGGATTAAAGGGTCGGGTTACCACTTGGCTGTGTCCTGCCATGTGATGGGATTAAGGGTGTATGCTCCCACCACCTGACTCTTGCTAAATGGCTTGCTTTTAGCTCTGATCCCCAGGCAACTTTATTTATTAACACACAAATAAAATCACATTTCAACACAAATAAAATGTCACCAACTCACCTAACATACTCTCAAATAATGTGGCAGTAAAAGGCTAATAGTACATTTATATTTTAATTTCAGAGGTTAGCTATGGATGTGGAGAAAATGCACACACTAATATGGAAAAAAGCAATATTTCATTTTGAATTTTAATGTAATTTAATGCTTTTACAGTGGTGTTATTCCTTATTATATCAAGAAGTACAACTGATGCAGCAAATACCATCAAACACATAACTATAAACATTTTCATAAAAAATATGACATCTTTATTATGAGTCAAATATTTTAAATGTTCATTGGCTAAAATTTAAGATAAGTAGATATTATTTTATGGCTAATGCAATTAATTTACATAGTTGAACACATTTTTATCTATTTATCTTGCTATAAAATGATTACAGTAGTACCATAAAACAGTATACTATAAAATGGGGATGCAGAATATTTTTTCATAAAGTATCTTAAGTACTTCAGTAAAAGAAAGTAACTGTTTTTGATTTGACTGCTATAAAAGTTATTGGGTTGTATTTAGAAAATTATCACTACTGAAGCCTCATTGAGGACCTGTGTTTTGAAACAATTTCTTAGTTTTAATTTCCATACATAATTAAATTATTTAAATTAATTTTCTGAAATAATTAATATATATTTATTTAAAATTATCTTGCATCTGAGTCTCAATAACTAGTATTTTATATATGAAGCATTAATTGAATATTCGTGCTCAAAATGATAAATTATAATCAATTAAAACATATCTTACACACTGCCCACATTTGTTTATTAAATTTAGTGTATTTGACCTATAATATAACATCAGTTTGTAAAAGAGTTGGCTCTGTTTTTTATATATTCATTAATTTGGGAAAAATTATAATACACAGAGGTTTCACTATAACTGTTTAGTTTTAATAAAGTTTTTATTATAACATAGTTTTTGTTTTAGGTAGCAGTTGTAAAATAGTACAAAGATTACTTGTAATAGTTCATTTATCTTTTTCTATTAGTAACAATTTATATAAAGGTGTTAGGTGATGTTGTTGCTGCTGCTGCTACTGCTGCTGAAGAAAGTATATTTATGATAGATAGATAGATGATAGATAGATAGATAGATAGATAGACAGATAGGTAGATAGATGAGTAACATATTTTTATGGTTCTACAGTGGAACAGAACTGATATTATGATTACATTATTATTATTTTTTTAATAAATTTTTTTTCTTTATTATTATGTGTTTTAAATTTTATACATCAGCCATGGGTTCCCCTGTCCTCCCCCTCTTGCCCCCACCCCCACCTTCCCCCTAGCCCCTCCCCTCCATTCCCATGTCCTCCAGGATCAAGACTCCCCTGGGGATTCATTTAAACCTGGTAGATTCAGTACAGGCAGGTCCTGTCACCTCCGTCCAGACAGAGCAAAGTGTCCCTGTGTAAGCCCAAGGTTTCAAACAGCCAGCTCATGCACTAAGGACAGATCCTGGTCCCACAGACAGGATGCCTCCCAAACACATCAAGCTATTCAATGGTCTCACTTATCCAGAGGGCCTGATCCTGCTGGGGGCTCCACAGCCTTTGGTTCATAATTCATGTGCTTCCATTCGTTTGGCTATTTGTCCCTGTGCTTTTTGCAATCTTGGATTCAACAATTCATGCTCTTGCAGACCCTCCTCTTTCTCGACAGTTGGACACCTGGAGCTCCACCTGGGGCCTGGCTGAGGATCTCTGCATCTACTTCCATCAGTTATTGGATGAGAGTTCCAAGACGACTGTTAAGGTGTTTGGCTATCTGATCACCAGACTAGGTCGGATCAGGCTTTCTCTCGACCGTTGGCATTATTATCCCTTAATATCAATGGACTTCATTCACCTATAAAAAGACACAGACTAACAGAATGGATATGAAAACAGGACCCATCTTTCTGCTGCATACAAGAAACACACCTCAAATTCAAAGACAGACACGTCCTAAGAATAAAAGTCTGGGAAAAGACTTTCCAATCAAATGGTCTTAAGAAGCAAGCTGGTGTAGCCATCCTAATATCCAGCAAAATAGACTTAAAACTAAAATCAATCAAAAGAGATGATGAAGGACATTACATACTCATCGCAGGAAAGATCCACCAAGATGAAGTCTCAATTCTGAACATTTATGCCCCAAACACAAGGGCACCCACATATGTAAAAGAAACATTACTAAAGCTTAAGTCACATATAAAACCCCACACATTACTAGTGGGAGACTTCAACACTCCACTTTCACCTCTGGACAGATCGGCCAAATTGAAACGTAATAGAGACATAATGGACTTAACTGATGTTATGGCACAAATGGATTTAATCGATATCTACAGAACATTCCACCTAAACAAAAAAGAATATACCTCCTTCTTAGCACCCCATGGAACCTTCTCTAAAATCGACCACATACTTGGCCACAAAGCAAATCTCAACAGATACAAAACAATTGTAATAACCACCATGGTTTAAAGTTAGATTTCAACAACAACAACAACAAAAAACTACAGAAATCCTACAATCTCGTGGAAACTGAACAATGCTCAACTGAATCACCAATGGGTTATGGAAGAAATAAAGAAAGAAATTAAACACTTCCTAGAAATCAATGAAAATGAATACATCACATACCCAAACTTATGGGGTACTATGAAAGCAGTGCTAAGAGGGAAATTCATAGCACTGAATGCACACATAAAGAAGCTGGAGAAATCTCATGCTAGTGACTTGACAGTACATTATTATTAAAAAGGGCTAGTCTTCAGTCCACATTAAAAGTCAGAGAAAGCTGGATTCATATGTCAGCCAAGGAAAGAGGTGGAGGCAGTAGCAGCAATACCATGGATATCGTCAGTGATAAGAAGCGAAGGCATGCAGGCAAACAAACTGTACCACTTTTCTCTTGAGAACTCTTTATATCTGGGCCATATCTAGAAGATGCCGTCTTCTATGTGAGAGGGTCTTCTATTGTTAATACTGCCCTCACATACTGGAACAGAGGAAAGCCACTTAATTGAATCCAGCTTGAATTTATAATCTAGATTAACTATGAGAATTGTCAAAGAAAGAATCACTTATATCCAAACTTTTAAACTAATAAGTTTATTGGGATTGCTTGTAGGAGCACAGACAGCACAGAAATAGATTCATTACTACCATGTCTAATCCCCACATGATGATAATCTCATGGAATTTGCAACACTGAGTCCCCACTTCAGTTATGTTTCCATTTCCTTCATATCCTACCACTCCCTACCCTCATGCCACATGCAGCTTTAATGTGGAATAGAACTGGGCAGACTCCTGTGAGGGTGTATTGACCCTCCATCCTCTCTTCTTCTGGTAGAGAGCAGTAACAACCTTATTATCATTATTGCAGCGTTAGCTAGTATAGCACTCTTTTACCTTATGTGTTCCACTGGGTTCCAAGGTTATCTCTGCTCTTTGATGATGGTGAGATGGTTCATCTTGTGTGCTGAGGAAAAAACGTTGTAATGTGACAATAAGTACAGTATACTGTTCAGTATGAAAGAAAGATCATCACTACATTATTTGGATGAATTCTAAAGGTTATTTGATTGCCTTATTTTCCCAGAATATCTTTTATCTCCTCTATTATTCCATTTGGCAGCTTCCTACATTATATTTACCTGAGAAGTATCTTTAGACCTCCTTGACTATAATAATTCATTATACTTTTCCTTTCTCCATTACTGGAGTAGTTTTAAGGGGTGCTGATCAAATGGTTTATAGAAGGAGTCAATGCTAATTTTGATGTATTTCTCATGCATAATTAAGTCATGAATTTCTGGGATGCAATATTGAAATATTGGATGGTTATACATTTGAAATCACAAAAATATACAATATTTAGAAATTACACAATAAGCATTCCAAATCTTCAACTAATATAAACATTTTGACATTCACTGAGAGGCTCATGGAATGTTTAAGACAATTATTAATTATTCATTGACTTTTATCAAATTCTGCTTTCAGAAATTGGGATTCTATTTCTCTCCATGTGCATAGCTATGAACAAACTGTTATATTCACAGTAACATTTAATCTAAGACTGTTCATTTTAATGCTATGGGTTTTCTAGTAATTGGTAGTGTGAAGGCATCATTAACTAGTGCATTAGGACACTCTGATTCACTCTTCTAGATTTCAGGCTTAAAAGGCCATTACATTCTTAATGATCCTAACCAATGAAGGCAGAGTTCCTCTTAAAGAAGGACTTGGAGTAGAGTTGTTTTCTGTGATTTATACACTAAACTGGATATAGTTAATTATAAAGTTCTAATTATTAGTCCAGGAAAACAGAACAGATACCTCTTTTGTTTTGGCCATCATTTCTGGGAAAAATCTAACACAATTTAATACATGAAGCCCTCCAAGTAAGATCTCCACCTTAAAATTTTCCACATTTCAAAATATCAATGCTATTATAGTGATAAGATATAAATATTAAATTCTCAAAATGTCTCTATGACAGAATATTTGAAGGAGCTTATTCAATGTATGCAGCAAGTACAGTGTCTCTGCTCCTCAGTCACCGTGAGGCTTTGGTTTCTAAATCAAAACCAAATTTTATAATTTTGCCTTTAGAACTTGAATTGATTGTTCTGAAATGTGAAAAAATATACTTTTTAATCATGAGATGTGAACATATTAAAAATTGTTCCCCAAACAATATACATAAAAGACCTCTGCTCTGCTGGTTGTCATTTAGGATTAAAGACCAGAGAACTTTAAATTTCTGTTTTGCTGTTTTGTTCAACTGCCTTGCTTTATTTGCTGTTTCTCTGATTTGTTTTATAACGTCTTTCTACATTGCTTTCTGTTTGGTCAGAATGGTTCTTATTACTCTACTTTATTGCAAAGACTTAAAAGCAGCATTTCCAGAAACCTTGAAAGAGAAAATACTTTCTCCATTCCAAACTGTTTCACTTGTTACAAACCAGGAACAAATAATTTCAAACACTCTCAGCAAAATCTAAAGGAGGGTAAAATTTAATTGTTTTCTTGAGAATTTGTTGACTGATTGACACTACATATAAATTACTTCCAAACATCTTACCTTAGAAAATTCACAATATCTTTGTCTTCAAATACTAGTGGACAAGTGAAAACAAAGTAGTTGTGAACATTGATGAATATTTAATTGCAAGAATGCTAATATCCTTCTAACCTAATTTTTGGCTTCAAATGGATAAAAGGAGATATATCTGGATCAACATGGAGATAAATAAAGCTGCAAGCATTGTAATACTATTAAATAGTATATGAAAGTTTTTATATTCCATAGTTTAAAATAGGGTACCCTCTAAATCAGATACTCCTCCAACTCTTTGTAGCTGAGGCTGACTTTGAACTGAACTTCTTGTCTCTCCTGCCCAAGTGCTGGGGATATAGGCATGTGCCACCATGTCTAGCCCCATTTTTCTTAACTTAGATAAGAGTAAACCTTATCCTACATTTATGCTTTGCCTTTATAGCCAGAATTTCTTTATTGTTCCATTTGATAATCCACAAAATAAGTGAACTTCATGCCCTACTCAATACAACAGAGACATTGCATTTCTGTGTGTCCATAGGAAGTCTCAATTTAAGGAATAAACTTTTCCATAATTTTTCACTGTGTGTGTTTGTCATGAATATATCTGATTATTATTCTTCCTATGATAAAGAGATGCTCACAATAACAATTAAGGTACTTTGCTGTATCTCTTCAGGTTACCTCGTTGGAAATGACTAGCTTTGCACAGCCTCTTTGTCCATCCAGTTCTTCACTGTGCTACCTTTCAGTATCTCACGAGGCCTGCCATTCCTATCATGAGGATGCCTGGGAGATCTGATTTCCCACCATCACTGTTTCCTGAGGCATGTCTCTTAGTTCGTATGTAAGTTAAGACTTCATCCCGTTCATTATTCTGTAACTAAATGATCACTTTTCAGGTATCATAATTTCACCTCATGTTTTGATTACCAACAGACTGTGAAACTTACTCATGAATTATTTTGAAGTCTCAGAGTTGTATATTTGTAAAAACATTTACTTTCAGTCATTTTTTTCAGAAAAAAATTGTAGAGATTTAAGATAAAACTAGTTTGCATAGACGCACATGAAGACATGCATACATATTTCTACACTTGCTCTCATGAAAGCTTTGTTTGCTCTTTGAAATTTTTTATGAGCTGATGCATTCTTACAAAACTCTTTTATAGGTTTAATATATGTATTATGAGGAATAGTATTTTAAAATGTTTGTATTATAAAGGAGATTCAGAAGGAAAAGTCTTGTAGAATATTAATATTTTAATACATTCTTTCATCTAGATCATATCCAGAGAAGAAAAATAAAATCATTACAAAAATAACACACCATACACACTATTGGAAGAGAAAGTAACTTTAGGTTACATAGAATATGCTATTACAACTAAAAGCACTGTAACAAATGAAATCATGTGACTACAATTGAAATATGCATGTTTGATTACTTTACCTTTTAAATTGATTTAATAAATAGATGTGAAAGTATAGGATACAAATACAATAAAGAGACAGAAAAGAAATTAAGTCAAAAGGAGATACATAATCAAGAAATAAGATATTCTGTTGCAAACTCATGGTTAAATATACTAAAAATTCTTGCCATGTATAATGTATATATTTTGTCTACTTGTATTATGTGAAATGAGATGAAAATACTTTAACTGTAACTTTATAAATTTTATTTTTATTCTTCCATGTGCTGATATCCAATTAGAGCTGCACCATTAGTTGAACATGCTTTCTTTATTTCAGCTTTCTTTATTCCATTGCATGTTTCTAGGTTCTTTATTTAAAAAAAATAGGTTTCCATGGGTGTGTGAATTAACCTCTGAGTCTTCAATTTGAATCCATTGCTCCAACTGTCTGTTTTATTTTTTCAATACCACATGTTTTTCATTAGTCTAGCTCTGTAGTATAGCTTAAAATCAAGGGTGGTAATATCTCTAGATTGAGCATCCTGCACAAAACTCAAGTCCAAGTGGATCAAACACATTATCATAAACCCAGATACATTGAACCTGATAGAGAAAATAGGAAATAGCCTTGAAAACACTGGAACAGGAGACATGTTCCTGAACAGAACACCAATAGCACAAGCACTAAGATCCACAATTAATAAGTGGAACCTCATGAAATTGAAAAGCTTCTGTAAGGCAGAGGACACTGTCAAAAGGATAAAATGATAGCCTACAGAATGGGAAAAGTACTTCACCAACTTCACATCTAAGAGAGGACTGATTTCCAAAATATATGAAGAACTAAAGGAACTAGACATCAACTAACCAAACAATCCAATTTAGAAATGGAGAATTCGCAACAGAAGACTCTCAAATGGCAGAGAAGCACTTAAAAAAATGTTCACCATCCTTAGACACCAGGGAAATGAAAATCAAAATGACATTGAGATCCATCTTATACCTGTCAGAATGGCTAAGATCAAAATCACAAGCAACAGCTCACGATGGCAAGGATGTGACACAACCAGAACACTCGTCCATTGCTGGTGGGAGTGCAAACTTGTACAGCTAATTTGGAAAGCAATGTGGTGGTTTCTCAGGAAAATTGGGAATTGATCTACTTCATGACCAAGCTATACCACTCCTGGGCATATACCCAAAGAAGCTCAATCTTTCCTCAATGACACTTGTTCAACTATCTTCATAACAATATTACTCATAATAGCCAGAAACTGCAAGCAACCTAGATGCCCCTCATCTGAAGAATGGATTAAAAAAATATGTGGTATATTTATGCAGTAGAGTATCACTTATCTGTTAAACAATGACATCATGAAATTTGCCAGCAAATGGATGGAGCTAGAAAATATCATCCTGAATGAAGTAACCCAGAACCAGAAAGACTAACATGGTGTGTCCTCACTTATAAGTGGACATTACCTGTTAAGTATAGGATAATCATGCTACAATCCACAGACCCAGAGAGTCTGAATAACAAGAAGGGCTCAAGTGGGGCTGCATAGATCGCCCTGAGAAGAGGAAATAGAATTGATTTTGAGTGTGGACTGGGAACTGGTGGGATGGGAACAGAAGTGATACCTTATGATTGTGCCGCTTGGTGTCCTTGTGGGAATACCAACAATGGGAGGGTGTGTGTGTCAGGGCCGAACATGTCTCTTACTCTTGCCTGCACTTGGGACCTTGGGACCTTTCTCCTCCTACTTTGTTGTCTGGTCCAGTCTTGTTATGAGGGGTTGTTCAGTGCCCAGTCTTCTTTTTTTTTTTTTTTTGGTTGGGGGTGGGGGGCTGAGACAGAGTTTCTCTGTGTAGCTTTGCGCCTTTCCTGAACCTCACTCTGTAGCCCAGATGGGCCTTGAACTCACAGAGATCCACCTGCCTCTGCCTCCCGAGTGCTGGGATTAAGGGCGTGCACCACCACTGCCCACCTTGCCCAGTCTTTTTATTAGGTCATGTTCAGTGAATATCTCTGTGACAACCCCTTTTGTTTTAACCAAGAGGAATGGATCTGGGAGATGGGAGTTGCGAGCAGTGAAGTGGAGTGGGAGGGGAAACTGGGATGATGACATAATGTATGAGAGAGTATAAAAGTTTTTTTTTTTTTTCTAAAAACAACTAAAATTGATTTTGCAAAAATAAAACTTATCTTCTAAATAAACTCAGGGATACAAAGTTCCAAGTCTACTTAAACAGTGGCTACTTAAAGTAAACTTCAAAAATCAGTAGAGAGAAAATGTTGCATCATCTAGAGTCTGGTTCTCACTATTGAGTAGGGCAATAGATGATGTATTTTCAATGAAATTTAAAAGGTGGTTTGAAGCAGAGCCCAGGCATTTCTAGTGATTCTGGACTCTCACCATGGAGACACATTATCTCTTGTAAAAAGTGAAACAATGCAGTGATTTCAGCATCACCGAAACTGTGCCCACTCCATATCCAGCCCCAGAAGGAGACACAATCTCGTCAGTTGTTCTGTCAAAGCCACCTTTGCTGACATTTGTCTTCACACGTTTTTTTCTTCGTATACTCTCTGCTCGGTAATTAATTTTTTACCCAGTGTTTTTAATATTTTATGTTTGGAGGAAAATCACATAAAGCATATTTTCTTTTTCTATAATTATGGCAGGGTTAACCTCCTAAATATTTAAAAACCAGAATAGTCTACATTATATTTCCCAAAAGTCCTGAGAAAGATGCACATTGCAAACATTTTTTTTTTTTCATTTTTAAAGCTATGTAACAAGATTAGATATCCTGGAGTCTTATACTTATTTGATAAATCAGGTACCCATGATATTCAACCACAAGACTGCCTGATTTGCTGTAAAAGGAGAAAAGGTCAGAGTAAATGACCCATGTTTGAAATGTTTATCTGCATGCAACCTTGCATATTACCATTACCATTCTTCACTTCAGAGGATGGGAATAGTACATTTACATACCCTGAAGAAAAGTATTCATTGGCTGCTAGCAATGATAGCTAGTGCCTTAGTGTTAATACTGAAACGAGGCATGTGTAGCTATAGGAAATGAAATGTTAATACATGAGTTCTCTTTTCATAGAGAATACTTAGAAACAGAGTACCAACAGGGTTTTCATGGCTTCATGGTGATTTAATTCAAGAAAGTCCTATGACACTAATGAAATTACAGTCCTTCATAATGAAAATAAAACCATGAATAATCCCTTCAGTTTTCTTTCTATTTATCCCTTGTACATGAATGTAAGTCACATATATACAAAAATAACAGGCATTTGAATCCTTACATATGTATGTATGCTTATGGACAAGAACACATTTGCCATTGTGTATGTGTACATGTGAGTGCATAGAATATATAAACATGCAATAACTTGCCTGAGTTCTTTGATGCTGAAATACGTGTGTGTGTGTGTGTGTGTGTGTGTGTGTGTGTGTGTGTGTGTGTATTTGTAAGTTATTCTTTGGAGTGTATATGACTATAACAATTTTATTGGAAATCTGACTAGAGCACAATATTTTTCCTAACCTAGGATGTACTCAGCAAAGCAGTCGAAAAGAGTAACCTGAGCAAAAAGATAGATTCAGGAAGAATAATACATTGCTGTCCATGGTGATGTTTGAGTTAGCATTTCTTTCTTTCTTTCTTTTTTTTTTTTTTGTATTCAGACCTGGACTCAGTTTACATTTATGGCAGAATATATAACAGATATGTGTATGCACACATACACACATATTTGTGTGTGTACATTTCTATTAAATCTTTCATTTCTATTTCCTTCTGAAAACAAAATTATTTGAAATTCTGGTACAAACAGAAATTTGAGAGACACAGGCATTTGAAGGAGTTATTTAATTTGGTTTTGGGCTTTCCAGAATTAGCTCTTTATTCTGATTAAGTTTAAAGATTCTAATAGCTCCATTCCCCAATGGTAAGGAGAACACTGAAGTCCATGGAGCAGTTTGGCAGTAGAGTCATACAGAATTTTCCCTTGGATGCTTCAAGTCAACCACTTACAGGAAGCAAAGAGCTGTGTGACACAGTATATACTTTCAAGTATTTTTGGAAAACAAACAAACATAATGATGCTGATTGACTTTTCTTAATGTTGCTGGACAAAGTGATGAAAAAAAAAAGAATGAGTGTATTGATTCAAATTACTATCTTAAGTGCTATATAAATGACCTGAAGGCATTTAAGCATGACCTGAAGAAGCCCCATATTTCCTGTAGCACAAGTAATTGATCAAAATCAAGCACAAAGTCTCTTTGTTTTTCTGAAAATGGCTGAATTACAGTGCATTTTTTGAGTTCCCAGACTTATAGAGAATCTATTAGTAAAACAGAGACACTTAGTGGGAAAGAAATGAGCTAGTGTAAGGTAAAATGTAAATGTGTGAAGATGCTTATGAAATTAGGAATAATGAATTTCCAATTTCTAATGTATCAGCCAGTTGAGAAGGTCTCCATATTGTCATTGGAAATGACCTTCCCACCCAAATAGAAGTAGACTTCTACACCATCAAATACCAACCTGTAATCCACAAGAAGAGAGGCCCTATCATCTGCAAGTGAAGAGATTAATCTTATACTATCTCATATATAGTAGTGGCCTCCTAAAATACATACTCCATGATACATGTGTGGAGTTCCCCCTCTCTCTTTTTTTTTTTTTTTTATTTGTGAGTTCTGAGTACTGGATTCATATGTTAAGAACTAGCATCAAGTACCTTTTCTGAGTGAACTTGTCCTTTAATTTTCTTTTAATGTTATAAATAAACTATGTCTAATAAGACCTCTAAAAGTGAGACATAAAATATGTTCCATGACATAGTATATTAGGAAAAAATGAATAATGAGATAGTTACATAGACAGAAGACATTAAACATGTCTAAACCTGATGCAAGGGAAACTCCCACAAATCTACAAGGATGATCCCAGCTAAGACTTCTAGCAATAGTGGATAGGTAGCCTGAACTAGCCATCTCTTGTGACCAGATGGTTGATTACCTCTATTGTCATCAGAGAGGCTTCATTCTGCAACTGATAGAAACAGATGCAGAGACCCACAGTCAAACATTATGCTGAACTTGAGGAATCCTGCTGAAGAGAGGGAGGAAGGGTTATAGGAGCCAGAGATGTCAAGGAAATCACAAGGAAATGCAAAGAAACAACAAATTTGGCTCATAGGAGCTCACAGAGACCGAACCAGCAATCAGGGAGCCTGAATGGGACTGACCTAGCCCCCCTCTACATATATGTGACAGTTGTGTAGCTTGATCTACTTGTGGGACTCCTACCAGTGGGAGCAGGACCTGTCTTTAAATGCTCTGACTGGCTTTTGGCAACCTATTCCTCATACCAGATTGCCTTTCCCTGCCTTAATACAAGGGTAAGTGCTTAGTCTTACTGCCACTTAATTCACCATAATTTATTGATTCCCATGGGAAGCCTGCTCCTTTCTGAACAGAAACAGAGAAAGACTAGGTTGGAGGGGCACTGGGAGGAGAAACGGGGGAGGGAAAAGGGGGAGCAACTGCTGTAGGGCTGTAAAAAATAAATTAATTAAATTTAAAAACTAAAATAAAACAATATCTAAGAAATATGTTTGTCTTAGGGTTACTATTACTGTGATGGAACACCATAACCAAAGAAATTTGGGAAAGTTTATTTGGTTTATTTAGTTTATACTTCCTTACTATATTTCATCTTCAGAGAAAGCCAGGACAGGGAATCAAGCATCGAGGAAACTGGAGACAGGAGCCATGGTAGTTTGAATCTAAATGGACACCATAATCTCAAAGAAGTGGAACTATTAAGAGGTGCAGTTTTGTTGGAGTGGGTATGGCCTTGGTAGAGGAAGTGTGTCACTGTGGGGGTGGGCTTTTAGGCTTTCTGTGCTCAGGATACTGCCCAGTCTCTCAGTTGACTTCCTGTTGGCTGCAAGAAGTAAGACTCTCAGCTACTACTCCAGCACCATGTTTGCCTACATGCTGTCACATTCCCCACCATCATGCTAGTGGACTGAACCTCTGAAACTGTAGGGAGCCACCATAATTAAATGAATTCCTTTATAAGAGTTGCCATTGTCATGGCATCTCTTTGCAGCAATAGAAACCCTAAGACAGGAGATGATGCAGAGGCCACGGAGGTGTTCCACTTCCAGGCTTGGTTCCCATGGCTAACTCAGGTTGCTTTTCTTATAGAAGCCAGAACCCACAGCCCAGGGGTTACCCAACCCACAATAGGTTGAATCCTTGCCCATCAATCACTAATTAAGAAAATGCCCAACAGGCTTGCCTATAGCCTTGATTTTATAGATGCATTTTCTCAACTGTGGTCCCCTACTTTCTGGTGGCTGTAACTTGTGTCAAGTAGACATAAAATTAGGACAGTGTTTGAGGGATGGAGAAAGTATTTTGTAAGACCTTGTCAAATCTACTGATTTATATTCAAAAGGAAAGGGCAACTCTGTTACTTTTTCAGTTTGAGAAGTTAGGACAGGATCTAGCTAGCCATTTGATGTATTGACTGAAACATGGATCAAATCAAGAACCACAGTAAGGGATTTGAACTTGTCAGACATACCTTGCCTTAATGCATACAAACAGATCCATGGTCTTAGCAAAACTGAAATGTCACCAAGAACAATCTACTGGGAGATTATTGTTGTATAAAGCATACATTTATGAGGAAATCTCTGGCTTCCTAAAGTGTTGTATTGGTTCCACTCTCTTGAAGCTATATCATATAGTAGAGTTGTAGCCACTGAATTGGCTAAAACTAAATGCAAAAATAGTAATTGTATCCTGGGGTCATGGAGTATATATTACCATAATGGAGAATACAACAGTTGGTATAATCTGACATTGAAAGTGCTATAACCTTGGTTACTAGATCATAATTTTCTTGAAAATTAAATAGATAGGAAATTCCTACTATCATTAGATCTTTAGCTAGTGGTGGTGAGTTATAAGCCAAATGTTAGGACTTTGGCTGGCTTGATCTTTAGTAGCTTTGTGCAAGTACTCTCATCCAGTTTAATTCATGTGGGCAGGAGCCTTGCCATGGCCTGAAAATATTTAAGCAGCCATCCACTCCCTCTGGATCCTACAAGTTTTCTTCTGACCTATACCAGGATGCCATTTGTACACCATACTCCAGAGTAAAATAACTGAATATATAGATTTTTTAAATAAGTGATAAATCACTATAAGCTGTTTCTTTTGGTTGGCAAAGCCAGCAATTCATTTCGTCTGTGCTACTTTGTAGGCATTTTACATGTCTGGTCCTATGTCCCAATTTAGATGGACTTGATCAACTTTTGTTTGGCTAAATTTTCATGTATATGTATTACACCGATAATGTTCTATGCATTGGATCATATAGTAAATAACAACAGTTGCTGTTATTTAATTTATATAATATTTACATATCACAGGATGGAAAATAATATTGACAACTTAATTGGGATGGTCAAGTTGAAGGAGAAACAGAGAGTGAGAGCAATGTAAGAAGTGTCTTGATAGAGGGAGCCATTATGAGGCTAGGGAGAAACCTAGTACCAGGGAAAATCCCAGGAAACTATGAGGATGACCCCAGCTAAGACTTCTAGCAATAGTGGAGAGGATGCCTGAACCGGCCTTCTCCTGTAATCAGACAGTAACTGATGGAAGCAGAGGCAGAGATCCATAGTCAAACATTTTGCCTAGCTCTCAGAGTTCTGTTAAAGAGAGAGAGAGGGAGGATGGTAGAAGCCAGAACCTCAAGATCATGACAGGAAACCCACAAAGAGCTGATCAAAGCTTGTGGGAGCTCACAGACTCTAGACCAACAGCTAGAGAGCCTGCAAGAACCAACCTAGGCACTCTGCATGTGTCATAGTTCTGTAGCTTGGTCTGTTTGTGGGGCCCCTAGTGATGGAACATGAACTGGCTTTGTGGAACCTACTCCTTATGGTTGGATGTCTTGCTTAGTCTTGATGCAGGGGAAGGAGCTTAGTCCTTGAATCTCATGGGAGGCCTTACCTTTTCTGAGGAGTGGATGGGGAAGTAGAAATAAGGTGAGGGGAGGAAAGAGGAGGAGATGAAGGGGGAAACTATGGTTGGTATGTAAAATAAATAAATAAAATTTAATAATAAAAAAATCAGAAACCTTCTACCTCAGTGAAAATTGGGTTTGTTTTGAGGAATGAAACATGCTATATATCCCATCTGAAAATAAAGATAAATTGTGGCAACTGACTTCTCTCATTTTTAGCAAAATGGCATGCTGTCTACCATAACTAGATTAGGAAGACAGTGTAGAAAACATTAGGTCTCAAACCTGGAACAAATGGCTGAGATGCCTATTAACACAACAAAGTGGATACTAGCTGCTAAGTTTCCCCAGTATCCCCCAGTTTCTACAGGTGACAGGGTCCCCTGGCTGGCATGCCTTGCACCCTACCCTGACTTTCCAGCCCAGGGGTTGGGCCGTCCTTCCCCCAGGTGTTCCTCCTTATGTTATCCAGCTACTTTGGCTACCCTGGTCCCTTTCGGCCTTTTGGCCTATTGCCCTCTTGGCCAATGCACCTTGCTCCCTCTCTCCTTCCCCTCACTGCTTTCCTCACATGACCTGGCTCAGTCACTGGCCATGTTTACTCTGGACCCTTCCAGATGCTTTTGGCTATGCACTACCTCATAGCTACAATAAACCTCTTCCACCATACCCAGGAGCAGTCATGTAGTCATGTCTTCCTTTTATTTTATTGTATTTTCATTCATCTCACATCCTCATTTGAATGTGTTTATCTGAACCAATGACAGTTGAAGTACCAGTGGCAGATAGGGATGCTTCTTGTCACCTATGGCACATTTCCACAGATAAATAACTGTGCACTCCTTCAGAATTTTGAAACAAGATTTTGTATTATTTACAGACATGTATTCTCCTTTGGAGAAAGATGCTGCAGGATGCTTAAGGTCTTCACTTGAAACTGAATGATTAACTTCAGATGATTAACTTCCTATGACACTTGAACAACTTATCATAAATTGGTCTCCTCTGACTCCTAAAAACATTAACTTGGATAATTATGGTAGCATTTTATTCCCAAATGGAAGTTGCCTTCATCAAGCCAACTAAGCACAAGTCAGATAAAATGTAGAAAAAGTATTTCATAGTCCCTTCTACTCATTAGTTTCCTAAACCTGAGTCTGTGGACTTATGGAGAGTTCTCTCAGGAATAAAGTAAACTGTAGTTTCACATGGTTGTGTATGATTTGCATGTACTGCAGAAAAGCAAACAACCACAAAAATAGACATTCTGTCTCAGACTCTAATGAAAAACAGTGATGAGAAATCATCCCCTGGCCAAAATGTCAGCCAACTGTTCATTCAAGGTGTTGGAAGCATAACTAGTCAGATGTGTAATTAAGAAAATTACGCTCTTCTTTGTACTAAGACCACAAGATTGATAGATACCCTTTGTGCATAAAGAAATCAACAAGACCCCAACTATCATTGGCTCAGAGATGCATACATGCAAGCATGTTTAAAAGATTTCCCAAGGCAAAGTTTTTTATGAATTGGATTCCAGGCCATACTTTTCACCCAAGTATGTCTAATACAGAAAGGCACTCTGAGGCTATAGATGTCATGGTTCAACAGGTCTATGACTTGTGCCATGGAAAACTTTGTCACTGTCCAGAGGTTTCCAGCTTTGAAAATTGGCACAGTATTATGGATGGGGTTATTTACATTCTGACTAATTTCCAAAGAAATCTTGGGAGATAAGTTCATATGCAGAGACGGTGCCTTTTAATATCAATGCAAGGAGCTGTGAGAGAAAAGTCAAGGCAAAAATAGAAAGATTCTATGGATAAGGATGAACTGCTAATAGAACATATAGGAAGTTTGTGATACTGGCCACTGAAAGAATTGTGCACTTAGGGCATAGAACTGGGAGTATTCAAACTGGAGCTGACCTGAATGATTCCCTCCAGTTATCTAGCTTCCATGGTTCTGGAAAATAGTATACAAGCTACCAAGTGATGGAAGCAACTAAATAATCCTACCCATCTGTCACATCTACAAACCACAGTTACCAGCATGACAGGATATCGATAAGGATGCAGTAAGTGGCACACACACATCAGTGGCTACCAACAGCTGTCCAACTTGACATAATGTCCACCCAGAAGAAAAGAAATCATTACTGAAAATGAAAATCAAGCCAGTTTCCCATGGCTAGCCAGATCACAGACATTAGAAAGGAATATATAACTTTGCTAAATAAGCATAATTTCTAACTAAATTATAAATTTCAAACTTATAAACACTGGTAGTTCCTACCCTTCATCAAAGAAGCTTCTCTTTAAAGCCAGTGGAAACAATCACAGAAAATCCCAAATGGACCCAATTCAGAGATCAACAGATCTTGGGGATCCCAGTGTTCATGAATGCATCTATATCACAGCATCTGCATCTATGGCTCAGAGAACACAGAGGAAGATGGGGCAGAGCTACTCCAAGAGCCAGAATATAAGAGTCATCTGTGATATAGTCTGTCTTAGAAATGGCCGCATAAACACAATTAGAAAATGACAATATCAATAGATTTGTTAATTTTGAAGGAGAAAAATATCCTGGGGTCCCACTGATACACAAAGAACTATGAGCAGTTTAATGGTTGACTCTTGAGAGAAGGGGGGTGAGTCTTTTTCCAGGGGTGAACAACCCTTTCCTTGTTTGTCAAATGGCAGAGTGGTCATCCTTGAAACTATATACATACCAATAAAAATGAATGCAGTAGGCTATGTCTCCATATATTTATTCACACATACACACACACACACACACACACACACACACACACACACTGGTTTCTATATCAGTCTTTATAACTATGTACCCATGTGTCTCTATATATTTCTATGTTGCAATAATAGCAAAGAGGCTATTAACTTGAGAGTAGGGGGCATGGGAGAGGTTCAACGGAGGGTAACTGGGAGTTTCTAGAGGGATGAAATGGATTCTGGAAGGGATCAAATTCTATTTCAGTTAAATTCACACAAAAACAAGAAGTTCATGTGGATTTCAATCAGGAAATCTCAGTGACTGATACCTAGGATCTTTGAAGCACACTCTGTCACTGTGTACTCTGGACGCTAAATATATTTAGTAACAATGATTTATTACGTGAATTTCTGTATTTCCAAAGTTGAATCCCTCCTTGTTTTCATGTATCCTCCTTTTGAATGGCCATGTGTGACTTTTGCTTTTCCTACCATGTTATAGTGCAAGTATGTAATGTGTAGTTTTGAACTCTGTGACGGGCTCGCATCTGGGAGTTCAACCTGAATATCAGAGTATACTTTGGACCTGGCCTCTTGAGCAATACTGAGATATTAAGACTTGGCCCAAATATATATGTTTGGGAAACCATACAGAACAGATGATAAAGATGGAGATTCATTAAATGTCCATTTGGGCTAAATAAAAACCAAAACAAAATAGCTTAAAATTTTAAATGTAAAAATACAAATTAAAAATAAAATAACAGAATAAAATAGAAAATACTGTGCCATTGTTCTTTCTTTCTAGTTAGAATGAATGTGGCTTCCTCAACCCCACCCCCCAGGTTATCTTTTGTAGCTGGCTGTCTAGGCAGAGATGGGACAGCTATTCTTAATCACTAAACAAATTCCAGCCATATGTTCTCCTTGCTGAGAGGAGTTTCTATGTCTGATACACACACACACACACTACACACACACCTCTGTAGTGTAGTGTGTGTGTGTGTGTGTGTGTGTAGTGTGTAGTGTGTGTGTGACAGTGTGTGTGTGTGTGTAGTGTGTGTGTGATAGTGTGTGTGTGTGATAGTGTGTGTGTGTGTGTGATAGTGTGATAGTGTGATAGTGTGTGTGTGTGTGTGTGTGTGTGTGTGTGTGTGCGTGTGTGTGTTTTCAAAACATGATTTCTTTGGTTTTGGTGCCTGTCTGGCTCTATAAACCAGGCTAGCCTCGAACTCACAGAGATCTGCCTGGCTCTGCCTCCCAAGTGTTCCCAGGATCAACAGTGTGTGCCACCATGGGCCAGCAAACATTGTATTTGTTCTTAGAGAAGGAAATTAGCCTTTTCGAAGGTAAAGCTTTAATACTATGGTTTGGATTTGGAATGACTCTTAAACAAGATGTGTTAAGTGCTAATTCTGTACCTTAGCACTATGAGAGGTGGTAGAAATTTTAAAAGATAGGCACAGTGAGAGTCGTCCTGTCTCTAGGGTATGTTCTCATAAGGGATACTGGGATTAAAGCTCATTTCTCTTTTTATTTCTTTTATATCCCACCCATGGATTGAATATATTGCTGTGCTAGGCACATTCCACAATGATGTATTTCCTCATTACAGACCCAAAAATAATTGGACAACCAATCATGAACCAAATCTCCTAAAACTGGGAAACAAATAAGTTTTGTCTCATATAAGCTGATTATCACAAATATTTGCATCAGTAACAGAAACCTGACTAACTCAGAAAGTTCATCTAAATTAGTTCATAAAAGTCAATATGTTTGTTAATGGTCAAAAGTCCACAATGGCACTAATGGAAGAGAGTGGAAACTACAAAGTGGACTAGATAAGGTCAGTAGTTGAATGTACTCAAATGATATTTTATTACTATTATTTTTCCCCTTTCTGTGCTTCATGGCTGTTTAGGATGAACAATCTGTGATGTAATTTCTTGCCATTGGACTCATAAAAAATCAACACCAACCAACCTTTGACTGAAAACGTTCACACTAAAGAAAACCAAACATTTCCTCTTAATAGACTGGCTATTTCAGGTGTTTTGTTATTAGCTGACTATTAAGGTGCATGTATCATTCAATATTCTGTTCTATACACTACATATTTCAAATTTGAACTTTAAAAGTTGAAGCCTCTTATTTGAAATTTTAATTTTATATATTTAGGTGTAGCTGAGATTCTTACACATATAACTTCCTTTCCCAATACTTATTTGCTGAAGACTTAACATTCTAGTTTCTTTGCTTTAAGACCCAGGCAAGAGGCCACCCTTAATTAGTTACTGTACTTTTTGTTCTCAGAAGCCATATATATTAGGGTAGCAACTTATCAAACCATAACTTCATAAGTCTGCCTGATTTTCTGAATGTCCTATTTTCTTCTTTCTATATTTTTTGTTTAAAGATACTTTCCATAACACATCGAGGTTCCTCAACATCTGGGACTTCCTTTCTCTTTCCCTAAAGCCTCTCTTCCCGCCAAGAGGTTTCTTGTCCCCCTGGTCTCTGACCTCTGTGTCAGCCTAAATGAAATGGCTTTTTGCTTTCTCTATTTTATCCTCCTCCTCAGGCAGCTGTTCAGGTGTCTGTGGGCAGCTCAGGATGATTTTCTTTTAATTTATGATAAAATTGTCCTAAAGCCTGAAAATTCTGCATATTTGAAGTATACTTGTGTACATGTTTATAATAGTCTCATCATAAATATTTAAAGATATGAATACTGCCAAAAATCACATAAAGCAATAGCAAATATTTTCTGTTTTCAGGGTCATATAATTTTTATTCTCAATATTTACCTCTGGTATATTAGTTTCTAGACTATCAAATGATATAAACACACACACAAACTTTATGACAGTCCTTTGAAAAGCTTACACTTACAAAATTATCTATAGAATTGGATTTGCTGAAAGATGCAGTTTTCAACTCATCCTAGATCATTTAAAGATGTCTTGAACTTGAGTCTGTATCTGGACATAGAAAAATCTGTTTAATTTTTTAGGAGAGAGGGGGAGAGTAAGTGTTAGAAAAATTTGCCATGTAATGCTGTTATTACAACGTATCCTCTACCCCAATGTGTCCATGTGTGTGCGTGTGTGTGCGTGTGTGTGTGTGTGTGTGTGTGTGTGTGTGTATGTGTGTATGTGTGTTTAGGTGTTAAGTGATCTACCACTCAGTCATCTCTGAAGCCTCACTAAGTTTATGGTGCCTGAAGTACACAACCTTTTTTTGCACTTTGATGTGCTGATAATGTTGCCAAGTTCCTAGAGTGGGTGAAGCTGGCACTCCAAATTCAGGAAGAATTTTTCACATAATGCCCTAGGATTATCCATGTAAAAATGGAAAAGGCTGAACTTCCAAATATTTGTGAGAGATGGCAGATTATAGGATAGGTAAATTGTTCTTGGCACCTGGACTATTTACCTCCCCAGCTGAGAGGATCATTGCACTAGAAATGCTTTTCCAGCGGCTAGGTGGAAACTTCATGGAGAGCTGTAGCAGTTGGTGAAGTGGATGATTACATTCAGCTGTGAGAATCAGACACCTTGTTCGTCTCTGGATAAAATAGTTATGCTCTTCCTTTTCTTCAAATAATTACAAGAGTAAGATTATGTCAATGGCTCAGGAGTCAGGGATGAGGCTTCTGCAGTTTTCTTAGGTTTCTTTTTAACCTAACACTAAATTCAGATTGCTTGAGTTCTAGTCATCAAGTTTATATTCTATGTAGGAAATATGAACATCAGGGAGAAAGAAGATTCTGATACTATTAATACACCTAATTTACCTGATTTCCCTGCTAGCAGCTTTGTGTTACATGTCCATAAAGGAAACATGGAAAAAATGTGTCTGTAAGCCTCATAATTTAGTCCAGTTTTAATTTTTGATGTGATTAGCCAGTTCTTGAGAGAATTCCATTCACCTCATTTGCAATGTGCAATTTTCTTTACACAAGAAAGCATCATCCAGGTTGATTTATCACCACTTCTTTGCTTCATTGTATTCTCCTTTAGATTTCCAGGTCAGCTAATTTTTTAATTTTACATTGACACATTATTGATAATGTACCATCATGGAGAAATGCATATGACAAAATCTTATGAATTTGTTACAAAATACTTTTCAAAATTTGTGAATAAATCTTAAGGTAAAATGTTATCTAGTAAAATTTAGATTAAGCAGAAAGAGACCACATTCTTATTTCTAATATATATGGTAAAGTGCTCTTAACACCTGTGAAGTAAAGTTTAAGGTACACAAAGAAAAAATTATTCATTTTGAGGAAAAAAACTCAAAAAAGAATTTTTACATAAAATTCAATGTAGTTATTATAATATTTTACTTTATTTATTGAACTTTGCAATGTTATACTTAAAACTCTGAATCCAAAATTCATAACCTTGATGACAAAATACAGATCAATGCTACAGTGTTTAGAAATACAGGCACCCCCCCAAACTAAACAATACCAAATCAATAGCAAACAGAAACAAACCAAATCAGAGCAGATAAAAAAAAATAGACCTAATTAAGCCAAATCTACCATAAAATGCTAGAATCCAGAACAATCCAGAATTTCTTACACGTGCAATTAGCTGTAAAAGGCAACACACAAAAGGGAAATTGATAGATTTAGTTTGTAACAAGGGCTGCGTAACCTATGAGATGAATGGAAGAGAGCAAAATAGAAGGCACAAGCTTGGGTGAGCAGAGAAAAGGTGGTTTGTGTGCAGTATTACAGCTTCTGCTATGATTTTTTAAATTGCCAGGATCTTAAAATTATAAAACTATAGTAAATGTCTTCTACCATATATTTACTTTTTGTCTGAAACTTCCGAATATGAAACAATTTAAAATCTTCCCTGTTTCTTTATGGATTTTTATAGCTCTGGATCTTCAGGCAATGACCTACGTGTAAAGCAAAACAAGCACTCTACCACTGTGCTGAATCCCCAGCCCTTTCTTATTGTCTTTAAGCAAAGTTATCAACCATCAATCTCATTTATAGCTGATATGTAGACTTCATTTATTCAGAGGACTTGTTATTGAATCAGATGGAAAATGTATGAATGGCAAATGCATGAGAACAACTTCATGTTCACTACAAGAACAGATCCTTTTCCTCCATAGCTCTTTCCTGGTCTGTAAACTACTATCTCTCCCTGGTGTCCAGCTCACTCTTTCATGACATGTTGAAAATTCTTTCTCATGTCCAAATTTTGTGATGTGATATACATATGCATTTGTGTATTTAAGAAAACATAATGTGCACCAAAATATTATATGTTCTTTTATAGTATTTTTAGAACATATATAAGGTTTTCTTGCATATTTTCTAAGGTACTATTTTGTTTTAAATAATTTATATTAAAGGTTAGTTTTAATTTAAATAATTTATATTCAAGCTTTGATTTTTCTATGTGTATTTACTTTACCACTCTATAATTCTAGTCAAATCATTTCAAATAATTTTGCTCTTATTTTTTTTATTTTCAGTATTTTAAGTATTTGATAAAATAAACAGGCAAGTTAAAACTGTAGCAGAAGTTTTATTTTAGCTAGTAAGATTTGTTGAGGATATTTCCTCCTCTATAATGAGTATTACTGTCTTATTTTTTTTTTAAATGGGGTGACTGAAGGAGAGTAGGCTTGTATGGGGAGAAGTTCTCAGTTGCATTTCATTTATCAATGTGAATTATTTAAATGACATCACTACAATATGCTATTATTATAGGTCTTGAAAACTGGAATGGCAGTATCACAAAAGTTTTTATTATTTAGAATTATTTGGGGTATTTTGGATGTTTTATATCCCTATATGAAATTTAGCACTAGTTTTTCAATTCTTGTGAATAGTTCTTTTGGAGTTTTTATGGCAATTACAATGAATCAATGGATTGCTCTTGGTAGGGTGGCCATTTTCACAGTATTGGTACTACTAATCCATGACCATGGAAGGACTTTGCATCTTCTGCTGTCTTCTTCAGTCTCTTTCTTCAATGTCTTAAAGTTTTCATCATGTGAGTCTTTTACTTCCTTGGTTTAATGTATTCCATGGAATTTTTTGAGGCTATTGAAAGGCATCATTATTACGTTTTATTCTCAGCATGTTTTTTGGATACTGCTGATTGTTGTGTATTATTTTTGCATATTGCCAGTTTGTGGAACATGCTTTTCAAGCTAGGAATAGTCTTTAGGCCTTCTATGTATAGAACTAACATTTGAAATATGGATACATTGACTCCTTACTTTCCATTTGATATTCCTTTATCATTCGATGTTATGAGTCTTGAACTAGGTACTTGCATGTAGAAAAATGAAAGTGGATACTACTTTTGCACTCTGCACAGACCTCAACTCTCAATGCATCAAGGACCTCAACTTAGGACCTGACACTCTGAATCTGATAGTAGAGAATAGAGAAACGTATTTCAACTCATTGGCATGTAAAAAGAACTTCCTGAAGAGTATCCTGATAGATTCAACATTAAGACCAACAACTATTAAATGGTTTTATGAAACCAAAAAGTTTCTGTACAGCAAAGGGCATCATCATTCAAGTAAAAGTAGCCTACAGAAATGGAAAAACTTATTACTTATACATCTAACAAAGCATTAGTAGTTAGAATACACATATAACTCAGAAAATTAAACAAAGTCAGCAACACAATTAAAAAAAGAAACATGGGACCAAATGAAGAGTTTTTAAAAAATGAAATGCCAATGGCAGAGAAATATTTTTTTTAATGCTCACTATTCCCAGGTATCAGGGAAATGTAATTTAAAAATAGTTAAAACTTTGTCTTATCCCCTATCAGAGTAGCAATGATTAAAAAATATATGAGAAATACTAACAGTGGTATTCAGAGAGAGAAACATGTAACCACCTGTGGGAACACAGAATGGTTCAGCGAGTAGGAAAATAAATGTGGAGATTTCTGAAAAATCAGAGCTGGAGATGTGGCTCAGTGGTTTTGAGAACTAGTTGCTCTTGCATAAGACTGTGACAAAACACTTATTCACACAAAATAATAAGATAAATAGATCTTTAAAAATCTAGACATAGATCAATGACAATGATCCAGCAAAACCACTGAAGCATAAATAAATAGCACCTTATATTCTTATAGTTCATCTACTTGCTAGTTCTTGTTCATTGCTGCTCTATTCACTATAGGTAGAAATGGAGCAACCAAGATGTCCAACAACTGATGAATGATTAATGAAAATGTAATATATGAATATTATTCAAATGCAAAAAATGAATTTCAAAGATAAATGAGTGAAGCTAGAAACAATTATTCTGACTGTTGTAACCTAGATAGGGACATTAAGATGTCAAGATTTTGAGGATGACCTTGAACTACTGATCCTCCAGATTCCAAATCCCACGTGCTGTGCAAGTTAGGGAAAAATTCTACCTGCTAATCTGGAGCCCCCATTCTTAATGTCTTTTTAAAATTTCATGAGTCTTTGAACTATTTTGTGTGATTAAGTTTCATCATTGTTCATTTTTCTTTTTAACAAGGTAAGTACATGGCCCCATGAATTTTCTACTTTATTAGGACATGAAATCAGTATGTAGTCAGTAGAGTTAGAGCTTTAAAGCCAAGCAGTAATGTTACACACCTTTAATCCTATCACTTGAGGGCAATAACAGGCTGATCTCTGAATTCCAGGGCACCCTGGTCTATAGAGGGAGTTTGAGGATGGCTGGGGATACACAGAAAAAAAAAATGGGTTTCTGAAAAACAAAAATAAATAGAAAGGAAGGAAGGAGTCAAGGAAGGAGGGAAGGAAAGAAAGATGAAAAGAAACAAAGGAAGAAAGCAGGAAAGGAGAACTTTGAAATTTGCTCTTTTCTTCACTAAAGATGCTCAAATTAATGCTATTACTTGAAGCTAGGTAATGGGTTTCATTTAGTTTCGTGATCACACAGGTAAACAGCCAGAATCCCATAAGCTATTCTGCTGCAAATTTATAATATTTTGTGATCTAAGTATAGTAAATGCACTTTAGTTTAAGATATTCTCAGTGCTTTAATGGTTTATCAGAATATACCTCTGCCTTGTTTCATAGAACATTAATATCACATTCTCAAATTTCTAACTCTATTTCACTTCTCACCTACATGTATCATAAGATGCAATACCATTTTGGTCAACAATATTCTGACTCTGTATACTTGTATTTTTTTTTAAATCAGTCCCATTAAATGTAAGGCTGAGACAATTTTACTCCCTTGGGGCTTTCATCTTCAGCTGTGAATTTATTTTTTTCCCAAATTTATTTTTATTAATTATTTGTTTCCCAGAACAATCATTTCCCCTCCCTCCTCTCCTCCCAGTCCATCACTGCCCCCCCCATCTTCCCTCTCTGCCCTCCCATCTGCTCCTACACCTTTCTCTTCAGAATAGGATATGCCTTCCATGTATATCAGCCAGTCATGTCATATCAAGTTGCAGTAAGAGGAGGCACTTCATTTCCTGTTGAGGCTGGATGTGGTAAACCACGTAGGAGGAAAAGGTCCCAAATGCAGCTAACAGGTCAGAGACAGCCCCTGTTCCCATCGTTAGGAATCCCACAGGAAGACAAACTATACAACTGTAACATATATGTGGAGGGCCTAGGTCAGTCCCATGCAGGCTCTTTGGTTGGTTATTCAGTCTCTGTGTGTCCCTTTGAGTCCAGGTCAATTAATTTTGTGGTTTTCTTGTGGTGTCCTTAGTCCCACCTCTTAACAATCACTCCTGTTCTTCCACAGGGTTCCTGGAAGGTCCACCTATGGTTTGGTGTGGGTCTCTGCATCTGTTTCCATTTGTTGCTGAGGGAAGTCTCTCTAAAGGCAATTGGACTAGGAATCAGTTTATGAGGATAGCAGAATATGTTAGGAAGTCATTTCGTTGACTTTTTTTCTCTTCTGTTAGTCATGATTGATTCTACCCTAGGTCTTTAGGTTGTCCCTCCTCTTGGTCCTAGCTCTCCAGGCTGTGTCCAAGGTGTGCTCCCTCTCATGGTATGGCTTCAAGCTGGACCAGTCATTGGTTGGCCATTACTATAATTTCTGTGCCACCAGTGTCCCAGAAAATTGTAGGTCAATCTTGTAGGCACAATGCAGGTCAAAAGTTATGTGACTGGTTTGGGGTCCCAGTCCTTGCACTTTAAGTCTTGCCTGCTTACAGAAGAACTTTAGTGACAATGATGATAGGTTTCACAATTTAATTATTTGAGGTTTGTGTTGATTCTGAAGGACACTTACAGATTGGGCAAGTTTTCATTTTTTAAGTTTTTGTTGTTTTTTTCTTGATATTTTAATATGTTCTTCTCTTTCATACTCTTTCCACTTTAAAAATGATATCCCTTGAATTTAACCTTCAGATTTATTTAATGTTTAACTTTAGCTTTCACTTCACTTATTGAAATATTTTCATGCTGCTCATTCCATAAATTTAGTGGAAATATTAATGGAAGCATTACATTTTATATTTGTTTTGTTTCTGTGTTCCAACACTCATTATTTAACTTATATACATAGGACTAACATGCTAAGATTTCATTCAGTCTAGGATTTTGTGTGTGTTATTTTTTTTAAGTGAGTTTTCCTCCTGATCGTCACCTTTCATCTTAAACAATTTACCAGATGCTAGAAACTCATTTGTTACCCACTGAATGCTAAAGACCTTCATATGCATATGCCAGTGGGCTTTATTATCTGACCATACAGCAAAATTGGGAGTACAGAGCATGAATGAACTTGATTTATAGTTAAGAGATTTTCTTTATTCCTTAAAAATTTAAAGCAGTTGATAAGCAATGAAAGGCTTTACCAATTTCTCTTCTCCTAGCATGTTTTTGGTGCTCAAATAGATTTTTACTCACCTGAATCCTCTTGACTAATATTTAAATGAATTATTCTTGGTAATTTTAAATTATTCCATAAATTTAATTTTTCAACAGCAAGTTATTATCACACATGGTGGTGCACACTTATTATCCAGCTACTGTAACAACATAGGCAGGATTGATTTTAAACTCAAGGTAAGCCTAAGATGGTACAGTTCAATTTTAGGATGGGCATTGCTACTCTAATTAATCTCTCACTTTTTTTTAAGTCCCTCATACACAAGCCTAGATTTTTGTTTCTAGATGATGACAAGTTGATGATCAGTATAAACCATTAAAGGTGTTCCTGATTTATTTTTCAACAAACCCATGTATACCCACTGAGAGAGAGAGAGAGAGAGAGAGAGAGAGAGAGAGAGAGTTAGTTTTATGTCTCTTCAAAGAAGACTCATGTGTTGAAGTCTTGGTCCCCAAATGATATATTCAGTCTCTGAGAGGTGAGTGGGTCATGAGAGCTGTGACCTAACCAATGGATCAATCCTTTGATGAATTCATAATATGATGGGACTGTTGGAAAGTGGTGAAAATATTAGGTAGAAATAGTGTACTTGGAAGAAACAATGAGCTGTGAAAATGTCCTGGGGAGAAAGGGATGTCTCATTTGTGCATTTTGCCTCAATTTATTTCTTATAGCTTAGTCTCTGACTTCTGTTGGGATGATGGGATGATATTTAAGCTCTGCTTGATATAATTACGGCTTTTGGTAGAGTTGTTCTGTTAGTTAGCCCTCTATTCCAAGAAACATATGTTCAATACAAGGCAGGAAGATGGCATACAACACAATAGAAGACTTCTAATTTAACTACACTAATTCAGCAACTCGCTTTCTACTTAAAGCTGCCAATGTTGAAACTCAACTTTTCCTGATTACACTTAGTAGTGTGGGAGGAACTTAGGCATGAAATTTTTTATGTTCTTTTTCTTCTTATGTTTGTGTGAAACCACATTAGGAAAACCATGTCAAGTCTATCGTTCTAAGTCAAAAGGCTTTAACTTGTTACTAATATGGTAATCTTATACCCTTTGACATCTCATTTGACTTATTTATAATAATGTTTATTATTCAGTATTTCCTAAATTATAACCAATATTTCCAAAGATGAATCCTGACATACACAACTTTCAAGTCTATAAGATTTTTGTTCACTTGCCAGATTTTTCAGTGATTGGACAGCCAATAATAACTTGAAAACTCAGTGTTGACAGAAGGTACTCTTAACTCATTGTGAAGAGTGTTTGTTGTTTTATCAGGATGTTTGATGATAGATGGATTTTTTTCATTTATTTGCTATAGATATCCCTTATAATGCTTATGAACTCATTTTTCTTATGAATTTTGATTTTTCATAGATGGTAATGACAAAATTATGTTTGTACACTTCTAAATAAAAATGTATCATTTCTCTGTTAATCTGCATACAAAAATCACTTTTATTTAATTTTAAAAATATTAAGTTATTAAATAGTTTATTGACTTCCTGGTAATGATATATAAACACTAATATAATACAAAAATAAAACTCTTAAATAAAATAATCTATTTTAATCAATGCTTTTAATATTTACAGTATATTATCTCTTTGCATATTTTTATTAGTTTTATGGTTCTGGAGAGCTTTAATATTGAATCCAACAATTATTACCCTTTCTGATATCCTTAAAATTATATTAAAAACTAATGCTTGACTTGAGTTAAATGTACTTAGATATTTTTTCTTTTATGTGCTGAATTTCATACATTTAATGTTTGGTGGATACAAAATTTTCATATTTGAGTATTAAGAAAGATTGAGATTGTCAATGACTCAGTGAATGAGGATGCTAACCAGCCTGATGACATGAGGTAGGAAGAAAGAACCCACTATCATAAGTTACCCTCTGACCTCAGCAGTTATGTCCTGGCATGCAATATAAACACACACTGCACACACACACACACACACACACACACACACACACACACACACACACACACACACGCACACACACACACACACACACAAACACTGATTAGATAGATTGATCGACAGATAGATAGATAGATAGATAGATAGATAGATGGATAAAGCAACTGAATAAATATTTTAAAAAGGTGTCCTAAGAATCTTTTCTAAGTATAGTCATAGAGATTAATTCATTATTTATTTAAACATTAAAATTGTTTACTGTTTACATTTATATTGATAACCCATGTATGGTTATATAATGCAGATGAAATTAAGAATGTATTTAATTTCTGAATTCACTTAACCCCGAATGTGTAAATGATGTGCACAAAGCTTTATTCTTGGACTTACAGACATGATATAAATAAACACAAACCACGTTAGTTCTGTAGTTTACATAGAATCAATTAATTCAGCATGATCTTAGTAGTAATAATCAAGCATGATTTAAATTTTCAATAGCACTTTCACGAGTACTATTAAAATATCTACCCCTTATGTCAACTTTAATTAAATATCAGAAAATAAGAAAATAAACAGGAATGTGAACTTAGAAATGTCTCCATCTGAACACAATACAATATTCCTGCCTCCTACATCAGTCAATATCATACCACATTAAACTCTGGGAAATAGTATAATGTTCTTTGATACAAAGTATACTTAAAATATAGATTTAAATTAATGTAAATGAATTTTAAACGGATTAAACTTTAAATGAACTTTGAATTAGAGTGTTTCAAAGCCACACAATCATTTGGCCTTCCTCTTTTTTAAAATCACATATTGCTAAATTATTAGAGAGAATAAAGTGACTGGAGCTATTTGGGTTTATGACACTTCTCTTGCATTTCTGTGAAATCAAGGAGAAAAAATACTAATTAATTCCATAAATTGACACTCATCAATTGGAAAAATAAATTATTAAAACAGATATTATATAAATGAATATATATTTTTTCATTTTTCAAATTACCTTTTTTATACCTACATTGCATTTGTGTCAAACTAGAAATGAAAGCTTCTCTATCATTTGAAATATCTTCAAGTCAAACAATATTTCCCCATATGCTTTCTAAGAAATGAAAATAAAAGTTTTAAACTGTACGTTTTTCTTAATAGTGTTGAAACATTCCTCTTCTACTTCGTTTTCTATAGTCAACACGATATTCTTTAACAATAGTTTATTCCTTGGAAGAAAATATTTCAATTCTTGCCGTAATCTTATTCTTTCCACATCTCAGTAGTGTAATGCACATACCCTGTGGATTTTGTGGCCAATTCTAAAAGTAATGAATAGAAGATGGTATTATGTGATAGAAGACCAATGTGTCCTCACCAAAACTCTGTGTGCATTCATTTTGTTTGTGTGTACTCTTTATATAACTACTTTTTAAAAAAGAATACAGATATTAATATAGCCTATTTTCTGTTGTTGCAGAAAGTTACCACAAGCTGTGTGGTATAAAGAAAAGAAATTCATTTTCCTACAGTTCTTAAATACTAAGAAATCTAATATCAATATGGTAGAGTCCAACAAAGGCCTTCTTGTTGTTCTTCCTATGGTGAAATATGAGAAAGTGAGAGAAAGTAAGAGACAGAAAGATCAGTTTGGAAACTTTAAATCTTTTCATAATCAAAATTAATCCATTTATGAGTTATAGCCTTTGAGAACTAAATACCCATGTCAGGCCCACTTCATAACTCCATTTCACTGGGAACTGATATAGATATAATCGAATCTGAGAAAATATTTGGATAGGTGACTATATTTTTTAATTAATCTAAACTAAATGGTCCAATTTTCTGTATGTAACTCATTAGAAAAGTTGGATGTCCGTTAAAGTTGTCCTGCTGATGTGAACTTGGCTCTTAGCAGAGTTGTTATGAGGCATTGTGTAGACAGGACAGTGTCCTGCTCTTACTACACTCTTCATTGTGTACAGCCATGGTTTTCAGTCTGTGTCTTACATGAGGATCCATACATTACATTTACTGAGGCCCGTGCTAGAAATATGGACTTAGAAATGACTTGTTCTTAGAGGCAGAAGGATAATACCCCATCAATCGAGTAGGATGATTTGAGACTAAAAGAAACCGTTAGTGTCTTAAATCATATCAGGGAAACCAGACCAAAATTTTGTAGGATATTCCAGACAAGCAGAAGGTACATCCTAGCACTCATACCTCACAAAAGAGTGGACATATAGGAATTAAAAAGATGATGGTCCCCCTAAATCTATCATCTGAAAACTGGTATATGCTTGAAGGATAGACAGACAGAGAAATGTGACTGTTCCTGAAGCTTTGGCTTAGATGCTATTGACAATATCTAGTAGATTTCTTTTCACTCGTGGACCTGTTTCTCATATCTTGTCCCTGCAGCTGACTGCATCTTCAGTCTCCACCATGATACCTGTAACAATGACTCCTTTTGTAGCAGGAATCTTAAAAGTTCTTATTAATAAAATCAAACCTGAGCCAAGTATTGGGGTGAATGCTGAAAGATCAGAGAAGCAGAAAAAGCCACAGCTTCCTCACCTCAACCATTCCTCAGATGATCTTGTTTCCTCAGACTGGAAGCCTCTGAGTTCTCATCCGAATGGGTCTCAGCTGAACTGATGCTAGAATCCTAAAAGCTTAACCAGCCAAATGCTGCTAGTTTCTGGTCTTCATGCCTTATATATCTTTCTACTTTCTGCCATCACTCCCTAGAATTAAAGGCTCACTTCTTGGAATTAAAGGTGTGAGTCTCAATATTTGGCTGTATCCTTGAACACACAGAGATCCAGGTAAATCTCTGCCTCTGGAATGCTAGGATTAAAGGCGTGTACTAGCACTGTCTAACCTCTATGTTTAATATTGTGGCTATTCTGTCTCTGACCCCAGATAAGTTTATTAGAGTGCACAATTTTTCAGAGAATACAATACCACCATGTCCTTTAATGGAACCGATTTAGTTTCCTTCCCATAGGAATATAGAACCTATAATCTTTTCTAGCAATCTTCTGAAACATCCTAAACTTAACTGTAGCCTCATTAACTTGTATTCTTTCTGTAACCACATAAATGTGTGCATACTTACTGTGTAACTTGTGATGTTACATGAGATTTATTCCTAATAATTAATAATGGAATAAAAGAAACTGCTTTTGTCTTTATCAGGATTACCAATGTAGATAGGATAATATGACAAACTGCTGCCTTTGAAACTGCTGTCCAAGTGAATTTACTGTTATTCATTATATTATGACATTGTGGAAAGACAAAACTGTGTGCATCTGTGCTCCTTTCACAGCATATTCACATATGCTTCTAAGTTAAAATTTCTACTGACAAAGTCTGTATGTTTTTATCATAAAATGTCAAAGATAATGACATTGTTATCTACCTGGAAATTAGATCTTTCTTCTAATACTGATCCCACAATAACAAGGCCTACAGATTAGTCAAGAAGAATATGTCAAAGCAATTAAAATGATAAAGGATTTTGGTGGTTTGGAAATATCACTTTGAAGACAGCATGATGAACATCATCTATAGACATGTAAAAATGCATATTCTTGAGCTCTACTTGACATCTGGAGAGAGGCTAAAACAATGTGTTTTCACAAATATTCCAGATAATGTTGTTACAAATTCAAGATTTGAAACTAGTGACTAGGTTGTTTCCAGGTTCTGGCTATTACAAACAATGCTGATATGAACATAGCTGAGCAAATGCCCTTGTGGTATGATTGAGCATTCCTTGGGTATATGCCCAAGAGTGCTACAGCTGGGTCTTGGGGGAGATGGATTCCCAATTTTCTCAGCAAGCGCCATATTGATTTCCAAAGTGGCTGTACAAACTTGGATTCCCACCAGCAGTGGAGGAGAGTACCCCTTGCTCCACATCCTCTCCAGCATAAGCTGTCTTCTGTGTTTTTGATCTTAGCCATTTTTACAGGTGAAAAATGCTGGGCAATTTGATGTCTAATTTCTTGAGTTCATTATATATTCTGGATATCAGCCCTCTGTCAGATGTGGGGTTGGTGAAGATCTTTTCCCATTCTGTAGGCTGTCGCTTTGTCTTGTTGACTGTTTCCTTTGCTTTACAAAAGCTTCTCAGTTTCAACAGGTCCCATTGATTGATTGTTTTTCTCAGTGTCTGTGCTACTGGTGTTATATTTAGAAAGTGCTCTCCTGTGCTAATGCGTTCAAGACTACTTCCTACTTTCTCTTCTATCAGGTTCAGAGTAACTGGATTTATGTTGAGGTCTTTGATCCACTTGGACTTAAGTTTTGTGCACGGTGACAGATATGGATCTATTTGCAGATGGAAGTGGATGCAGTTATCCTCGACCAGGCCCCAGGTGGAGCTCCAGGAGTCCAATTGTCGAAAAAGAGGAGGGACTGTAAGAGTCTAAATTTTTGAGACCAAGATTGGAAAAGCACGAATAGCCAAACAAATGGAAGCACATGAATTATGAACAAAAGGCTGTGGAGCCCCCAGCTGGATCAGGCCCTCTGGATAAGTGAGACAATTGAGTAGCTTGAACTGTTTCGGAGGCACCCAGTCAGTGGGATCTGGACCTGTCCTTAGTGCCTGAGCTGGCTGTTTGGAACCTTGGGCTTACACAGGGACATTTTGCTCAGCCTGGAAGGAGGGGACTGGACCTGCCTGTACTGAATCCACCAGGTTTAAATGAATCTCCAGGGGAGTCTTGGCCCTGGAGTAGATGGGAATGGAGGGGAGGGGCAGGAGGGAAGGTAGGGGCGGGGGCGGGAGGGGGGTTGTGTAAAATTTAAAAAAAAATGAAGAGCTGTTTGGACACAAAATTACCAAGGAAGTCTTTCCAGTAACAAGCACCCATTGTCCGTGGCACCCCTCTACACAGAGGAATTAGCAAGTTAGCTGCAACCTAGTGCTACCAGATCCAGTCTGTGGACCCTAGCCTGCACACAGTGAGAGGTAGAAACAAACAAACAAAAATGGCAGAGGAGAGAAGAATTTCCCAGGATTCTGATGACAGTTCATGCAAAGAATATCAACTCCATGGCTATTTCACCTGTTACTATTCTCTCATATCTTGCTTGCTAAGAATGAATCTGTTCCTGAAAATGTTAAGCACAGGCTGTAATCACTGTGTGAAACTAAGTCTTCCAATTCATAGTTAGTCTCTCACTGTTCTTCTTTAACATGTTAGGTTTTAGGATAATGATTTATTTAAAAGGGTTGCTTTATAATTTTAGACACATCATAGCATATAGGAACCTACTATGAATGCATCATTTAATTCTTCATGAATCTCAATTAATTGAAAATCACTGCTGCCGAGAAAAACAATGACATCATGAGGTTTGCAGGCGAATGGATGGAACTAGAAAATATAATCCTGAGTGAGGTAACCCAGCCTCAGAATGACAAATGTAGTATGTAGTCACTCATAAATGGATACTAGATATAAAGCAAAGGATAACCAAACTGAAGCCCACAGCTCCAGGGAGGCTAGCTAGTAAGAAGACCTTAGGAAAGAAACTAGTGACTAATTTATTAAACAGGTATGTTTCATATGTGCAAGAAAATATAAATACTGTGTAGTTAATCATAAAATACAAGCTTTTATTCTTCTCTAAACACCCCACTTAGTAAGTTACATAAAATTTCCAGTTCTAAAGGAATCATCATTTTATTCATTTACAATGGTCCTGATTATCCCTCAACTATGGATAATTTTATTTTCTCCCCTACAAAAAGCTAACACCGTGCTTAATTCTCCTGGCTTTATTTTCTTTTATCCATCTCCCTTTTTATTATTGTAAACTCTCCCCCACACCAAGTTTACATCTTTTTCCTATTCAGTATAGTAGTGCCATCCTCACACCATCATATATTCTTCTGTTATATTTTCAGATGTCAGATTCTAAGACTGTGGGTCTTATCTCTTCTGGCCTCTACTCTCAAGGTAGATGACACTGTTTATTTTATTTTTAAGGAGAGACAGGTGCTGCAGGCAGGGCTGCCTAAGGCTGCTGTTATTTTTCTTCCCCTGGGGGGGAAAAAAAATGATACTATTCAAACTTTTAAAGGATTCAAGAACTTTTATTCTTTCCTTTTGTACATTTTCAATCAAATAAATGTATTTAGAAGCTCAAAATATTTCTCTCTAAAAACATTTTAACTGCCAAAGACAGGACTAGGTTGTTAATAAAATTCCCATTCCAAATTCTAACTTGCACATGGATTAATTGCAATGCTGTAGGGAAGTCAATTAACGTGTAATTTTAAGATTTGGTTTCCTTATATGTAACACATTTGTTGTGAGGCTTGTGATGAATTTGGACTAAGCATTTAACTTCAAACTTTAGAAATGATTCTTCACAGAAATCATGGAATGTTCACTGTGTGAATATAAAACATTGTGACAAAGACCTCATAATTAACAGAATTCCAGAGGTAATATGGTGTCACAAATAAGCATTCCTTTGGCAGTGATTACTAAATGATATGCTATTTTTCTACTAGAAACTTTTAGTTCAGAAAATATTCTAAGGGATGATTAATACATAGAAATCTGGGGGAATATAAAAAATTGTTTTCTTATATAAATTACTGTAACATTTTGCCATATAAACTATGTAAACAAATATTCGAATACAAATAGAACCAATTTCACAACAATAAAGAAACACTGGTTACTTACCATAAGTAATTTGTGCATTTGGTTTTGTTCTTTAAATAAACCACTAGCTGGATAATATTATTGTACTAGTTTTACAGCTAAAAATTGAAGCACAGATAGAGAAAAATATTTGTCCAAAGTCACAAACTACAAATTATCAACAGAGATTCATGTTAGTGGCAGGTCTTTTAAGCTATCTATAAACTAAGTACCTGCTCTCAGGTGTGATGCACCAATAAACTAAACCGTGAAGACTGTGCTTTGTAAATATGTGAACTAAGGAATCATTTTTACACAACTTTCTCTGGATCTCCTAGACCACCGCTTCTCAATCTTCCTAATGCTGCAAAGGTTAGTACAGTTCCTCACGTTGCAGTGACCCCCATCCATAAAATTATTCTTGTAACTTCATGACAATTTTACTATGGTTATGAATCATAATTTAAGTATTTTTGGAGTCAGAGGTTTGCCAAAGTGGTTGCTATCCACAGGTTGAGCATTACTGTCCTATGGTCAGTACCCAAAATGTTAAACACACACACACACACACACACACACACACACACACACCTACTCATAAAAAGCACTCATTTGTCTTCATGATAGCATCTATGAGCAGGAAGACAATGGTAAGTCATGTGGGCAGCAACAATGCTAGTGTCAGTTTTCTTTAGTTTCTGCATGGATGTGAGCACTGCATTAATTTTTTTCCTTTTTCTTTTTTAAGGAAAATTAGCAGATTACAAAATCAGTCTTGTTACCATCACTATTGATTCAATGCTTTGGGCATCTTTTGGGAGGGCGATGGTCAATCTTTATTCCTGAACTTTAAAAAAGATCTTTATTGAGATGAGTTATATACATTGAAGTTCAAAAAATGATTGAAACTAAGGAAACAGAACTTGGGTATTTGCTTGACTGTTGGCATAAGAAAAAAGAGAAGAAAAGATGTGCTGATTTTCTTCCAAACTGTCTAATTCATTTTCTTTTCAAAAGAGGATAGACAAAGAAATGGGATGACTGCCTTGTCAAGAGCTATAAATGGATTGCTTGGCTGAAGTTTCTTCTTTTAAAACCTCTTTGAAATCTGCTAACAGAGAGAAAGATGTAGATAAACCCAAATAAAAGCAAACTAAGGACTGGCTTTCAGATTTACTTTTGCTATCCTTATGATGTACGCACTTTGGCACCAAGGTCTGTTTCCATGAACATGTCTCCCCATTAGCATTTCAAGGACTGTGGCAGACTGTAGCTTTGTGTTGATTTATGACTTTGAGCTCTTTGGAAATTGCTACTCTTTCCAAACATGCTGAAGATGCCTGTGAGACTTTCTTTGTGAGAATACTGACATGGAAATAAATCTGATTAATTTGGAGGAAAGAAGAGCCATGGTATCACATTCTAAGTGAGATTATAATATGAAAAAGAGAATTTAAAATAACACAGTACAAAGGACAGATATAGAAGAAGTCAACCAGACTCTGATTTCTGCTACTTAAGCTGGGAGGTTGAATTCATTTCAGTAGCTTTATATGTCATGACATGTAAGAAAATTTTTAAAAAATAGTAAGTATAAACATATGTCCAAAAACAGTCTCTCTGCCAGCAAAGTAGCATATGATATTTTAAATTCAATATAAATGAAATGCAAGGAAGTACCTGCATGTTTATTTTTTATTTCTTTCCACGAACTTCTCACTATGTATTCATTATTCTCTGACTCTTCAAGAGTGCCCTAGATGTATACTACTCTAGATAATGTGGACATACTGCACATAGCAGTCTGCCCTTTTGCAGGATTTTTGTAGTTTCTGATCATTAACATTTGCCTTACTGGCCTTCAAAGAAGAAGATATAAATATGTTTGCATCTTGCTATACCGTGTCCTTGAGGTCCTTGTGCAGAGTCAGACTTAAAAGACTTAAATCAACGAGTTCTGACTGTGTTTAAAGATGATTTGTCTTACAATAAAATCACTTTCAAGAGCAGGGCAAGAGGATTCTAACCATTTTTAGAAATGTTTAGTTATTTTTTCCTGGGTCTTCATGCTTATAGTGTTTCCTAGATGTGGAATATGTTTCCAATTATGAATAGTCATATGATAAGACTTATACCCATTTTTTTTTCTTTACATTGTTTGTTTTGACGTAGATGGGGTTTGTGTAGATCTGTGTAGCCCTGGCTGTCCTGAAACTTGCTCTGTTGACCAGGCTGATCTTAACACCACAGAGATCCCTTTGTGTCTGCATCTCAGTTGCTGCGATGAAAGGTACCACTGCCTGGCCAGTTTTATATTTTCAATAATCAAGAAAATTAGTATTACAAGGTTGGTGAGATGACTCAGTAGGTAAAGATACTTGCCTCAATGTCTGAGTTCAATTCTGCTCTCTACTGTATCAAGCATTTATAGATTCATACACATACACAGAAATACATATTAAATATATGGAAAATCAATTATACAGTCCCAACACTTTTTCAGACATCTTTATTTACTAGCTCTGTTTTGTTGCACACCTAATTATTAAATGTTGCATGAAACTTTTAAGCACTCTTACAACTGAATGTCCAATAGTTCAATTGAGTTCTGACACCTACAGAAGTTAGCTTTAGATACCATATTTAAAGCTTAGTTATAGAAAATTGTCTATACATTAGCATCCAAGACAAATAAATGTCTCTTTGTCCTTACATCAGCACAACAGAATGTAAATTACAAAGTACTCATAATTACCTTTATATTTCATATTTCTGTAGACTATCTCACTGAACTTATCAACATTTTGAATGAATGGATCTCAGATATGTCCAATTAAAATATGTGTACATAAGAAAATATGAGGTGGTGATGTAGTATACCATGTTCCTTTCCCATACAAGAATAAAGAAATACATTATATTTATAGTTATCTAAAAGTTACTGTTTTTTCCTGAATCATGTATAACGCCAAATGTATTGTACAGATTAAAGATCTTTATCTGAAAGATAAGAAAGACAAACACTATGAAGGATGCTGACTTGGAGAATTTCCCCTTCCTTTTACTCTTTTTCTTCCTCTGTTTCTATCTCACCCAGAAAGTCTAGTCTCTTTGTAGAGCCTTTGATCCAAAAGGATTTATCCTGTGGAAACAATCACTAGAATCAAATAACACATCCACTTCACCATTCTAAAACAGATTGAAATTGATTTTAAAGTTTCCAGAATGAACTCAGGCTGAATAGAAAGTAGAGGGAATCCACATTCAAACCATATCCCCAAATGTTTATTTTTTAATTCATCATTTCTGAGCCAATCTGAAGTTGGATTTATTTTTAAAATCTCTGAAACTCTTCATGCATCAAAATGGGTAAATAAATTCCTGGTATCAAAATGTCCTATGCAAATAATTATGTCTTTTCATCTCCTACCCCCCTTTTTTTTCCGAGATATGGTTTCTCTGTGCAGTTTTGGTGCCTGTCCTGGATCTCACTGTGTTGACCAGGCTGGCCTTGAACAAATAGAGATCCATCCACCTGGCTCTGCCTCCTAGTGCTAGGATTAAAGGTGTGCTCCACCACAGTCCGGCTCAAACCAACCCTTTCTTAAAAGCAAACAAGGATCAGTGTAGCCTCTTCTGCTTTACATCCCTAAAAACTGAAATTACTGGAAATTTATCAACATGGCTGAAAATCCTGAGTCCCTAACACATGTTTCTGTTTCAGTAACTTTGCATTCCCCTGGCCAGGGCACATAAGGTCTGTATTATGGTCCTAATTTTCTTTATCTAAATAATTGTCACCATGTTTACTGTCAACATATTTGGTCAAGAATCTAGAACAATTATTTTTATTTTTGAATGTGTATGTGTGTATGCATGCACAATTGTACAAATGCCCGTGGAAGCCAGAAGTTTGCTACCTGACATGGGTGCAGGGAACTAACTGAATTCAGGTCCTTTGAAGAGCACCAAGTGATCTTTACAGCTGAGAATCTATTTTAACATCTGTGAAATCACTATTTCATACAAGTCACATTTCAATTACTCCTCAACATAGAGTTCACTTGTACATGTACTAATCTGAAAAGGGTTCCTCAGGCTCCTAAAGATTTTCACAGCATCTATCCTCCTTCACATTTCAGTGCCTTCCTATTTTTACCTGCATACATATCAACTTGTGTGTTTACATCTATGTGTCACATTTAAAGTTTGTGTCTTGGAATTCTGCCACAGAAATATGAAGTAGGTATTCAGCTGACTATGACAGAGCTATTCCTAGAAGACGCCAAGGTCCTTTCCAGAGGATAAAGCCAAGGCTTAAAGAATCTTGGTGATAATGGCTTTTGAATATTAGCCATTTCCTGCTATGAATTTCTCATGTTCCATTATAGTTTTTCCATTCCTAGAACAGTGTGTTTGAGCATTCATTGGGCTCAATTTCCCCTATACAATTAAAGGATTTGGATATACTTCTCCCAACTGTGTTAAAAGCAGTAACACAGCCAGATCCCTAATTTCAGGCTCTTCTACAATTATCATCATTAGCAACCTATGGCCAGGACCTTCCCTGGATGAAAGTATTTTATCTGAGAACCTTACCAGACTTTCTAAGAACTGACTGTGGACAAATAAGCATCCAGACCATCTGTTAGTGAAGGTCTGGCAGTTGTGCTAATTAAGCTTACACCTCCTCTCCTCTTAGTGTTATCTCTAATTCTATATCTCCCTTTAACAATTAGCCTGCAACTAGGGGGCTTTTACTTAACCAGCACATGTAGCTGTGATGCAGGTTGCCTAGCTACTGAGCAGACTTGCCCCACCCAATCAGAAAGCAGTGGAGCTAGAGAACTGCAGGCTTTATGTGAATTTAAACTGGACTGGGGAGAGAGAAAGGGGAAGATGAGAGGAGAGGACTAGAGGAACAAGATGGAAGATGGAGAAGAACAAGATGAGGAAGAGTTAGATGAGAAGGAAGGAGATGGGAAGAATTGAGGAGATGAGAAAGGACTAGATGGGGAAGAATGAGAAAGAAAACTTAGAAGGATAAAGAAAGGAACTAAGGTGGGTGAAGAGCTAAGATAAGAAAGAACTAGATGAATGAGAACTTAGTTGGGGCAGAACTAGATGAAGAAATTAAGATAACACTCAGAGGGAACGGCATAAAAATGTAGAGATAAATCAGACAAGAAAGGAGCTAAGGAAGAGAACAGAATAGAAACCATGTAGAGAGAATAGGCTCAGAAGAATAAAGTGAATGGACTAAAGAGTTGTAGCTGTAACAGTCTTATTAAATAAGAAACACCGAGCCAAATGCATAATTAAAAGCCCAAGAGGTCAGAGCAGTAGCTAAGAGCAGAGACTATAAAACCCTTTCTTTCTTACCCCTCTCTGCTGCTGCTGTCCTTCTGCTCTGAAAGAGACCTGCTTGCTTCCTTTGTATCTGTCTTTTTATTGACTTTCTGTTTTGCCTTCTCATTGGTTGTAAACCCAACCACGTGCCCTCCTCATCACTACCTATCTATACAGACCTCCAGGTCTCTGTGGTTGGTATTGAGATTAAAGGCATGTGTCTCCATGCTGGCTGTATCCTGGAACACACAGAGATCTGCCTTTCATGTGAATTAAAGGTGTGTGCCACCACTGCCCGGCTTCTTTTATGGCTTGTTATTAGCTCTGACCCCCAGGCAACTTTATTTATTAACATACAAATAAAATCACATTTCATCACAAATAAAATATAAATATAACCATAAAGAGTTTCATGTATATAGATTCATTTGATATTGTTAAGATTATATCTCTCAGCTGGATTTTAGATCCTTCCATGAACCCTGGGATAAGGCTATCAAGGAGCTGGACCCCAATAGTCTTTTATATAATTCTGGTATCCAAATCAGCAGACTTTAGAAATATTGAAACCTTTGAAAGTTCAGTGTGTTTTAAGATTAATTGACAACTCCCTTCAAAATGGATTAAGGCATTAGTGTATGTGTGTGTGTGTATGTGTGTGTGTGTGTGTGTGTGTGTGTGAACATGATAAGGTGTGTAAAGGATTGTCATGAAATCCATAATCCAGTCCCCGAGTTTCTCTCTGAATTCCTAATCAAGATATGATCTGTCTTCTTCATAGGCCTCACTCCTCCATTCTTGGAATTGTCATCAGATACTATGCTGTGCTGTATGGACTATCATCCTCTAAAATCTTAAGCCAAATAAACTTTCTTATCATTAAATTTAACAGTCATAGGTAATTTGTTGTAGGGATAAAAAATGAACCAACAAATCTATCTTAGCTAATTTAGTCTTCAGTTTTATTTATTCTCAATAAATATCACAGACATGAGTAGTCACTTTTCCTTCAATATCCTCTTGTTACCTTTTCTCCACTACTACTCATTAATATTCCATTTTCATTGTTCTGACGAGTATCCCACCCAAGAGTTGGCTATTTTAATCCCTTGTTCAGAAATTTTCCTAATCTTTAGAAAAGAATGTATTCATTTGTTCTGCTTGGTATCAGCAAATTATTGTCAGTGAATGATGTAAGAATCAACCTGGTGCACTTTGGTTTCTACTTTCTCCTCACAGTTTCTTCGTCATACATGCCTGAATAATGAGGGGGTAGTTTCTTATTCCAACAAATCATAGGCAGTATAACTAGTTCATCAACCTCTATTGGTGGGCTGGACCAGAAATGGAATTATAGTCTAGTGGAAGATGTAAGAAACGCTATTTTGAGACATGCAAGATACATTCCCCCACTACCATTATCTTCTTTCTGAAATCACTACATTGATGATTCCCTTTGAGGCTATGGACTACAAAAACCTCAAACAAATCAACTACAAATATATTTTAAAAATCTGTGTCTTGGTCACATTCTTATTTCTCAGACTGATGTAATATATCACATCAGTTGGTATTGCACAAAAATTTGGAAGAATTAGCAGATGGAAAAGATAAAGAAAAGAATTATGAAAAAGTGGCTTCCTCAGTATTTTTTTTTAAATCTCAGAATAAGAAATTAAACTCATTCTGAGAGGACTAGGTAAAACACATAATGTTCAAGAATCTGGGACATAATCCATTGTAGAATTTGGTAAAAAGAACCAAAGTTTGCTCTATGGGGGAAAGGTCTTTATTCATTGAGATTTAAAACTTTGTGTATTTTATTTGGCTTAACCATAATACATTAAAATTATTTTTTCATGAATAAGTTCATAAGTGAAAAAAGGAGGTAGTGATTTCAATTATGTAAGAGTTTATGGATTTCCAGTTATTTCAAAATTAAACAATACCAGAACAGAAAACAAAATGAATAAATTAGCTCTGTGCACTTTTTATAAATGAGGCAGTTGACTTGCTGGAAATGCATTCTGATTTTAAGATATTTTTATTTAGAAGGTACTTGGTAATGTGATCTTCAGTAATGATGTGTAATTTGATTAAATATTTTGAATCTGAACAGGAGTGGTTCCTAAAGGCATTTAAAAAAAATATATATTCTCTTAAAAGAATGACTGAGAAAATAAAGTCAAATACTTTTGTCATATTGACAACATATCATTAGAATAAAGACTTTGAAATCAGATTATTTTATAGATGTGATAGAAAATACATATAATTATCATGTGGTATTTGGAATGTAATTGTCCCCATAAGCTTGTAAGGAGTGACATTATTAGGAGGTATGGCTTTTTTTCAGTCAGGTATGTCCTTATTGGAGGATGTGTTTCACTGTGGGGATGGCCTTTGAGGTCTTGTATATGCTCAAACCATATCCAGTGTCTAATAATGCTTCCTGTTTACTGCAGGTCAAGATTTAGAAGTCTCAGCTCCTTCTCCAGTACAATGTCTGCCTGCATGCCACCATGTCCTACCATGATGGTAGTGAACTAAAACTCTGGATTGTAAGCAAGGCCCAATTAAATGTTTTTCCTTTATAAGAGTTGCCATGGTCGTGGTGCCACATTGCAGTAATAGAAATGCAATGTCACACAGAGTAAGGAAGATTCATGCAAAAGAAACAAGAGCTTAAGGTCGCCTGAGACTTTCAGAACAAATAATCCTAAGAATTAAAGACAGTGATAGGGTTAGGGTTAAGCTGAGGAAGATCAATGGCACTGGATAAGTAATCTGGTAAATATAATGATAGCAGAAACTAAGCTGGTAAGTTTAAGATAAAAAGCTTGGAATGAGAAGGTTATGGGAATGGAGAGTGAAGCATGTAAGAGTCACTGTGAATAAACCCACACCATGGGAAGGAAGGGGGAAGGAAAGGCCCTGCTCCTTTTGGAAATCATGTGATGATGGTCGGGCTTCTCCTAACTAGAACACAAGATATTTGCAAAGCCATTCTGAACACTGCAATATGAAAGAACGTAACTGGGTGTTCTAAGTAATATATGCAGTGAGAAGAAATCATTTCAGCGTTTCCTTAATTTATTTTACCTGTTTATTTTAAGAGTTTCATAGAGCTGGGTAGTGGTGGCATATGCCTTTAATCTCAGCACTTGGGAAGCAGAGGTAGACAGATCCCTCTGAGTTTGAGGACAGCCTGGTCTACAAAGCGAGTTATAAAGGTAGCTATGACTATTACACTGAGAAACCTTGTCTTGAAAAATTTTACAAAGGAGAGTTTAATATATGAGCAGGGTATTCATTTCTCTCTCCTTCCATTATCTTCCATTTTCCACCTATTTGTTAAATTTATGATATTTTATCATTTAGTTTTTTATCATTGCATATAAATATGCATATAAATATATAAATACAATCTGCTGATGTTGTTTTTCTTATGTATATACATTAGGGATGACCATTGGTGCTGTGAAACCCATCTGGGGACACATCCCTGAGAAAGAATTATTCTCCTTCTTACAGCAGTCATATTATTGCTCATAGCTCCTCATCCATGTTCTTGGGAGTCTTCTCTCATGCATGTTGGCATGTCTCCTGATATTGCCATTGTTTCAGTCCTGCTGAGACAACCAAACTGTTGAATTTTGTACGTGTAGCCTTCCATTTTTTTTTTGTTTTGTTTTCTATTGTTTGTTTGTGTTAAAGACAGGGTTTCTTGGTGTAATGTTCCTGGATGTCCTGGAATCTGCTTTGTAGACCAAGCTGGCCTAGAACTCACAGAAATCTGCCTGCCTCTGCCTTCCAAGTGCTGGGATTAAAGGTCTGCACCACCACATCCCAGTGGGTACAGTCTCTTATACTATATAGAAGACATTATTTCACAGCAGATGGTCTTGCTCTGGCTCTTAGAATCTTTCAGACTTGTCTTCTGTTTCCTGAGCCTTATGTTTAGGAATTGTGCTGTGGATGTATCAACTGTTTTTAGGTACCCCAAGGTCAGTTTTCTGTGTTTTGTTCCAAAGCTGAATGATTAGAATTTGTAACTATTAAGTGTATATTTGATAAAGTCCAAAAGGGAACAGTTCAAAATTTACCAGGACAAGGACATGGTAACTGTTCAAGGAGACGGAAAAGATGATTAGCCTGCTTTGTTAATTAATAGCATGTTAATACATGCTTCAAATTATCATACTGTACTGTACAAATAAATACAAATATTACTTATATAAAAGCTTAAAGTTTAAATTAGTGAATATGACACTTGCAATAGATACTCAAAAATGTTTATTTGCTTAGAAATTATCCCATAAGAGTAGAATTAATAAATTTAATTTCATATTTAATGAGTAAATATTAAACAATAGTATAAGTCTGCCATGGCTATGACTATTGAATCTATGAGATTCACAAGATATTGAGTCTTGAAGTATCACTTCATTGGCTTCTTATAATGTCAGATGATGGAATTTCTTATCTCATAAAAACAAAAGCCCACACATTTGAGAATGGAAATGTCAGTTGAGATCCCATTTTGTTTGTGAGGTTTTTGCTATTCATTTGCCATTGAGATTCAAGTGATATCACTGTAGGGTGGTTATAATACAGATAGTTACCCAGTTTGGCTTGTTCTTCTCCACACTCATCACAGTATACTCAGTTGAAGTTGAAGAAGGGACTATGAACCCTGGTCCTGAGCTAACACAAATGAATGCATAAAGCCAAGGGGGTTATTGGCTCAAAAGCCAATGTTCTAATTAGCTAAAGTTAAAAGAGTCCTAATTAATCTCTGCTAAATGTATCACAAGAAGCAGTCATGAATTATCACTGCTTGTAAGGACATTAAAAAAGGCTTCACTGCCTTTCAGATTGTTTCAATTTCTCTTAATCATAATCATGTACTATTCTTCCCTGTGTTTTGTAGCTTATTTTTTTTTTTACTACTAAATACTATTCCATTGTCTGATGTGTATCAATTCACCTACTGAAGAATATCTTATTGGCTTCTAGTTTTTGAAAGTTATAAGAAAAAATATAAACATCTTTATATAGTTTTTATATAGAGATCTAAATTTGCAGTTAATCTGAAGAGATTCCAAGGAAAATCATTTCTATGTTGCATGGTCAACGATGTATTTTATAAAAGATACTATAGCCATTGTAAACAAATACTTTTTTTGTTTAGTATCTGTGTTTTCTCAGGTGTTCTCCTGTACCAATAATTGATTCTTAACTATTAAACACAGTTTTGAGGAAATACATATAGGTGTTCTACAGAAATCTTTTAATTTTTTTTTATTTTATTTTTAAAGTTTATAATTCTTTGTATCTTTTAGTTATAATATGCCAAGAATGCACTGTGAGAACTTAATTAACTTCAGTACTTTGCAATGGGGATTTTATGGTTAATTTTATTTTGAAGGTGACCAAGTTATTTTAATTTCAGGTATCATCATGTAACATCCTGTAAATGTCTTATTTTTCTTTTTTTAAAATTTTATTTCAAATTTTAGTTTTTATATGGATATCTGTGTTTTAAGTTTACATATCAGCCATGGGCTCCCCTGTCCTCCCCATCCCACCCCTACCCGTGCCTTCTCTCATGCCCACCCACCCCCACCCCCCGCATTCCCATCTCCTGTAGGGCAAGACTCCCCTGGGGATTCAGTTCAACATGGTAGATTCAGCACAGGCAAGTCCAGACCCCCCCTTCCAGGCTGAGCAAAGTGGCCCCACATAAGCCCCAGGTTCCAAACAGCCAGCTCATGCACTAAGGACAGGTCCAGTTCCCACTGCCTGGGTGTCTCCCAAACAGTTCAAGCTATTCAATTGTCTTGTTTATCCAGAGGGCCTGATCTAGCTGGGGGCTCCACAGATTTTGGTTCATAATTCATATGCTTCTATTAGTTTGGGTATTTGTCCCGGTGCTTTTTCCAGTCTTGGTCTCAACAATATTTGCTCATACAATCCCTTCTCTTTCTCGCCAATTGGTTTCCTGGAGCTCCACCTGGGTCCTGGCTAAGGATCTCTGTATCCACTTCCATCAGTTATTGGATGAGAGTTCTAGCATGATATTGGACTTTCTCTCGACCATTGCTAGTAGTCTACAGTGGAGGTATCATTGTGGATTTCTGGGGGCCTCTCTACCATTTTGCTTCTTCTTGTTCGCATGTGATCTTCATTTATAATGGTCTGTTATTCCTTGTTCTCCCTTTCTGTTCTTGATCCAACTGGGATCTCCTGTTCCCCTAAGCACTCTTTCCCTCGAAACTTGCCCTTCATTACCCCTACTCACATCCAACTTGTTCATGTAGATCTCATCCATTTCTCTGTCAATAGGCAATACCTGTGTCATTCTTAGGGTCCTGTTTTCTAGGTAGCCTCCCTAGAGTTGTGTAGCAGTCTAGTAATCATTGTTTTACATCTAGTATCCTCCTATGAGTGAGTACATACCATGTTTGTCCTCCTGAGTCTGGGTTTCCTCAATCAGGATTATTTTTTTCTAGATCCATCCATTTGACTGCAAACCTCATGATGTCATTGTTTTTCTCTGCTGAGTAGTACTCCATTGTGTATATGTACCACATTTTCTTTATCCACTCTTCAGTTGAAAGGCATCTAGGTTGTTTCCAGGTTCTGTCTATTACAAACAAAGCTGATATGAACATAGCTGAGGAAATGCCCTTGTGGTATGATTGAGTATTCCTTGGGTATATGTCCAAGAGTGCTATAGTTGGGTCTTGGGGGAGATGGACTCCAAATTTTCTAAACAAGTGCCATATTGATTTCCAAAGTGGCTGTTTAAGCTTGAATTACCACCAGCAGTAGAGGAGAGTTCCCCTTGCTCCATATCCTCTCCAGCATAAGCTGTCTTCTGTGTTTTTGATCTTAGCCATTTTTACAGGTATAAGACGGTATCTCAGAGTTGTTTTGATTTGCATTTCCCAGATAATTAGGGATGTTGTGCAATTCCATAAATGTCTTTCAGTGATTTGAACTTCCTCTGTTGAGAATTCTCTGTTTAGTTCTATAGCCCATTTCTTAATTGGACTGTTGGGCATTTTGATGTCTAATTTCTTGAGTTCTTTATATATTCTGGATATCAGCTCTCTGTCAAATGTATGTGGGGTTGGTGAAGACTTTTTCCCATTCTGTAGGCTGTTGCTTTGTCTTGTTGAATTTGTCCTTTACTCTACAAAAGCTTCTCAGTTTCAACAGGTCCCAATGATTGATTATTTCTCTCAGTGTCTGTGCTACTGGTGTTACATTTAGGAAGTGATCTTTGGTGCCAATGCGTTCAAGACTACTTCCTACTTTCTCTTCTATCAGTTTCAGAGTAGCTGGATTTATGTTGAGGTCTTTGATCCACTTGGACTTAAGTTTTGTGCACGGTGACAGATATGCATCTATTTACAGCCTTCTACACATTGACATCCAGTTATGCCAGCACCATTTGTTGAAGATGCTTTCTTTTTTCCATTGTACATTTTTGGCTTCTTTGTCAAAAATTATATGGTCACAAGTGTGCGAGATTAATGTTAGGGTCTTCAATTTGATTCCACTGGTCCACATGTCAGTTTTTATGCCAGTACCAAGCTGTTTTTACTATGGTAGCTCTATAGGAGATCTTGAGATCGGGGATTGTGATGCCTCCAGAGGTTGTTTTATTGTACGGGATTCTTTTGGCTATCTTTGGTTTTTTTGTTTTTCCATATGAAGTTGAGTATTATTCTTTCCAGGTCTATGAAGAATTATGTTGGTATTTTGATGGGGATTTCATTGTATCTGTAGATTGTTTTTGGTAATATCACCGTTTTTACTATGTTAATCCTGCCTATCCATGAGCATGGGAGATCTTTCCATTTTCTGACATCTTCAATTTCTTTTTTCAGGGACTTAAAGTTCTTGTCATATAGGTCCTTCACATGCTTTGTTAGAGTAACCCCAAGGTATTTTATATCATTTGTGGGTATTGTAATGGTTGATGTATCTCTGATTTCCTTCTCAGCCTGATTGTCTATTGTATGTAGGAGGGCTACTGATTTTTTTGAGTTGATCTTGTATCCTGCTATGTTGCTGAAGGTTTTTATTAGCTGTATCAGTTCCTTGGTTGAATTTTTGGGGTCACTCATGTATACTATCACATCATCTGCAAATAGGGAGAGCTTGACTTCTTCCTTTCCAATTTGTATCCCCTTAATCTCTTTGTGTTCTCTTATACCTCTGGCTAGAACTTCAAGTACTATATTGAATAAGTATGGGGAGAGGGGACAGCCTTGCCTTGTTCCTGATTTTAGTGGTATTGCTTTGAGTTTCTCTCCATTTAATTTGATGTTGGCTGTTGGCTTGCTGTAGATTGCCTTTATTATGTTTAAGTATGTTCCCTGTATTCCTGATCTCTCCAAGACCTTTATCATGAAGGGGTGTTGGATTTTGTCAAATGCCTTTTCTGTGTCTAGTGAGTTTATAATCCTTTTTTTTCTTTGAGTTTGTTTATATGGTATATTACATTGACAGACTTTCATATGTTGTATCCCTTGTATCCCTGGGATGAAGCCTACTTGATCATGGTGGATAATTGTTTTGAATGGTTCTTGGAGTCTGTTTGCCAGTATTTTTGCATCAATGTTCATGAGGGAGATCAGCCTGTAGTTGTCTTTCTTTGTTGCATCTTTGTTTTGGTTTAGGAATCAGAGAATACAAGGAGTTTGGTAATATTCCTTCTGCTTCTATTGTGTGGAACAATTTAAAGAGTATTGGTATTAAGTCTTCTTTGAAGATCTGGTAGAATTCTGCAGTGAAACCATCTGGTCCTGGGCTTTTTTTGGTTGGGAGAATTTTAATGACTGATTCTATTTCCTTAGTGGTTGTTGGATTATTTAAATGGTTTATCTGGTCTTGACTTAACTTAGGTATGTGGTACCTATCGTGAAAATTATCCATTTCTTTTAGTTTTTCCAGTTTTGTGGAGTAGAGTTTTTTGAAGTATGACTTGATGGTTCTCTGGATTTCCTCATTGTCTGTTGTTATACCCCCCTTTTCATTTCTGATTTTTTTGAATTTGGATGCTTCCTCTCTATCTTTTGGTTAGTTTGGATAAGGGCTTGTCTATCTTGTTGATTTTCTAAAGGAAATTAATTATTTCATTACTTTTTTGTATTTTTCTCTTTGTTTCCATTTTATTGATTTCAGCTCTCAATGTGATAATTTCCTCATGTCTATTTTTCCTGGGAGACTTTGATTCTTCTTGTTCTAGAGCTTTCAGGTGTGCTGTTAAGTCACTAGAAATCTTAAGACAAATGGAAGTATAACATATGTCCTCTAATATTCTTCCCATGAAGGGGTGAAAATTTCTATATGTTCATGGTATAGGGATTAGCCAACAATCAGGGAGCCTGTGTTGTTCCAACCTACATCATCTGCATATATGTTAGAGTTGCAGAGCTTGGTCTTCTTGTGGGAGTCCTAACAGTGGGATTAGGAGATATCTTTGACTCTTTTGCCTGCTTTTGGGACTCATTCTCCCTTAATGGTTTGCTAAACCAGACTTACTATGAGGAAAATCAATATACTTATTGCAACTTGATTTGACATTGATGTGGGATGTTGTTTTATAATTTGTGAATATGTGTTGCTCCCATTGGTTAATAAATAATGATTCTTTGGCCTATGGCAAGGCAAGATTAAAGCCAGACAGGAAATCCAAGCAGAAACATAGGGAAAAGAAGGTAGGAGTCAGGGGCAGACACTGTCCAGCTGCTCAAGGAACAAGATACCCAGAGACCTGTAACAGCATGTCCACATGACAATACATAGATTAATAGATATGGATTAATTCAAGTTATAAAAGTGAGTTAGTAATAAGCCTGAACAATAAGCCAAGCATTTATAAGAAATATTAGGTCACTGAGTGATTATTTACAAGTGGTCTCAGGACCAGGTGGGACAGAAAACCCTCCTCTTACCCAACATGTTTGGTTGTTATCCCTGGGAGGCCTGCTCATTTCTGAAGGGAAAGGTGTTTTTGTTGGTATTTTTTTCTTTGATGCTTCACTTTTTGTCTCTTTTGGGGGTCCTGTCACCCAGCACCCAAATAAATCACACGGGGAGGAGGGAAAGGGGGTCCTGTTCTTAATGTGAATGTCCAGCCTGAGCTTGGCCTTTTTTCTAGCCAGCTTTCCTTAACTTAATTTATCCCATCTATCTTTTGCTTTTGGGATTTTACCTTTCTCTGTCTCTGTATACCTCTCTTTCCTTCTTATTCTGTTGCAGGCTGACCCCAGATGTTTCTCCTTCCTTCTCCTTTCCTTGCTCCTTTTTCTTTGCTGATTTTCTTTTCCTACCAGATTTACCACTGTAATTATTCTCTCTGCATCACACTAGGTAACCAAGTATACTTGTCACTTAGAGGTAGGCAGATTAGTATCAGTTTTCTCTTATCTGGAGACGTGTTCTCTTGCTTGTTGCCCATGACATTGTGTGATTATAGTAATCACCACACACCAACTTGCTTCTCTGATGATATTAGTTCAAGAAATTTTCAAATATTTATGAATGTTCTACTAATTTTTATGTCCCACATTAACACCTTCAGATATGCCAATATTAAGTAGTATGGCTTAACAGTTATTTTCATTTTTACAGAAAGTTCCATTATTGCTACTTAATTTCTTAGCCATTCTTCTGATATTAAAAAAAAAAGAAATTGGTTTTGTTTAGTTAGGTGTTATTTTTGGGTCCCCTTAGTTCAGGAGACAACAGTGCCATCACATAGTTACAAGGTACTTTAGTTGAAAAAATAACAAAACTTTTTTTTGCAGAAAACAATGTCCTTTGCTTTGTTTTCATTTTAGATAACTAAAAACTTATAGAAAAAAGACGTTCTAAAGGATTAGTTCAATAGTCTACAAACCAAGCTGTTAATCTCTATAAATCCATGAGGAAGCAGGACCATTGAGGATTCTAATTCCTCTCCCAGTTTCTCAAGTTCACTTCTTTCAGGCAATTTTTTCCTCTGATAGTATTCCATGTAGTGTATTACTAATCAACCTTTCAGTGACTTACTAAGAACATCTCTTCTATCAACACCTTCTTTAATGCACATAAAATAAAAATACAGTGATAGTTACTACAAACGAAAAAACAGACATGATATTCCCATGGAAAAGCAATGTCCAGAATAAGTTTCATAGAATACTTGGAACTACCTCTGAGCTCACAATACAAAGTATCCATGAGAATAAATGGAGAAATAACACAGACATTTAAATCACAGAAGTAAAATGATTGTATCCTTTCAAAAGACACAATAATATCATCTATGTAGAGGAACGAAAGATTCAATTCAAAGTTTGCATAAGATGAACTTGTCTTTGTTGTAGCAAAAACAAGCAAAGTCAATGAACTCAACCACATAGCAACCAGGTAGCAAATCAGAGATGGTTATTTTATGGACAATCACATTTCTAGAACATGTACCCAGCTTTTAAAATTTTGTCTTTTGTACACAATCACATATAATTCTGTTTAAATTTCTGGAATGTCATTTAAAGCTAACTAACTTCTCTACTTTAAGAGGAACAAGCCATATTGAGAATTATTTTGACCAACTATAGATCTAATGATGAAAATATTTAGTTCCCAAAAAGAACCATGGCATAAAATGGATAAAATATAGTTATAGGATGGAGAGATTACAGCAAAAATGGGGGAACTTGAATCCTCACAAGGCATGGTTGAATCCAGGCATGAGAGCATACATCTGTCATTCCAGTGCACCTATTATGAGATGGGAAATTGTGACTAGAAAAACCTCAGAGGCTCATGGGTCAGCTACCAGAAGCAACTATTAGGAAAAAGAAACTATTTATCAAGCAGGTAGGAGGCAAAGACGAACACCACAGGTGTTCATATATCCAAACATACATACACACACACACACACACACACACACACAATGCCTAGTGTGCTGTATGGTGTGTATGTGTATGTGTGTGTATCCCTCTCTGTGAACTCTTTTGTCCCCCATGTAACCTATGGTCAGAGATACTGGTCTCTATGCATTGTACTGTGGGTTCCTTTGATTTTATATTTCATTCGAGTTTGATGAATGTTTAGTACTGACAAATATGAGCGGGAATTGTCAGGGTTTTATTGCTTAGTCATTCCTCTATGCAGGATTTGGTGAAATGTCAGCATTCTTCTTGCCAAACATCATCCAACAAACACATTTTTCTAGTTTGTAGGAAAGAGCTAATTCTCCTTGTTTTCACTGGACCATGAAGGTAACTTCCTGGGAAAGCTAGATCCATGCAAAAGTTTAGGTATGTTAAAGGTCAAAATAACTCGTAAATGTTCAGGACCTCCATTTATGAATATTATT